>NW_024040040.1:55710090-55877618 GCF_014851395.1 Micropterus salmoides | reverse complement strand
GTGTCTGAAGAGCTAAACCAGAACCCTGAATCCATCCTGTAGACCTGTAGTCATAGGAGGGTTGTCCCTCATCAGCAATGTTACTGAGTGAAGTGTCTTCAAAATAAAAACATAAATGAGACGTGGCTTTTGGCTTCAAGGTTACAGTTTGTGAACCAGACTGATAAAACCATATTTCCACATATACATGCAACAAACCCGCCCTTCACACAGGACTGGAAGGATGTGATACATCATACTGAATAACCAATGAAATTGTATTTTGTTCATTAGGTTATAAAACAGTGCACACACAGTACCTGGGAATAAAGTATTTATTTACTAAGGTGAAGACAAGTGAAGGGTAATGAGGATATATACAGTATCTGACAAAAGAGAGAACACCCCTCACATTTGTGTAAAATTTGATTTTAATCTTTTCATGTGACAACACAGCGCTTTACACATTAATGTCTGTGTGAAGTGTTATTTTGAGGGGGCAGCAAATTTACACTGTTATACAAGCTGCAACGCTCACTACTTTACGCTATTATACAAGCTGCAACGCTCACTACTTTACACTGTTATACAAGCTGCACGCTCACTGCTTTACACTGTTATACAAGCTGCACGCTCACTACTTTACACTGTTATACAAGCTGCACGCTCACTGCTTTACACTGTTACACAAGCTGCACGCTCACTACTTTACACTGTTATACAAGCTGTACGCTCACTACTTTACACTGTTATACAAGCTGCACGCTCACTACTTTACGCTATTATACAAGCTGCAACGCTCACTACTTTACACTGTTATACAAGCTGCATGCTCACGGCTTTACACCGTTATACAAGCTGTACGCTCACTACTTTACACTGTTATACAAGCTGTACGCTCACTCTCACTACTTTACACTGTTATACAAGCTGAACGCTCACTACTTTACACTGTTATACAAGCTGCACGCTCACTACTTTACACTGTTATACAAGCTGAACGCTCACTACTTTACACTGTTATACAAGCTGCACGCTCACGACTTTACACTGTTATACAAGCTCACTACTTTACACTGTTATACAAGCTGTACTCTCACTACTTTACACTGTTATACAAACTGCACGCTCACTACTTTACACTGTTATACAAGCTGAACGCTCACTACTTTACACTGTTATACAAGCTGCACGCTCACTACTTTACACTGTTATACAAGCTGAACGCTCACCACTTTACACTGTTATACAAGCTGTACGCTCACTACTTTACACTGTTATACAATCTGTACAAGCTGCACGCTCACTACTTTACACTGTTATACAAGCTGCACGCTCGCTACTTTACACTGTTATACAAGCTGTACGCTCATACTTTACACTGTTATACAAGCTGTACGCTCACTCTCACTACTTTACACTGTTATACAAGCTGCACGCTCACTACTTTACACTGTTATACAAGCTGTACGCTCACTCTCACTACTTTACACTGTTATACAAGCTGAACGCTCACTACTTTACACTGTTATACAAGCTGCACGCTCACTACTTTACACTGTTATACAAGCTGAACGCTCACTACTTTACACTGTTATACAAGCTGTACGCTCACTCTCGCTACTTTACACTGTTATACAAGCTGCACGCTCACTACTTTACACTGTTATACAAGCTGTACGCTCACTCTCACTACTTTACACTGTTATACAAGCTGAACGCTCACTACTTTACACTGTCATACAAGCTGCACGCTCACTACTTTACACTGTTATACAAGCTGAACGCTCACTACTTTACACTGTTATACAAGCTGCACGCTCACGACTTTACACTGTTATACAAGCTCACTACTTTACACTGTTATACAAGCTGTACTCTCACTACTTTACACTGTTATACAAACTGCACGCTCACTACTTTACACTGTTATACAAGCTGAACGCTCACTACTTTACACTGTTATACAAGCTGCACGCTCACTACTTTACACTGTTATACAAGCTGAACGCTCACCACTTTACACTGTTATACAAGCTGTACGCTCACTACTTTACACTGTTATACAATCTGTACAAGCTGCACGCTCACTACTTTACACTGTTATACAAGCTGCACGCTCACTACTTTACACTGTTATACAAGCTGCACACTCATCTGTAATATTGGAATCTCAACATATAATTTTAACGGTTTCGCAAATGTCTCCAAACAAAACAAGATCTTTACGTGGCTGAAGAAAGATATTCAAATTGTTGGCGTGCAAGAAACACATTCAAAATTAGATAGCAAATTAAAATGGAAGTCTGAATGGGGAGGAAATTTTTATATTAGTCATGGACTCAGCAATAATAGAGTAGTAATCATTCTATTTAAACAAAATGTAGATTACACAATTCTGCACTTTTTCCTCACAAAATCTGCCAGTACTGGGAAGATGAAATTAATGCACCAATCCCATGGAAAGAGTACTTTAGATCAATTTATAACACTACAGTAGATTCATATTCAAGAATATTCCTACTAAATAATCATTGTAAAATTGTATATTTTCAGGGTGTGAATGTGAGTGTGAATGGATAAGCCTGAAGAGTTTTTGTAGAGTTTTGTTCTGTATTTTCTTTTAATAAAAAGAAAAAAAAAAGAAAAATCCTTCCTTCCAGGTACCGTACACTTCCTGCCAGTAGTTGCAACACCCCTTTGCTCTAGTCACAAATTAACAAGAAAAATATCAAGTCAAAGAATAATAATATTTTCTAATTTCCAATGCATACAAAGCAGATCCAGCAGGTCTAAAACCAAGACTAAATGAGCATTTGTTCTCTAGATCTTAAATGAAAATTACACACAAGAAGCAGAAAAGACATCAATCATGGGTTGTCACCATCTTCCTTCTGTTATTTAATCTCTAACTGACGTTGCTTTCATTTTCACAGTGGCTGCTGATGTTTAGGCAAACAGTGCCTTCTTTCCTGATTAAAATGATTATCTCGATGTCATCAGGGAATGCATACATGAGACGTCCTGACAGGAGACTTAAAGGTCTTAAAGTTTACTGAAAATTTATATTTACTATATAAACTGAAGACTCCGGACCTTCCCCTCCTTATCACACCTTTTTTCACACCTCCCCTCATGAGTGCTAGATACACAAATCAGGGACGCTTTACCTTTTGGTTTAATTTACAGCAAAAGCTTCCTCTTTACTGGAAACCAGCGTTATTTTGAGACTTCAGCATGCACTGCCGCTGAGCATGTCACGATAAAGGTCTCCAGAGGTAAAGGTCTCTTAAGTCAAAGGTAAGGTCAGGCACAAGAGATAAGTCTTTATTATCCATTTCAGGAAACTTGTCTTTGGCCTCACCAGGTTCATTATAAAACATTCAGCAAACAGGGGGTTTGAAGGATCCCCCCACAATTCACTGTGCTTTCTGTCTGCAGTGGAGCGTATATATCTCACTCAGCTGTCTCTGTGGTGTACGTATGATTTTCACAGGCATTTTCACAATCCTTGCTAATTTAGACCTATTTCTATCCCCAAGACAACCATACCATGTTGATATGTTGTACGTGAGACCAACTCTAGGGTATTTTCACTTACAGAGAAGCTGTTCAACTTCCCAACAAATACATCATTGCATGGCCTTTTTATAGATATAGTCAGAGTTCGCTGCAAAACTCAATCTACTGTCAAGTTGTATTTAAAGTCCTCCACAATGTCAACAGGACGGTCATTAATGTTTACTGTGTTTAGGCAAAGTGGGATGTTATTACTGCAGATTAGTCCTTAGTTTTACTGGCATTTATAACTAGAGCACTGTTTGAACACCAGCAAATTGAGCTAGTCAGTTAAAGATTATCAGTCTTAAAGCGACGGCAAATCACGTTACTTTATGGTTTGTTTACGTGTCAGGCAGTCAAACGGTTTCTATGAAGGCCCCCCAAGAACCAGAACCAGTGGCTTCCAGTGTCCTTTGCTTCACATTCATCTCGTTCTCACAACAGTACTTAACTTTTTTAAATGTCCCTTTTGCTCATGCTGCAGAGGCGACGCCATCCTTTCTGCCTTCTCTTCTTCTTCTACTATAACCCCCTCCAGGCCGACCTCCCAGGGAAAGTTTATTCCTCTCTGCTTCAGCACAGCGTCCACACGAGAGGAAAACACAAAGGACAGTCTGAATGATGAACTGTGTTCCCAGCTTAAGCGATCTTTGTGTACCTGAGAGACGAGACAGAGACAAGAACTGGTGAAGAAGAGTTTCCAGAGCTGACAGGAGGGAGGTTCCCAACATCTGGCTCTGGGCCCAAACACGGACTCAACACGTGAAGTTAGGTCATCAGGCAGCACGAAGGCTCACATTTCATCTCACCTGTACCTGAAGCAACACGGTGAAGTGTTCACACCCAGAGAGCAGCTTACACACAGCCTCCATGGACCACAATGCAACGCTGCATACTGCTTCAGTACATGTGATTTATATGTTTGAATTCAGAAACTGATGTGTGACGACGTCTTCAAGTCCAAATATAGGCTAAATAATGAAATGATGTAACATTTGCTGTGTGAAACTGCTTCTGCCTTTTGTTTCTGTGCAGGTAAACGTTTTATTCTGTAAGAGTTTTCATTTTGAACATGAAATGGTATTAAGTTGGTGAAGAGCTCATTATGACTTGTTGTGGACTCGGAAGTCAAAGTTTAGGACTCTCGCTGAAGAGTCGTGTTGATGTTGATTTATTTTAGGATAAATATATCTGCGACATAATGTTGCTTTAACGTGTTTTATAAAGTAAAGTTTATCATTATTAAACATCAGCTGATTGTTGTTGTATCGATCCACTAATCGTCTGTATTGAGTGAACTGGCCCTTTAAACTGTAAACACCTCTACCTGTAACACACAGCTCAGCCCTGCCACCTGGTGGAGACAACAGCAACAACAACAACAACCCTCCAGTCAGCATGTGACCCGTCTCTGAGAGGTTGTATTGATCAGTCTGTGCTGTAGCAGAGTATCAGCTACTACTAATAATACTTCTACTACAGGAACAACCGTTGATGCTGCTGAGTTTATACAAATGTATTTTTGAGGATTTCACAGAATTTAAATATGTAGTTTACTTTAGACAAAGTTTAAACAGCAGAGCTGCAGATTACTTACTTTATCAGTTCAGTTCATTGATTTATCCTCTTTGAAATGTTGAAACAAAAGAAATAGTTTTAAAAAGCTCTTCAACAGTCTTGTTTTGTTCGACCAACAGTGCAAAACTCCTGATCAGCTGATAACCAGTCAGTGGTCTCAGTGGTTTTACAAACACAGTAAAGCGCTGGTTCCAGCCTCCAGGTGGAGCTTTACAACTGTTCTGTATTGTATGAATATCTTTGGGTTTTGGACTGCTGGTCAGGAAAAACAAGACTTCTGGAGACATACAGGACTCTGGGAAACTGGGATGGTCGAGTTCATGACTCTCTGACATTAAAATAAAATAATCAGCAGATTAATCACCAATAAAAATAATCTTCAGCAGCTCTGATGAATTTAAAAAGGTATAAAACTGTGAAAAGCAGCAAACCCTCAAACCTGAGAGGTTTAAACCGGAGAGAGAGATTTAAAATGTTTCAGCTCGGTACTACAAGTACTATTAATATTAATGAGAGGCTACTGCTATTATATATATAACTAACTGACTATTTGTAGTAATGACTCCCCTCTGACATGTAGTGGAGAACAATATAAAGTAGCATAAAAGTACAGTTACCTCAAACGTGGACTTAACTGTAGTACTCAAATAAAAGTACTTAGATACTCTCGTTGAGTCTGGAATAAAAACTTACTGTGTTAATATTTACAGAGAGGATGTTACAGTCTGATCCATAATCAATATGTGGATGATTGATCCAGCAGGGGGCAGCAGACTCTCTCTCACACACACACACACACACACACACACACACACACACACACACACACACACACACACACACACTCTCACACACACACTTTGGTACAGGTGATCTTGGGTTTGATTCCAGGGTGGGGGGTATCCAGGCTTAATGCTACCAGCCTACCAGCCTAACCCATGAGTGAAACTGCAAATACAAGAGCCATACCGGCTCAGACGTCACCCGGGTTAACAAGATCTGCATCAGGAACCCAGGCTACTGGAACAAGACCTTCAGTGAGAGGGGTTATATGCAGAGACTATGGGATGTAGCCTGTCAGGCATCATAGCGGCTAAGATGAGTAGGCACAAGGCTCAATACATAGCCAAGCACCAGCTACTGGTTGATAGAGCAGTCACTCGAGACTGCAAGACCAGGCAGACCAATCTGTGCACTGCCTGGATTGACTACAAGACTCAATGCATATACATGGATACTGGATACTGAAAATGTACAAGATCAACAAGACACTCTTCATCAAATTCAAGGGCAACTGGACTTGGTTGAAGACACTGGACAGATCTGACTGACTGGTAGGGAACTCAGCTATTTATTTGATAGATAGAAATAAATAGCTGAGTTCGTTACAGTCGTTAGGACTACCGAAGGCCAAGACTGAACGACCATCGTTGGCATCTTCACCTGAGGCCAATAGGTTACATTTGTTGAGTTTCCTGGGAAGTGATGAAAGGGCCACAGACTGAGAATCTTCACAGACAGCCTTCATCAAGAACTCAATGGGGCTGTGGAAAACAAGTCTGGAAGCCAACTCAAAGCCAATTGCACAAGTCACCATCAAGTGCGGCATATACCAAGGTGATGCACTATCCCCGCTGCTGTTCTGCATAGGCCTGAACTGCCTCAGCCAGATCATCACAAAGACTGGCTACAGATACTGGTTCTGGAGTGGAACAACCATCAGTCACCTCCTCTACATGGATGACATCAAGCTGTATGCCAGAAATGAGCGAAACATTGACTCACTGATCCACACTACCAGGATCTACAGCAACGACATTGGAATGCTGAATGGGAAAAACAAGATCCGAGCCATCAACACATACGCCCCGCCAGTCATCAGATACCCCGCTGGTATAATAAACTGGCCAAAGGAGGAGATAGAGGCCACTGACATCAAGACGAGAAAGCTCCTCACAATGCATGGAGGGTTTCACCCCAAATCCAGCACCCTGAGACTGTACACCAAGGGTAGCGAGGGAGGCCGAGGGCTAGTGAGTGTCAAGACCACTGTCCAGGATGAAACAACGAAGATCCAGGAGTACATCAGGAAGATGGCCCCCAAAGATGAAGGGCTTAGTGAATACCTCAGGCAGCAGAAACCTGAAGGTGAGCACAAGGAAGATGAAGAACCTTCATGGAGGGACAAGCCGCTGCACGACATTACCACAGACAAATAGAAGAAGTGGCAGATATCAAGAAATCCTACCAGTGGCTGGAAAAGGCTGGACTGAAGGACAGCACAGAAGCACTAATCATGGCGGCACAAGAACAGGCACTCAGTACAAGATCAATAGAGGCTGGGGTCTACCACACCAGGCAGGACCCAGGTACAGACTGTGCAAGGATGCCCCTGAGACAGTACAGCACATAACAGCAGAGTTAAGATGCTGGCAGGAAGTGCGTACATGGAACGCCATAACCAGGTAGCTGTCATAGTGTACAGGAACATCTGCCATGAGTATGGGCTGGAAGTCCCAAGGTCAAAATGGAAGACACCTCCTAAGGTAGTTGAGCTAAGATCCTGTGGGACTTCAAGATCCAGACTGACAAACTGGTGATGGCTAACCAACCAGACATCGTGTTGATCGACAAACAGCAGAAGAAGGCAGTAGTGATAGATGTGGTGATCCCAAGCGACAGCAACATCAAGAAGAAGGAACACGAGAAGCTTGAGAAATACCAAGAAAGAGGAGCTAGAAAACAAAGGAAAGTAAGAGCAACAGTGGTGCCAGTGGTGATCGGAGCCCTGGGGGCTGTGACCCCCAAACTGGGAGAGTGGCTACAGCAGATTCCAGGTAAAACATTAGAGGTCTCTGTCCAGAAGAGTGCAGTCCTAGGAACAGCTAAGATACTGCGCAGAACCCTCAAACTCTCAGGCCTCTGGTAGAGGACCGGAGCTTGAGGATGACACATACCACCCCGCAATCGGTGAGAGGGGGATTTATTATATAACTGCAAAAAAAACACGGTTAATAATAGCCTTTTTTAAAGAAGAAATATTACATGAGCGTAAAGTTGAACAGTGACAGGTTATCGTACAGCTTTAGCAGAAAATAGCTCTTATTGACCACCTGACCTTAAACAAGGTTTGTCACCTCAAGATAAAATTAAAGATAAAACTGAACAGCCTCAGCCTCAGGATCAACTCTGGTCCTCCTTTTTGACATGCTTATCAAATGGCCATGTGCTCCTCAGTTAGCAAAAATCTACATAGATTGATGACAAAAAGTCAGCAAGACAAGTTCCAAAAACAGCAATACTTACTCTGAATAAAATAGGATGTATACATGGTATTATTCTCCCTTTATTCATAATTTAGCTTACTCATTTTCTCACCAATGCATGTCATTAACATTAGCTTATTAGGCTAACTGATTGGTACTAACACTGCAACTGCAGGCCAAGTGTAAATATCTGTTAAAGAACGGTCAAATTGTATATAAACTCAGAGAATAACTGTCTCTGTGGTTGAAAATGAAGAAAAGTAATTACTTGTGAGGCCATGCCTGTGGAGACTCAGCTGTGTCTGCAGGTCGGCAGCAGCAAGACGGTTGTGAGAAGTTTGGTGGCTCTGGGGAAGCTAACATTAGCTTATCCAGCTGATCTATCTTAATTTAAGCCATTATGTGAGGAACTGATTCTCTAAATTGGTGAACACGATACTTAATCAGCAGTATTAAATTGGGGATGTTACTTTTTGAGCATGGAAAATGTGAATTACTGAATTACAGTAGGCTATTTCTAAACTAGCTTAAAAAGTTTGTGTAAGAAAAATTACAGATTTATGAGGACCTGTTGAGTGTGTCATGAATGTGTGTTTAAAGTGTGTTAAAGTACCAAAACTGACCACTAGTTGGCGTATCAGCAAATGAGCAAAAAACATTCACACACTTTGTAAACTTGTGATATTTCAGGACATGGGAGATTTTTGGCTTAGAGGCATTCAGGGAGCATCTAGAACTCTGTAGTGAGCTTGGAAAAATGAGGACCCCCAAAATGTCCTTATTTTTCTGGACGTCCTGATATTGAAGGTGTGTTATCATAAAAATGTCCTCAGTTGTCATGAAAACAAGTACAAACACACACACACACACGTGTTACACAAACAACAGCTCATCAACAACAACAAATAAACCACAACAAGTTTCCATTCAGCTGATCAATAAACATTGTTTTTTATTGAAACAGAAACCACTGAGATACTACAATCCTACTACTACTGCTGCTGCTGGTACTGTAGTAGTGATCCGCCAGTGTTGTGGCAGTCACCTGACACAAACACATGTAGTACAAGTACTATTACTGCTACTACTACAACTTTGGTGCAGCTACTACTACAAGAACTACTGCTATTATTGTTACTGCTACTATTAGAACTACTAGAGGTACCACTACTACTAATACTAGTACTAATAGTACCACAGTACTAAACGCTATTCTAGTAAAAATACTACAACTACTACGACTAGTAGGTATACGTCACCACAACTAGGCCTACTACTACTAATCATACTACTACTACAACCACTACAAATAGTCTAGTACCAACTATAATGGTTTGTCTACTGTAAGAAATACTACAATTAAATATACTACAACCACTAGGAACACTTCTACTACTACTAGGGTACAACTAATAAAAACAATAATAATACTTGCAAGCCTACTACTACTATTACTACTAATACTCCTGCAACAAATACTACTTTTACAAGTACTATTTGCTACGTACTATGACCTCTACTACAACTAGAGTGCCATCAGTACTAACTCGAGTGCTACAACAACTGGTGCTGATAATAATACTTCTGCTAACAAGAACTACTACTGCTGATTCTGCTACAATACTACTACTGGAATACTGCAGTATTAATAATACTGCTAGGCTCCAACCTCTATCTATTGTACTCTTCATTCTACTAGCTAGAACTAATGGTACTAGTGCCATTATTAATAGTATGTCTACTGTAAATAATACTAGCCTACTATTAACTACCAACTAAGTAATACTACTGCTACTAGGGTAGCTACTACTAATAAAAACAATAATATTAATACTTCCAGACCACCACTACTATTATACTCCCGCTACAAAGATTAATACCACTATTACAAGTACTAAAACGTAGTAGTACTACTAATAATACACATTTATCAAGACAAGGAAAACGCAGTACTTCAAAAGTGACACGGACGCGCACTACGCAGTGAAAGCATGAATGAGAGTGACGCAGGAGGAAGTGACCGTTATTCTGTGACTTCTCTCCGACCCACGAGCCGGATCTGAGCCGGATCAATGTGAATCCAGAAGCCTTCATCCTCATCATCCTCTGAAGGGATTTATAGGGACTTTTCTGACCGGAGTCTGGCGGCGAGGACCGTCGGAGGGGAATCCCGGAGGGGGGCGTGACCACCGGCTGTGAGTGCGCCTGTGTGTTTGTGCGGCACGTGCGGTATCAGTGAGGAGTACTACGGACCCGGAGGAAGACCCGGACCTGATCCTGCGTCTGTCCACAGCTTCACATGGGTTACCGATCCGCAGCAGCGGGTCCGCTTCCTCTGCGCATCATGTGTGTTCAGATTCTTCACCTCGCGGCTTCCATCATCAGATAATCAACACAGCCGCGCGGTCTTCACGGTCAGCTGAGACCCGTTTCTTGCTGGATCAGTTTCAAACTTCAGCTTTTGAAGGATTTTATCCAAACATGGACTCGGATGTGTGTTCACAGCTGAACTATTGACTGATTTAGGAAACACTGAATAATAATAATAATAATAATAATAATAACACCGCGGATCGGCGGATTCAGCTGGCGACGTTTCTTGCTGACGTCATCAGGCGCCGTGCTCCTATTGGCTGTGTCTCTGAGGATGCGTGAGGTCAGTGTCTAGGCGTGGCAGTGACGGACGGCGGCCTGTAGGGGGGGTGGGGGGGTGATGTCAGCCGCCTACAGCAGCCGGGACATCGTGGAGGACTACCTCCGCTACAAGCTGCTCAACAGCGGCGTGGCGTGGCGCGTGCGGCCAGCACGAACAGGTGGCTGGCGACCAAGGCGCGAGCAAGGTGCGCCAACGTCATGGTTGTCATGGAGATCTGAGGGAGCAAGGTCACACCAGCCAGGTGAGCAAGGTGACCGTGTTGTCACAGCAACGGCTACTGTCTTATCATTGATTATGATGTCATCAAAGGGGTATGTGGAGGAGTCTATTGATACTACTGCAAGTACTACTACTACTACTACTACTAAAAATAAAGCGACTACTACTACTTCACATACTACTTCTAGGCTACTACAAAAAGCTAATACTATGACACGTAGTACTAAAAATAAAGCTACTATGACTACTAGTACTCTCTGCTCTTCCTGTTATGATGTCACTTCTTTTGCTCGTAGCATGATGATGTCACTGCTCATGGTATAAGGTGACGTCATAGCATGAGTGACATCACTGTTTAGCTCCTCCTCTTTTCTTATGATGTCACGTGCCTCCTTGGTGTGACGTTTAATGGAGGTCAGATTGAGTGACAGCAGAGTTCGGGACGCTGTTCAACATGGGCGGAGTCAAACGGATGACTCGACCTGTTGCTCTGTCAGCATCAGACGTCAGCTGCCTCGCTGCCGACGTGCTGCTCGGTATTAAAGTTCTCCATGTCCCCACGCAGCTCTGCCTCAACTCTGTGATTTACAGAGTTTCCTGATGGACACGTTGTTGCTTTATGCTAAAGTGACTGCTAACTGCTGCTAACTAGCTGCTGTTATCTAATTAGCTCAGTTAGCCGTGCAGCTAGCGGTCATAGCTGACTCAGCGGCGCCGCATTGGGAACCAGAACCGGAGCCAAGCGCGGGCAACAACACCGAGCTCCTAAGCCTCCTAGTGAACACAGCATGAACAAAAGTGGTTTACAGATGCTAAACCGTTAACTGTATCTGTCTGCATCTGTAGCTAGTTAGCTCGGTTAGCGGTGCAGCTAGCGGTCTTATTAGCTGACTCAGCCACCTCAGCACTGTATTCCCCGTCGTCAAACTGGCCTCTGTCGGTCTCGGAGGATGTGTTTGGTCCCGGCTGTAGTGTTCACTGCGTTATACTGGACACTGCCTGTTGCTAATTTTACGCCTTTCTAATTATCCTGCCTTTATGTCGAGGCTTCTTTTCTTTGATGTATGTGTTATCAGAGGCGGACAAACAACATAATGAATGAGCTGTAATCAAAGATAATACACAGACCAGGCTAACTGGTTCTCAGGAGGTTGTTTATGTTTACTGTTCTGGTACATGTCAACATGCAACCGCATCTTTATTTCTGTACATGAAGTCATGTGGTCTTTATGTGGAAGTGAAGGGGTCAAACGTTTGACGGTACATACTTCTGTAGTACTGGACATGGATCACCTAAACATACAAGTACACAGGCATGGTACTCTCCGTATATTACATGCATCACCTGCCTGACAGAAGGGCTGTGATTGGCCCCTCTTGTCTTTAAAGGGTCCCTCCTCCCTGAGCAACACAACAACAACAATTAGTAGAAAAGTGAATAAATAAAATATACACACACACACACACACACACACACATACTAATCGTCTCCTCCTTGATGATTGGTGGTCTCCTCTTCATAGATTCCTGGTTGGCTCCACCCCGGCTGCAGGTCGTCCTGCGGTGCGCCGGTGACGAGCTGGAGCACCATTACCGCGGCGACCTGTCGGCCCATGTGTCGGTGCTGCTGCAGGGCGACGCCGGCCTGGCGGCACGACGGCGAAGCCTGACGGTGGTCAGGGAGGAGCTGTTCAGGGATGGGGTGAACTGGGGACGCATCGTGGCCATGATGGAGCTGTGCGGCGCTCTGTGCGCCGAGGTGGTCAAGACGGGCGGGACGTGGCAGGTGGACGACATCGCCGGGTGGATGGAGGAGAGTCTGGACTCGCCGCCACTCCGAGGATGGATAGAGGATAACGGAGGATGGGTAGGAGTCTCTTTCCTCACCACAAACCAGACTCCATTGAGTTTTCTGTTGATTTAGCATATTCGCAGACGACACAGGAACAGGTAACAGGAGGGCAGAAGCAGGTGGAGATGTGGGGGGCAAAACAGGTGAGCAGGTGGATGTAGGAGTCAGGTGACTTGGTGCTCCTGGAGACCGGGACAGAAAATACAAACAACCGAGGTGGCTGACGTGCGAACCAAAGAAAAAGTGAAATCAGTGAAATCTGGTGGGAGTTTGGTTAAAAGAGAAAATATGAAAAGATTAAAAGTATGAGGTGACTGTTTCTTGTTTTAATGTTATTATGTCATGTTATCTTGTTACATCATGAAAATGCTTCACAATCGGCTCTTCAGGTCCCTGATGCGATTCCAATGGTCCTTGAAAGGTATCTTAGACAGTGTTCAGAGGTCGCTGAAATAGTTCAGGGATGCTCGGCAGTGACTGAGCAGTCTTTCATTCGCTTCCAGAAGTCCTTGAAGTTCCAGGACAGGGTTTAGGGTTGTCTGGGGATTACTGGGCCCTTCCATAGTTGGTTCCAGAAGTCCCTGAAAGGACGGGGTTCTTGACTGATTCTTCATGCTTCAGAGGGCTCCTGTGGCGTTTGAAGGGGTCGCAGGGGGCCGTCTGGATCAAGTTCCGTCACATTCACAGCGTGGATCAAGAAATCAGTAAGAGAAATAATCAATAAAATCAGACGTGTGAAGTAAAGCATAGAATAAACACGTTTATTAATAAGAGATGGTTTTCTCTGTTTCGGGTGTCAACCGGGATATGTAATGAGTGTGTGTGTGTGTGTGAGTGTGAGTGTGTGAGTGTGAGTGTGTGTGTATGTGGGGAGATCAGATGTGACACTGCAGACAGTATTTTGGTTTGAATGCAAATGATATGCAAAGTGCAGAAAATCCCTAAAACTCTGCAGACAAACTGTGTGTGTGTGTGTGTGTGTGTGTGTGTGTGTGTGTGTGTGTGCGTGTGTGTGTGTGTTGGAGGGCAGAGCGACGGAGAGGCAGACAGACTGAAACACAGCGAGACTCGTCTGACTGAAACTGAGACAGAAACACGGAGCTCGTTTCACTGTCAACCCAAGAAATGACTGATCACTTGTTTCTTAGCTGCAGAATGTTATAAGCTAAAAAACGTTTTGCTCGAGGCCTTTATGGGCTCAAAAATAACTCAAATGTGACCTGATAACATGTTTACATTCAAAACCTCCATTTGGAAAACGTGGTTTTAAAAAACAACCACACCAGAACAGAACTAGCTGCTCATTAACGGCTTTATTCCAAACTTCCACTGGAGAAAGCCTCATACTTGTGTTTAAAGACTGCTGCTAGTTAACTGGTCCTTTCCAAACCTCCATCTGAAAAGCTCTTCTTAAAGGACCAAAAGAGAGTCACTTCTAGACGTCTGTTGGGGAAACCTGACCTGGATCAATAAGCAGTCACCATCTCTAACGTTATTAAAAACACATTCATGTGACTCATAGGCTGACAGGAGATGCAGCATACTTTCATCATGCTGTCAGGTTCAGTTTAGACCACAGACCTGGGGCTGAGCTGGACTAGAGAAGACCTGGTTCAGGTTGTGTCAGATCAGGAGCAGATGAGGTTTGATATCTGAAGATAATGTGTGTGTGAAAGACCCCCTGAACGCAGCACAGAGATGCTTTCACTTTCTATTTATATTCTATCCTGTCGCTGTGGTTTCCTTCAGTTTTATCTACTGCCTGATAACATGTGTGTGTGTGTGTGTGTGTGTGTTCGTGTGTGGTATTACCTAGAAATATCTTTCCAGGTAATCCGTGTGGTTGAGTTTCCGCCTCGGGCTTCAGATCAGCTGACAGACTATTTCTGTAGAACCTCAGTTCAAATAACACCTGAATACCTAAAAGTACCTAAATGACAAAACACACACACACACACACACACACTCGCAGGTGACCTGAGCTGTGTGTGGGTCTCCGTTTTCAGTTAATTTTCAAAGGGAGTCTGGCAGTGATGCTGGTTTGACTCCTGTCTTTTGAGCGCTGAGCAACACGCTAACACCGCAGCAGGTGAAGCTGTGTGTGTGTTTCTGTGTGTGCGTGTAGTTAGCTCCACGAACACAGGCAGTGGTGAGCCGAGCTGCTTTCTCAGAATTCAGTTAGAAAATTTTCCACCAAGATGTTCAGAAAGAACCAGAGCACAAGGCTACGTGGTAGAGTGAGTGTTAGAGTGTGTTACAGTGTGTGTTAGTGTGTTAGAGTGTTAGAGTGTGTGTTAGAGTGTGTTAGTGTGTTAGAGTGTTAGAGTGTGTGTTAGTGTGTTACAGTGTGTGTTAGTGTGTTAGAGTGTTAGAGTGTGTGTTAGAGTGTGTTACAGTGTGTGTTAGTGTGTTAGAGTGTTAGAGTTTGTGTTAGAGTGTGTTAGTGTGTTAGAGTGTTAGAGTGTGTGTTAGAGTGTGTTACAGTGTGTGTTAGTGTGTTAGAGTGTTAGAGTGTGTGTTAGAGTGAGTGTTTGAGAGTGTTACAGTGTGTGTTAGAGTGTGTGTTAGAATGTGTGTTAGAATGTGTGTTAGAGTGAGTGTTAGAGTGTGTGTTAGTGTGTGTGTTAGTGAGTGTTAGAGTGTGTTACAGTGTGTGTTAGTGTGTTAGTGTGTTAGAGTGTTAGAGTGTGTGTTAGAGTGAGTGTTAGAGTGTGTGTTAGTGTGTTAGAGTGTGTGTTAGAGTGTTAGAGTGTGTGTTAGAGTGAGTGTTAGAATGTGTGTTAGAATGTGTGTTAGAGTGAGTGTTAGAGTGTGTGTTAGAGTGTGTGTTAGAGTGTGTGTTAGAATGTGTGTTAGAATGTGTGTTAGAGTGAGTGTTAGAGTGTGTGTTAGTGTGTGTGTTAGAGTGAGTGTTAGAGTGTGTTACAGTGTGTGTTAGTGTGTTAGTGTGTTAGAGTGTTAGAGTGTGTGTTAGAGTGAGTGTTAGAGTGTGTGTTAGTGTGTTAGAGTGTGTGTTAGAGTGTTAGAGTGTGTGTTAGAGTGAGTGTTAGAGTGTGGTACAGTGTGTGTTAGTGTGTTAGAGTGTTAGAGTGTGTGTTAGAGTGTGTGTTAGAGTGTGTTAGTGTGTTAGAGGGTGTGTTAGAGTGTGTGTTAGAGTGTGTTAGTGTGTTAGAGTGTTAGAGTGTGTGTTAGAGTGAGTGTTAGAGTGAGTGTTAGAGTGTGTGTTAGTGTGTTAGAGTGTGTGTTAGAGTGAGTGTTAGAGTGTGTTACAGTGTGTGTTAGTGTGTTAGAGTGTTAGAGTGTGTGTTAGAGTGTGTGTTACAGTGTGTGTTAGAGTGTTTGTTAGAGTGAGTGTTAGAGTGTGTTACACTGTGTGTTAGTGTGTTAGAGTGAGTGTTAGAGTGTGTTAGTGTGTTAGAGTGTTAGAGTGTGTGTTAGAGTGAGTGTTAGAGTGTGTGTTAGAGTGAGTGTTAGAGTGAGTGTTAGAGTGTGTGTTAGAGTGAGTGTTAGAGTGAGTGTTAGAGTGTGTGTTAGAGTGAGTGTTAGAGTGAGTGTTAGAGTGAGTGTTAGAGTGTGTGTTAGAGTGAGTGTTAGAGTGTGTGTTAGAGTGAGTGTTAGAGTGAGTGTTAGAGTGAGTGTTAGAGTGTGTTAGTGTGTTAGAGTGTTAGAGTGTGTGTTAGAGTGAGTGTTAGAGTGTGTGTTAGAGTGTGTGTTAGAGTGTGTGTTAGAATGTGTGTTAGAATGTGTGTTAGAGTGAGTGTTAGAGTGTGTGTTAGAGTGTGTGTTAGAGTGTGTGTTAGAGTGAGTGTTAGAGTGTGTGTTAGTGTGTGTGTTAGAGTGAGTGTTAGAGTGTGTTACAGTGTGTGTTAGTGTGTTAGTGTGTTAGAGTGTTAGAGTGTGTGTTAGAGTGAGTGTTAGAGTGTGGTACAGTGTGTGTTAGTGTGTTAGAGTGTTAGAGTGTGTGTTAGAGTGTGTGTTAGAGTGTGTTAGTGTGTTAGAGGGTGTGTTAGAGTGTGTGTTAGAGTGTGTTAGTGTGTTAGAGTGTTAGAGTGTGTGTTAGAGTGAGTGTTAGAGTGAGTGTTAGTGTGTGTTAGTGTGTTAGAGTGTGTGTTAGAGTGAGTGTTAGAGTGTGTTACAGTGTGTGTTAGTGTGTTAGAGTGTTAGAGTGTGTGTTAGAGTGTGTGTTACAGTGTGTGTTAGAGTGTTTGTTAGAGTGAGTGTTAGAGTGTGTTACACTGTGTGTTAGTGTGTTAGAGTGAGTGTTAGAGTGTGTTAGTGTGTTAGAGTGTTAGAGTGTGTGTTAGAGTGAGTTACCGTGTGTTACAGTGTGTGTTAGTGTGTTAGAGTGTTAGAGTGTGTGTTAGAGTGAGTGTTAGAGTGTGTTACAGTGTGTGTTAGTGTGTTACAGTGTGTGTTAGTGTGTTAGAGTGTTAGAGTGTGTGTTAGTGTGTTAGAGTGTGTGTTAGAGTGTTTGTTAGAGTGAGTGTTAGAGTATGTTAGAGTGTGTGTTAGTGTGTTAGAGTGTGTGTTAGTGTGTGTGTTAGAGTGTTTGTTAGTGTGTTAGAGTGTGTTACAGTGTGTGTTAGTGTGTTAGAGTGTTAGAGTGTGTTACAGTGTTTGTTAGAGTGTTAGAGTGTGTGTTAGAGTGTGTGTTAGAGTGTGTGTTAGTGTGTTAGAGTGTGTGTTAGTGTGTTAGAGTGTGTGTTAGAGTGAGTGTTAGAGTGTTAGAGTAAGTGTTAGAGTGAGTGTTAGAGTGAGTGTTAGTGTGAGTGTTAAAGTGAGTGTTAGAGTGTGTGTTAGTGTGTTAGAGTGTGTGTTAGAGTGAGTGTTAGAGTGTGTGTTACAGTGTGTGTTAGTGTGTTAGAGTGTGTGTTAGAGTGAGTGTTAGAGTGTGTGTTACAGTGTGTGTTAGAGTGAGTGTTACAGTGTGTGTTAGTGTGTGTTAGAGTGAGTGTTAGAGTGTGTGTTACAGTGTGTGTTAGAGTGAGTGTTACAGTGTGTGTTAGTGTGTGTTAGAGTGAGTGTTAGAGTGTGTGTTAGTGTGTTAGAGTGTGTGTTAGAGTGTGTGTTAGTGTGTTAGAGTGAGTGTTAGAGTGTGTGTTAGAGTGAGTGTTACAGTGTGTGTTAGTGTGTTAGAGTGTGTGTTAGTGTGTTAGAGTGTTAGAGTGAGTGTTAGAGTGTGTGTTAGTGTATTAGAGTGTGTGTTAGAGTGAGTGTTAGTGTGTTACAGTGTGCGTTAGTGTGTTAGAGTGTTAGAGTGTGTTAGTATGTGTTAGTGTGTTAGAGTGTTAGTGTGTTACAGTGTGTGTTAGTGTGTTAGAGTGTTAGTGTGTTACAGTGTGTGTTAGTGTGTTAGAGTGTTAGTGTGTTACAGTGTGTGTTAGTGTGTTAGAGTGTTAGTGTGTTACAGTGTGTGTTAGTGTGTTAGATGTCTATGAAGATTCTCAGTCATCCAGGTCATAGTTATCCAACGAAGGTTAAAATGAAGGGCAACTGGACTTGGTTGAAGCTACTGGAAGACGTTTCGTCCCTTATCCAAAGGACTTCTTCAGTTCTGACTGACTGGCAGGGAAACTCAGCTATTTAACCTCAGTGGGGTCGTTATCTCGGGTCATCGAGACCGCTGGTTCGTTAGTGTTCCTTGTTGCTGTGACGACAGTCGTTACAGTCGTTGAGACTACCTGTGGCCGAGACTGAACGACCATCGTTGGTATCTTCACCTGAGGCCAATAGGTTACGTTTGTTGAGTTTCCTGGGAAGTGATGAAAGGACAGCATTGTAAGTGGGGGATAAGTGGTGGCGTAGACCCCCTCCCCTGTTCAATGACGGCTTCTCCACCCTGGTGTAGATGCTTCCTTGACACCTCTTTCAAACCATCCATCTTCTCTGTCTAAAATGTGCACCTGGTGGTCCTCAAACGAGTGTCCTCTGTCCTTCAGATGTAAGTAGACAGCAGAGTCTTGACCTGAGGAGTTGGCCCTTCTGTGTTGAGCCATGCGTTTGTGTCGTGGTTGTTTAGTCTCCCCAATATACAGGTCTGTGCATTCCTCACTGCATTGGACCGCATACACTAGATTGCTTTTCTTGTGTTTGGGTGTGCGGTCTTTGGGGTGGACCAGCATCTGTCTTAGTGTGTTCTTGGGTTTAAAAAACACAGGGATGTTATGTTTGTTAAAAATCCTCAACAAACGTAACCTATTGGCCTCAGGTGAAGATACCAACGATGGTCGTTCAGTCTCGGCCACAGGTAGTCTCAACGACTGTAACGACTGTCGTCACAGCAACAAGGAACACTAACGAACCAGCGGTCTCGATGACCCGAGATAACGACCCCACTGAGGTTAAATAGCTGAGTTTCCCTGCCAGTCAGTCAGAACTGAAGAAGTCCTTTGGATAAGGGACGAAACGTCTTCCAGTAGCTTCAACCAAGTCCAGTTGCCCTTCATTTTAACCTTCGTTGGATTAGTGTGTTAGAGTGTTAGAGTGTGTTACAGTGTGTGTTAGTGTGTTAGAGTGTTAGAGTGTGTTACAGTGTGTGTTACAGTGTGTGTTAGAGTGTGTGTTAGAGTGTTAGAGTGTGTGTTAGAGTGTGTGTTAGTTTGTTAGATTGTGTGTTACAGTGTGTGTTAGTGTGTGTTAGTGTGTTAGAGTGTGTGTTAGTGTGTTAGAGTGTGTGTTACAGTGTGTGTTAGAGTGAGTGTTAGAGTGTGTGTTAGTGTGTTAGAGTGTGTGTTAGTGTGTTAGTGTGTTAGAGTGTGTGTTAGAGTGAGTGTTAGAGTGTTAGAGTGAGTGTTAGAGTGAGTGTTAGAATGTGTGTTAGAGTGTTAGAGTGAGTGTTAGAGTGTTAGAGTGAGTGTTAGAGTGAGTGTTAGAGTGTTAGAGTGAGTGTTAGAGTGAGTGTTAGAGTGTGTGTTAGAGTGTGTGTTAGAGTGAGTGTTAGAGTGTTAGAGTGAGTGTTAGAGTGAGTGTTAGAATGTGTGTTAGAGTGTTAGAGTGAGTGTTAGAGTGTTAGAGTGAGTGTTAGAGTGAGTGTTAGAGTGTTAGAGTGAGTGTTAGAGTGAGTGTTAGAGTGAGTGTTAGAGTGTGTGTTAGAGTGTTAGAGTGAGTGTTAGAGTGTGTGTTAGAGTGTGTGTTAGAGTGTGTGTTAGAGTGAATGTTAGAGTGTTAGAGTGAGTGTTAGAGTGAGTGTTAGAGTGAGTGTTAGAATGTGTGTTAGAGTGTTAGAGTGAGTGTTAGAGTGTGTGTTAGAGTGAGTGTTAGAGTGAGTGTTAGAGTGTTAGAGTGAGTGTTAGAGTGTGTGTTAGAGTGTGTGTTAGAGTGAATGTTAGAGTGTTAGAGTGAGTGTTAGAGTGTGTGTTAGAGTGTGTGTTACAGTGTGTGTTAGTGTGTTAGAGTGTGTGTTAGAGTGAGTGTTAGAGTGTTAGAGTGAGTGTTAGAGTGAGTGTTAGAGTGTTAGAGTGTTAGAGTGAGTGTTAGAGTGAGTGTTAGAATGTGTGTTAGAGTGTTAGAGTGAGTGTTAGAGTGTGTGTTAGAGTGAGTGTTAGAGTGTTAGAGTGAGTGTTAGAGTGTGTGTTAGAGTGTGTGTTAGAGTGAATGTTAGAGTGTTAGAGTGAGTGTTAGAGTGTGTGTTAGAGTGAGTGTTAGAGTGAGTGTTAGAGTGTGTGTTAGAGTGTGTGTTAGAGTGAATGTTAGAGTGTTAGAGTGAGTGTTAGAGTGTGTGTTAGAGTGTGTGTTACAGTGTGTGTTAGTGTGTTAGAGTGTGTGTTAGAGTGAGTGTTAGAGTGTTAGAGTGAGTGTTAGAGTGAGTGTTAGAATGTGTGTTAGAGTGTTAGAGTGAGTGTTAGAGTGTTAGAGTGTTAGAGTGAGTGTTAGAGTGAGTGTTAGAGTGTTAGAGTGAGTGTTAGAGTGAGTGTTAGAGTGTGTGTTAGAGTGTGTATTAGAGTGAGTGTTAGTGTGTTAGAGTGAGTGTTAGAGTGTTAGAGTGAGTGTTAGAGTGTTAGAGTGAGTGTTAGAGGAAGGCTGTGACATCCCTGAGCAAGGATCAAAACATCACTATCCTACCTGCGGACAAAGGAAGATGCACGGTAGTACTTAACACAGCTGACTACCAGAACAAAGTCAACACACTACTAATGGACACAAACACGTATGAGACACTGAGACGAGACCCAACCAGCGGATACAAGAAAAAGGCCATAGAATGTCTACAACAGTTACAGAAGGACAACACCATCACCCGTGAACAATATTACCGTTTGTATCCTGGAGAAGCCATTCCATGCATTTATGGACTTCCCAAGATACACAAAAGAAGGAGCCCCACTCAGGCCGATTATCAGCAGCATTAACTCGGTCACCTACAACATTGCCAAACACATTTCCACCATCTTAGCTCCATTGGTGGGAAACACGCCTCACCACATCCAAAACTCTACTGACTTTGTAAACAAAGTTCGAGGACTAAAACTGGATCCAGATGAAACCATGGTATCCTATGACGTGACTTCTTTGTTCACCTGCATCCCCACCATAGAGGCAGTAGAAACCGTTAGGAAACGGCTAACACAAGACAACACCCTGGACAACAGAACCAGACTCAGCCCTGACCAAATCTGCAAATTACTCGACCTCTGTCTAAACACCACCTACTTCCAGTACAACGGTGGATTCTACAGACAGAAGCATGGCTGTGCCATGGGCTCACCGGTATCCCCGATTGTGGCCAACATCTACATGGAAGAAGTGGAGAATAAAGCCCTCAACTCCTTCAGAGGAATAGCACCGAGCCACTGGTACAGATATGTGGACGACACCTGGGTCAAAATCAAAAGCCAGGAAGTGCAAGCCTTCACAGAACACATCAACTCTGTGGACAGTAACATCAGGTTCACACGAGAAGATGTTCACAACAACAGTTTGGCCTTCCTGGACTGCGCTGTACACATTGAAGAGGACAGGAGCATGCAGATTGGTGTTTACAGAAAACCCACACACACAGACCAATACCTACTCTTCGATTCCCACCACCCACTGGAGCACAAGCTAGGGGTCATGAGAACACTGCACCACAGAGCAGAAAACATACCAACAAGCCCAAGCCAGAGAGAAGGACCAGAACCACCTGAAGGGGGCACTTACAGCCTGTGGATACCCTAAATGGGCTTTGTGAAGACAGCCACAAAATCCAAGAAGAACAAAACTACGGGGATGAGGAAAAGAAGGTCAAACGCAACAACATTGTGATTCCATATGTGTCTGGAGTATCAGAGAAACTCAGGAGGATTTTAACAAACATAACATCCCTGTGTTTTTAAACCCAAGAACACACTAAGACAGATGCTGGTACACCCCAAAGACCGCACACCCAAACACAAGAAAAGCAATCTAGTGTATGCGGTCCAATGCAGTGAGGAATGCACAGACCTGTATATTGGGGAGACTAAACAACCACTACACAAACGCATGGCTCAACACAGAAGGGCCAACTCCTCAGGTCAAGACTCTGCTGTCTACTTACATCTGAAGGACAGAGGACACTCGTTTGAGGACCACCAGGTGCACATTTAGACAGAGAAGATGGATGGTTTGAAAGAGGTGTCAAGGAAGCCATCTACACCAGGGTTGAGAAGCCGTCATTGAACAGGGGAGGGGGTCTACGCCACCACTTATCCCCCACTTACAATGCTGTCCTTTCATCACTTCCCAGGAAACTCAACAAACGTAACCTATTGGCCTCAGGTGAAGATACCAACGATGGTCGTTCAGTCTTGGCCTCAGGTGAAGATACCAACGATGGTCGTTCAGTCTTGGCCACAGGTAGTCTCAACGACTGTAACGACTGTCGTCACAGCAACAAGGAACACTAACGAACCAGCGGTCTCGATGACCCGAGATAACGACCCCACTGAGGTTAAATAGCTGAGTTTCCCTGCCAGTCAGTCAGAACTGAAGAAGTCCTTTGGATAAGGGACGAAACGTCTTCCAGTAGCTTCAACCAAGTCCAGTTGCCCTTCATTTTAACCTTCGTTGGATAGTGAGTGTTAGAGTGTGTGTTAGAGTGAGTGTTAGAGTGTGTGTTAGAGTGTGTGTTAGAGTGAGTGTTAGAATGTGTGTTAGAGTGTTAGAGTGAGTGTTAGAGTGAGTGTTAGAGTGAGTGTTAGAATGTGTGTTAGAGTGTTAGAGTGAGTGTTAGAGTGAGTGTTAGAGTGTGTGTTAGAGTGAGTGTTAGAGTGTGTGTTAGAGTGTTAGAGTGAGTGTTAGAGTGTGTGTTAGAGTGTGTGTTAGAGTGAATGTTAGAGTGTTAGAGTGAGTGTTTAGAGTGAGTGTTAGAGTGAGTGTTAGAGTGAGTGTTAGAATGTGTGTTAGAGTGTTAGAGTGAGTGTTAGAGTGAGTGTTAGAGTGTGTGTTAGAGTGAGTGTTAGAGTGAGTGTTAGAGTGTTAGAGTGAGTGTTAGAGTGTGTGTTAGAGTGTGTGTTAGAGTGAATGTTAGAATGTGTTACAGTGTGTGTTAGTGTGTTAGAGTGTGTGTTACAGTGTGTGTTAGTGTATTAGAGTGTGTGTTAGTGTGTTAGAGTGTATGTTAGAGTGTGTCTTAGTTTGTTAGATTGTGTGTTACAGTGTGTGTTAGTGTGTTAGTGTGTTAGAGTGTGTGTTAGTGTGTTAGAGTGTGTGTTACAGTGTGTGTTAGTGTGTTAGAGTGTTAGAGTGTGTTACAGTGTTTGTTAGAGTGTGTGTTAGAGTGTGTTAGTGTGTTAGAGTGTGTTAGAGTGTGTTAGAATGTGTGTTACAGTGTGTGTTAGAGTGTGTTAGAGTGTGTGTTAGAGTGTGTGTTAGAGTGTGTTAGAGTGTGTGTTAGTGTGTTAGAGTGTGTGTTAGAGTGTGTGTTAGAGTGTTAGAGTGTGTGTTAGAGTGTGTGTTAGTGTGTTAGAGTGTGTGTTAGAGTGTGTGTTAGAATGTGTAACAGTGTGTGTTAGTGTGTTAGAGTGTGTGTTACAGTGTGTGTTAGTGTATTAGAGTGTGTGTTAGTGTGTTAGAGTGTATGTTAGAGTGTGTCTTAGTTTGTTAGATTGTGTGTTACAGTGTGTGTTAGTGTGTTAGTGTGTGTTAGAGTGTGTGTTAGTGTGTTAGAGTGTGTGTAAGTGTGTTAGATTGTGTGTTACAGTGTGTGTTAGTGTGTTAGAGTGTGTGTTACAGTGTGTGTTAGTGTGTTAGAGTGTTAGAGTGTGTTACAGTGTGTGTTAGTGTGTTAGAGTGTTAGAGTGTGTTACAGTGTTTGTTAGAGTGTGTGTTAGAGTGTGTTAGTGTGTTAGAGTGTGTTAGAGTGTGTTAGAATGTGTGTTACAGTGTGTGTTAGAGTGTGTGTTAGAGTGTGTTAGAGTGTGTGTTAGAGTGTGTTAGAGTGTGTTAGAGTGTGTGTTAGAGTGTGTTAGAGTGTGTGTTAGAATGTGTGTTACAGTGTGTGTTAGTGTGTGTTAGAATGTGTGTTAGAGTGTGTGTTAGAGTGTGTGTTAGAGTGAGTGTTAGAGTGTGGTACAGTGTGTGTTAGTGTGTTAGAGTGTTAGAGTGTGTGTTAGAGTGAGTGTTAGTGTGTGTTAGAGTGTGTGTTAGAATGTGTGTTACAGTGTGTGTTAGAGTGTGTGTTAGTGTGTGTTACAGTGTGTGTTAGAGTGTGTTAGAGTGTGTGTTAGAATGTGTGTTACAGTGTGTGTTACAGTGCGTGTTAGAGTGTGTTAGAATGTGTGTTACAGTGTGTGTTAGAGTGTGTGTTATAGTGTCTTAGAGTGTTAGAGTGTGTTAGAGTGTGTGTTAGAATGTGTGTTAGTGTGTGTTACAGTGTGTGTTAGAGTGTGTGTTAGAGTGTGTTAGAATGTGTGTTAGAGTGTGTGTTAGAGTGTGTGTTAGAGTGTGTTAGAGTGTGTGTTAGAATGTGTGTTACAGTGTGTGTTAGAGTGTGTGTTAGAGTGTGTTAGAGTGTGTGTTAGAGTGTGTGTTAGAAACTGTTTTAGAGTGTGTGTTAGAGTGTGTGTTACAGTGTGTGTTAGTGTGTGTTAGAGTGTGTGTTAGAATGTGTGTTAGAGTGTGTGTTAGAGTGTGTGTTAGAAACTGTTTTAGAGTGTGTTACAGTGTGTGTTAGAGTGTGTTAGAGTGTGTGTTACAGTGTGTTAGTGTGTTACAGTGTGTGTTAGAGTGTGTTAGAGTGTGTGTTAGAATGTGTGTTACAGTGTGTGTTACAGTGCGTGTTAGAGTGTGTGTTAGAGTGTCTTAGAGTGTTAGAGTGTGTTAGAGTGTGTGTTAGAATGTGTGTTACAGTGTGTGTTAGAGTGTGTGTTAGAGTGTGTGTTAGAGTGTGTTAGAGTGTGTGTTAGTGTGTTAGAGTGTGTGTTAGAGTGTGTGTTAGAGTGTTAGAGTGTGTGTTAGAGTGTGTGTTAGTGTGTTAGAGTGTGTGTTAGAGTGTGTGTTAGAATGTGTTACAGTGTGTGTTAGTGTGTTAGAGTGTGTGTTACAGTGTGTGTTAGTGTATTAGAGTGTGTGTTAGTGTGTTAGAGTGTATGTTAGAGTGTGTCTTAGTTTGTTAGATTGTGTGTTACAGTGTGTGTTAGTGTGTTAGTGTGTGTTAGAGTGTGTGTTAGTGTGTTAGAGTGTGTGTTAGTGTGTTAGATTGTGTGTTACAGTGTGTGTTAGTGTGTTAGAGTGTGTTACAGTGTTTGTTAGAGTGTGTGTTAGAGTGTGTTAGTGTGTTAGAGTGTGTTAGAGTGTGTTAGAATGTGTGTTACAGTGTGTGTTAGAGTGTGTGTTAGAGTGTGTTAGAGTGTGTGTTAGAGTGTGTTAGAGTGTGTTAGAGTGTGTGTTAGAGTGTGTGTTAGAGTGTGTTAGAGTGTGTGTTAGAATGTGTGTTAGTGTGTGTTAGAGTGTGTGTTAGAATGTGTGTTAGAGTGTGTTAGAGTGTGTGTTAGAATGTGTGTTAGAATGTGTGTTACAGTGTGTGTTAGAGTGTGTGTTAGAATGTGTGTTAGAATGTGTGTTAGAGTGTGTGTTAGAGTGTGTGTTAGAGTGAGTGTTAGAGTGTGGTACAGTGTGTGTTAGTGTGTTAGAGTGTTAGAGTGTGTGTTAGAGTGTGTGTTAGAGTGAGTGTTAGAGTGTGTGTTAGAGTGTGTGTTAGAGTGTGTGTTACAGTGTGTGTTAGTGTGTGTTACAGTGTGTGTTAGAATGTGTGTTACAGTGTGTGTTACAGTGCGTGTTAGAGTGTGTTAGAGTGTGTGTTAGAATGTGTGTTACAGTGTGTGTTAGAGTGTGTTAGAGTGTGTGTTAGAATGTGTGTTAGTGTGTGTTACAGTGTGTGTTAGAGTGTGTGTTAGAGTGTGTGTTAGAATGTGTGTTAGAGTGTGTGTTAGAGTGTGTGTTACAGTGTGTGTTAGAGTGTGTGTTAGAGTGTGTTAGAGTGTGTGTTAGAGTGTGTGTTAGAAACTGTTTTAGAGTGTGTGTTAGAGTGTGTGTTAGAGTGTGTTAGAGTGTGTGTTAGAATGTGTGTTACAGTGTGTGTTAGTGTGTGTTAGAGTGTGTGTTAGAATGTGTGTTAGAGTGTGTGTTAGAGTGTGTGTTAGAAACTGTTTTAGAGTGTGTGTTACAGTGTGTGTTAGAGTGTGTTAGAGTGTGTGTTACAGTGTGTGTTAGTGTGTGTTACAGTGTGTGTTAGAGTGTGTTAGAGTGTGTGTTAGAATGTGTGTTACAGTGTGTGTTACAGTGCGTGTTAGAGTGTGTGTTAGAGTGTCTTAGAGTGTTAGAGTGTGTTAGAGTGTGTGTTAGAATGTGTGTTACAGTGTGTGTTACAGTGCGTGTTAGAGTGTGTGTTAGAGTGTGTCTTAGAGTGTTAGAGTGTGTTAGAGTGTGTGTTAGAATGTGTGTTAGTGTGTGTTACAGTGTGTGTTAGAGTGTGTGTTAGAGTGTGTGTTAGAGTGTGTTAGAGTGCGTGTTTGAATGTGTGTTAGAGTGTGTGTTAGAATGTGTGTTACAGTGTGTGTTAGTGTGTGTTTGAGTGTGTGTTAGAATGTGTGTTAGAATGTGTGTTAGAGTGTGTTAGAGTGTGTGTTAGAGTGTGTTAGAGTGTGTGTTAGAATGTGTTAGAATGTGTGTTACAGTGTGTGTTAGAGTGTGTGTTAGAGTGTGTTAGAGTGTGTTAGAGTGTGTGTTAGAGTGTGTTAGAGTGTGTGTTAGAAACTGTTTTAGAGTGTGTGTTAGAATGTGTGTTAGACTGTGTGTTAGAGTGTGTGTTAGAGTGTGTTAGAGTGTGTGTTAGAATGTGTGTTACAGTGTGTGTTAGTGTGTGTGAGAATGTGTGTTAGAGTGTGTGTTAGAAACTGTTTTAGAGTGTGTGTTAGAATGTGTGTTACAGTGTGTGTTAGAGTGTGTGTTAGAGTGTGTTAGAGTGTGTGTTAGAGTGTGTGTTAGTGTGCGTTACAGTGTGTGTTAGAGTGTGTTAGAGTGTGTGTTAGAGTGTGTTACAGTGTGTGTTACAGTGCGTGTTAGAGTGTGTGTTAGAATGTGTGTTACAGTGTGTGTTACAGTGCGTGTTAGAGTGTGTGTTAGAGTGTGTGTTATAGTGTCTTAGAGTGTTAGAGTGTGTTAGAGTGTGTGTTAGAATGTGTGTTAGTGTGTGTTACAGTGTGTGTTAGAGTGTGTGTTAGAGTGTGTGTTAGAGTGTCTTAGAGTGTGTGTTAGAATGTGTGTTACAGTGTGTGTTACAGTGCGTGTTAGAGTGTGTGTTAGAGTGTGTGTTAGAGTGTGTTAGAGTGTGTGTTACAGTGTGTGTTAGAGTGTGTTAGAGTGTGTGTTAGTGTGTTAGAGTGTGTGTTACAGTGTGTGTTAGAATGTGTGTTAGAATGTGTGTTAAAGTGTGTGTTAGAGTGTGTGTTAGAGTGTGTTAGAGTGTGTTAGAGTGTGTGTTACAGTGTGTGTTAAAGTGTGTGTTAGAGTGTGTGTTAGAGTGTGTGTTACAGTGTGTGTTACAGTGTGTGTTAGAGTGTGTTAGAATGTGTGTTAAAGTGTGTGTTAAAGTGTGTGTTACAGTGTGTGTTAGAGTGTGTTAGAGTGTGTGTTACAGTGTGTGTTAGAGTGTGTGTTAGAGTGTGTTAGAGTGTGTGTTAGAGTGTGTTAGAGTGTGTTAGAGTGTGTGTTAAAGTGTGTGTTACAGTGTGTGTTAGAGTGTGTTAGAGTGTGTGTTAAAGTGTGTGTTACAGTGTGTGTTAGAGTGTGTTAGAGTGTGTGTTAGAGTGTGTAAGAGTGTGTTAAAGTGTGTGTTAAAGTGTGTGTTACAGTGTGTGTTAGAGTGTGTTAGAGTGTGTGTTACAGTGTGTGTTAGAGTGTGTTTTAGAGTGTGTTAGAGTGTGTGTTAGAGTGTGTTAGAGTGTGTGTTACAGTGTGTGTTACAGTGTGTGTTAGAGTGTGTTAGAATGTGTGTTAAAGTGTGTGTTAAAGTGTGTGTTACAGTGTGTGTTAGAGTGTGTGTTAGAATGTGTGTTACAGTGTTGGTATTTCTAACACGTGGCTTTTTAGTTTTTTAAAATATGAACTATTAAACGGCTGTAATCGCTTGCTGTATTTCTGAACATTGCGCAGCTGGACAAATTGGTGGCGTGGCAGGAAGCGTGCTGTGTTACCGTGACAACCAGCAGCCACGAGCAGCGTTAGCTGCGACCCAGCTGCATATTTATTATAGATTTACGTTTTTAAGAGTTATTGTTCTGTTTTGACTGCATGACTGCCGACATAAGTTTGTTCTGTGGCGAGTTGAAGGAACTTAAAGCAATCTTAAAGTCAGTTCTTTGAAGGTAAAATTGTACAGTAATGAAAGAAGTACTAAAGTAGCAGTACCACAGTGTAGAGATACCTGCATTCAAGGTTCAGTGAGTAATACTTCTGATGCAACATGAGATTCATATCTCTGTTTTCAGTTGTGCATAAAGACCTTCCATAATGAACCGTTGTGTTTTTATTACCTTAGAAAGAGACGTTTCTATCTACAGACACCTCCTCTTACGTGAAGACACCATGTTGCACCACCATGTTCCTATTAGGGGTGGGAATCACCAGAGGGCCCACAATACGATATTATCACGATATTTATGTTACGATTCGATTTTATTGCGATTTTAAATATATTGAGATATATTGCAATTTATTACCTTTTTCCAACTTCCAATTAGGTCCCTAAAGTCAAAATTTGTCAACATCTGTTTATCTAAAAAGATACTTTTCTCTGTTTGTTCATATCACTTTTTCAGTCCTCTATATGGTCCTGTTAAGTTTTCTAGTGGACTAAAAAAGCAATAGATTTTATTACTCTAGTACCAAAAAGTTAAAACTCCCATCTGCAGTTTATATAATAAAATAACGATACTTGGCGTCCGTGTATTGATACAGTATTGCCATGGCAAATATCACGATACTATGCTGTAACGATTTTTCTCCACCCCTAGTTTCTACAGTAGCCCAAAGGGACAAACTGCTCTTCAGAGCGCGTTTCATCACTACGGTGAACATGTACAAGAAGAAGAAGAAGAACTCGTTTAGTTTATTACAAGTAAAAGAAATTTGGAGGACCACCAGTATTGACTGACTGTATTGAAGTGAATAAGAAACGTCGGACTTCTCTCAGTGGTTGAAGAAGTACTCTGACCTTTTAATGAAGTAAAAGTAATAATACTGCATTTTAGAAATACTTCAAAAGTTCAAATTATCACTTATTATCACAATAAACACGGCCTCTGCAGGAAGGAGCTGCAATAACATGGCATTTACTAATTACTGTTTATATTTTGTATTTATTATCTGCAAAGTAACTAAATTAATCAAGTATAAAGTAGCATAAAATGGAAATACCTTCAAACTATACTTAAGTTCAGTACTTCTACCAGTGACGTCCACTTCTTACAGCTGTGTAAGAAGTTTGTTTTCATTCTGCTGACTCAAACACAGTCAGATATTTGCTTCAGGGAGGCGTCCACAGTGACACATGCAGACATCATTACACCGTCTCGCAGCTGTTTCCTATCGATGAATCACACAGTGTAAGTTCTTTTGTCTATTCTGCTGTGGTCTATTCTTCAGTAGATCTGCTGAGTGCTGTGTAAAAACTGCAGTGGTGGAAAGAAAGTGACGGTACATTAAAGAGGTCACATTCTGCTCATGTTCACGTCCATCATGTTATTCAGAGGTCGTACCTGAACAGGTCTACGTGGTTTAATCTTTGTTAGACTGCTCATCTCTGCAGCTCCTCTTCTCACCCTGTGTTGAACGCTCTGTTTCAGCTATGAGGTGAAGCATCTCACTTCAATTAGATCTTTGTTGGGAGCTGCACATGTGCAGTACCTGGGTAAGGACTACTAGCCAAGCAGAAGCAGAGAAGGGCGGGTCCTGACAAGCCGTACATGTTCCTGAACCCAGACTGGATCAAGAGTTTCATAACGTTTTAGCTGAGCTCCGTCTCTACATCACAGTAACTGCTTTATGTCTTCTAACTGCCTGGAGGGGCTCTAACCTTATTTAAATTTCATATTTAGCTCGGTTTGAGGGCGTACCACACTAGCCGCTAGGCGACCACTATGATGCGTTACATAGTCACGCCGAAGTAAAGGCTGGACTACAATCCATCTGAGTTCAGTTCAGGAGCAGAGATTTCTGTGGGAGATGGGAACTCCCTTTGAGTTGGACTTTGCAAACCCAGTTATATGCACAGAAAATGTATATAAAACTAAAGGAGAGGGAAACGGCCAAAAAGCAGAATATAACCTTTAACTCACATACTGTACTTATAGTAACACTAAATATGTACTTGTACTAAAGTAACATTCTGAATGCAGGACGCTTACTGGTAACAGAGTATTTCTACATGTCACCTGTCTCTAAAAAACTGTTCTGACTTTGTGTTTGTCAAGAGGAGTTGTACGTTTTCTCATTCACTTCAAAACAGTCAGACTTTTGATCACAGCAGCATCTAGTGGACGTCAGAGGAAGTGCAGCTCCGAGGCTGCTGATTGGTTCTGTTTGCTTGTCTTTCTTAGACAGTGGCAGTAAAGAGATGAAATGAAGCGAGTCACAAAGTCATCTGTAAACTAACAGCTGATCAACACGACCAAACTCTTTGTCTCTGTTCACATGACAATGTTGAACCTTTCCGACCTCACAGCGTTCCAGGTGCGTGATGCTGAATGTAACGTCGTTCTTCCCAGAGGACCCAGGGAATAATTGTTTCTCACCTTAAAAGGACTGAAAGGGAAGTCAAAGTTAAACTGTCTTTCTGTGCCGGTAAAACAGCGTGTTCATTTCTGGTCAGTCCACTCAGCAGAACGCACACACACACACACTGATGTGACTCATCATTTCAGGGAAGTGTGAGTCAGGCTGCTGAGCTGAGAAATGAATTCAGTCACAGTCAATGTTTCTCAGACGTGTCGGAGCTCCTGCAGTCCTTCACACAGGTCAACTCACACTTTCCAACTTCCGATCTCAAAGCGTTCCAGGTGCACAACGGCTAACGCAAAAACATGGCCGACCCTGACAAACCGATGTTTCTAATTGTGCACCCAACTGAGCCCTCAGCAGTGGCCACGGTGGTCATTTAAAAAGATGAACCTTTCAGCGAACGTCGCTCATTAACAGCTACATAATCATTTGTTTATCAGATCATTATATCATATGGTTTTTGCATCTTTAATGATTTCCAGCTGATAACCAAACTACACCGGTAACAGACATCAGGTTACATGCAGAACAGGTTTTGCTGTATGTCAGGATGTATTATCTTAACTGAATCCAGGTAAATATACTTTACGTTGCCTATTAGTTGATGGTTTAACATTTGCTATATTTGATGTCAGGAAGCCTCTTCAGTAGTCGGGATGGATTGATTTGCCCCAGTTTTACAAGTAGGAACTCTGACTGTAAGTGGCGTTCAGTTTTACAAAATATTTTTGAGTTCTGAGTTGTCTGGAACGCAGAAATAGAGAGAGAGCGCAATTAAAGAGGTGCTATCATGCTTATGGTCATTTCCCCTCTCCTTTATTGAGTTATTTACCTTTTTTTGTGCATGTAACAGGTTTGCAAGGTGAAAAAGCCCAAAGTGAGTTCCCATCTCCCACAGAAAACTCTGCTCTGAACTGAAAACAGCTCGTTTGTAGTCCAGCCGCTTCGTGACGTCACAGGGATGAAAGCTAAACGCGCCTCATATAACGCTCGCCAAGCGGCGACTCCGACACGCCCTCAGAAACAGCGAGCTGCAGCACACAGCTCTCCTCTCCCTTCCAAACACTAGCTACCCTCCAGGCAGTCAGTGGACAGAAAGTTGTTCCTGTGATGTAGAGACAGAGCTCAGTTAAAACTTTATGGATACAGATTAATAACTCACCGCTCTGAAACTCTCGCTCCAGTCCGTGTTGCCGAGCTGGTTGGCAACACGTACGGCTGAACCCGAGCTGTTAAACCGGCTTCTCGCCCGACCCGCCCTTCTCTGCTTCTGATTGGCTAGTAGTCCTTAACTAGGAACTGAGCATGTGCAACTCCCAACAAAGATCATTTAGAGACAAGATGTATCACTCCATAGCTAAAACGAAGCCTTCAACACAGGCTGAAAAGAGGAGCTGCAGCAATGTGCAGTATGACAAAAATATAACCACGTAAACCTGCTCTGGTACAACCTCTAAATAAAAAATGAAAATGAGTATAACTTCTTTAAGTCCCGCACACACCGGAGGGAGAAACAATGAAGCGCATGTGTCACTGTTGTGTATTCCTTGGTATTCCTTTGTTGGTATTTCCTTTTTTATTGTGAAGTTGTTCTGTCCCTGGTGTCTTTATCTGGTTTTGCTTCCTGTTCTTTTGTTCCTGGGCTGGTTGTTTCCACCTGCCCTTCCACGCTCTAAGCTCCACCGTTGTTTAAATAAATCTCACTTACGATACCTGTTGTTCCTCTGTGTCTGCATCTGGGTCCAACACCTGTTTCTAGTGAGCTTAACATCCTGAAGCCTCCCTATCTGTCTGCTCGCAAAATACAGAAAATGCCTAAAAGCTGCTGTTTTATCATTTTTAGAAGCGGCTGAACCAAAGAACCGAGCCTTTAGAAGACAGTAATGATTTAAACAAAGGATTCTAAAATATTCCTTTGACATGCTGAAGTCTAATGTTTTGAGCTGTCAATCATCCACTCCCTCTGTGGGTGTGAATAGTATTTTTATGTTTAAAGCTGTCAATCAAACCTCCACCTTTATAGTACAGACATCAAGGACTCTCACACACAGTTGGTGGTCCTCAGAGAGCAGACTGAGGCCTCTCTGTTTCTCCTCTGGGGTGAGGTGGGGGGTCTTTATAGTCTTTCTGAACCTCGTCCTCGCTTTTCAAACAAGTCGCCTTTTTCTAAAAATATGCACATTTAAAAGCCACGTCCCGACTCAGGCAGATTTTCCCTCTGAACGCTGTCCTCTGACTGTCCAGACAGTCCAGACAAGTATTGTCAATCAGAAAGTAGCATCATAACCTCTAGGCTATGTTGTCAACCTGGTGATGTAGAAAGGTCCTCCATCGTGCAGCTTCGACTAGCCAGCGTCGATGCTCACTCAGCATTGGAGGGGGTTTTAACCCTCTCAGTGTGGAAGATCCTCCACGTTAACGAGCAAACAGAGTGAAAGTAGGTAGGGGGAGGGGGGGCAGGTACTTTCGGAAAGGCCCTAAGTCTCCTTCAGTTGTTACTGTGCACAGCAGCAGTGCCTGGCTTACTTCCTTCAGGTATCCGATACCCACAAATGTTAAAGAGCGCAGACCTACAGACCTACAACATGGCTTCCTGGCTAGCAAGCTTACCGGTTTACATTAGCATATGTCAGCTTGACTTCTTTAGATCAACGGCGATAAAGCGGGAAACCTTTATGCTTTAACTTATGTCTTTAAAGCAATCAGAAGAAACATTGATAGCCTACTCTTACCTGTATTCTCCTCTTGCCAAGGTGCGGTGCTGTCAGTGCACGGGGGAAGTCTGTCGGGTGACAACACCACGCACTGCACTTTCCTATCCTCTGCTGACCCCCCCAGAAGACAGGCGACTGTCTACCAGATATGTTCATTACCATTCAGTCGTGTCTCCCACCTCTAGCATCTTGTACCATGTTCTCATGTCTTTTCTGAACAGCTGGGTTAACGCTGTTTCCTGATGCAGCATTTCCAGATCAAGCATTTCTTTTTGTTACTAAACTCTCTATATTTTCCAAGTGAAAATTCCATATAACTATTCAAACAAAGTGGGGTTAACTGCACTGAGCGGTGGATGCACCCACTCCAGCTGCCTTTTCCTTTAAAAAGTGTCTCATTTCACCCAGAATTCATTGCAGTGTAGTCCTTCTTAAGATGGTCGGGGTCTTTAGTGCTTTGTGCAAAGGTCTGATTTAGATCTTTATTTTCTAAATCTAAACCCTAGTCAAGGTCTATCTTTGTGAAACCAGCCCCAGAACAGGAAGCTGCAGTCGGACAGATAAACAAGCTGAAAGTCACTTTAAGGATTCAGCAGCTGATGATGATTCCCCGACACGTTGTCAGCTCACACAGCTCAGGAGTAAAAAATATTCATTGTAGACCCTCCTCCGTCACCTGTCAATCACAGACGGGTTCTCCCCTAATCATCATATCACTGTTCCACATCAACACACACCACAGCAGGGAAAGAACCCAACATTTCCTCGTCAACACTCGACTGATCTCACACTGTAAACATCACCGACGTTAAACACACGCTGCCTTAGCGTGCGTGCGTTAGCTGACCACACTGACACAAACACCCACTGGATGAAGTTACAAAGCTTCAGCTCAAACACATCACATGTCTCCCTTTTTGTACCACACACACTCAGTGGCCACTTTATTAGGAACACCTGAGCAAACAGTCCTGTAATAACTTCTTTATTATGAAGGAGATCATGTTCAGGTTGTTTAGACTCACCCATCAGATCACCGTGTGCTGCTGTTGTTGCTGTCGCCATCTAGCGGCACATTTAGGTTAGTACAATTGACAGTTTAGCACAATAAGAGAAACACAGCGGCTGAAAGAGGACGACGGCAGAGAGGATGAATCTAAAGTGTTAAAAATATTTTAAACTTATTTATATATATTCAGCTGTAACCCGACGGGACAGAATGCAGCAACTGGACATGAAGATATGGGCGGTTTACTGATGGACCAAGTGATTGTAAACTCACAGTCATCCTCACTCAGAAACATTCATCTCCAGCATGATAACTTTGATAGAAATCATCCGTCAGTGTGACTGATAACAACATGACAGATGATTGATCATTTATCAGTTCCAGCTTCATACAGATGCAGAAATGTAGCCCACAGTAAATGTTTCAGTGCACTTGTTGACGACATGAGCTGCCTTAGTGTCCACGGGGTCACAGCGTTATAAAGAAGCACAGCGTCGCCTATAGATTTTATTCTGAGGATAAAGATGTCCAGAGATAACTTTCCCCGGCCACACGATACGTCACCAACAGGTTGATCAGAAAAGCGGTCATGTTGGAGATCATGTTTAGGTTCCAGACTAATTTCTAATCGGGATATTTCTAAATACGTAAACTTCTGCATACGAATGCGCTTTGATATCGACAGTAGGGCGTGAATGAGGAAAGGAAACGGTGTGTCAGACAGCTGCTTCAGGCTCCGCAGAAGGAATCAGAGAATCTCGGAGTTTGTTAAAACTAACCTCCTTCTGCAACTTCACAGGATCAGTTCCCTGAGTTACTGATCTGCCTGAACTCGCTCTCTGAAAGTGAAAACCCAGAGTTTCCCTCATCAGGCTGAACATACTCCTGCTTTCTGAGAAACTATGAATGAAATCTAAGAAAACTCAAAGGTGAACAAGTTTACGTAACGTAGAGGCAGGCTGGTGGCCAACACAAGACAAACAGATCGCATGCAACCAATAGCCCAAAGAACAGGGTCCAAAATGAATCCAAAACAGGCACCGGAGATGGGAAGAGACGCTTGAACAAAGACGAACGGACGACAACAGATAACAGAAAGACACTCACTGAAGGGAGGTGATAATAAGACACAGGTGAACCCATCAGGGGAGGAGCTAATAATCAAACATGCAGGAAAACCAGAGACAGGAAGTGAACAGAATGAGAGGGAAGGAAAATAACAGTCAAGCAGGAAACACAGAATAATGAATGACATACCTAACCTGAAACACTGAGTGGGAAGACAACATGGCACAAGTCCACTGGCTCCCTGTCCAACACCAAATCCAGTTTAAAGTCTACCTCATCACAATAACCTGCCCCCTCCTACACCTCCCACTCCACAGACGCCAACTTCCTTTCTCCGCCCACCTGCCCAGAGTACTGAACCTGGAAGGTGTTCCCTCTGAAACATCGTCTTTTTTACCTTTTAAAGCGCCATATAAATAAAATGTATTATTATTATTATTATTAGAAGCAAAGTAAATACAAACTCAAGAGGATGGGTTTAACAAAATAAAACCAGAACCCAAAAAACATGACAGTTCAAGGTTTGTTAAATGATCGTATTTAACAGGAAGGTAGATTAGACAGAATCAACAGGTTGACCAGCGGCTGTTTCTAACCTGCGCGGCAGAAGAAACACTTTTTATTCCCAGAGACTTTGCCCGGGCTTGCAGCATAAAATGACTTGATCTCCGGCCTGCACACACTAAACAATATTAAAACACAGAGTGACTTGGTCTTTGAGTAGTTATTAATCAAGTACCTTCATACTTATACTTGAGTTGGTTAGTTGTCAGTACTCTACCAACACTGGTGCCTCTTCTGTCTCTCACAAACACAACAACTATCAAAGAATGAAGTCAGCTGACAACATTTGTTTCCTCTCTCTCTCATTTCCCAGGATGCCTTTGTGGAGCTGTACGGTGCGTCCAGACCTCCGGGCAGTTTCTGGTCTCTGAGGACTGTGTTTGGACTGGCTGTACTGGGAGCAGCTGGGATCACACTGGGGGCTTCTGTTCACACAGAAGTAGAACTGGTCTGATCCGGTCAGCAGCATCTGAGCTGCAGTTTCTCTAACGTCCACCAGATGCCGCTGTGATCAAACTCTGACTGAAAACCTCCAACTCCTCTCTTGTTCAGCTCTCAGCAGATTCTCTGAGCTTCTTCTTCTGACACACAGAGGGAGGATTTTCAAAGTAAATGTCCCATGAAGGAGATTAAAAGGTGTAGGCCCACAGTCACTGCTCGCTCATCCCTCCTCAGGTCACAGGAGAGAACTCAAACTTGACAACACCATTGTGGACTGGAAGACATGACAGGGTATTAAAGGCTGTTGAGTTGAGGATGAATTTTCTTTTTTTTAATGGAGCTAGGCTAACGGTTTCCACCTGCTTACAGTCTTTGTGCTAAGCTAGGCTAAACATGTTGAGGACCGATCTCTGTGCTGGAAACAGAGATGAAAGAAGAGAAAACAAGACTTTTAACAGCAACAGGAAGTGATGAACCAAACCTTTAAAAGGAGGCTCCTCGATGACACTGAAACAGGAGACAAAAACTTTGCCCTCACCCTGTTTCCACAGCTTGTTTCAGATCCAGAGTACGAGACGTTAAAAACTGAAAAAATAAGGCTCTCAGAAAATACAAATGTAGATTAAAGTGTCCGACTGTCAGACGAGACGTTTAATAAGAAACACTGACAGCTTTAATGAGCCAACCCAAGCGTGTGATTGGCTCCTGATTGGAGTTGGTATGAAGCAACTGTGGTCAAAGTTGACAACATTCCTAAAGTCAAAGAAGAAGAGCGAACAACTGGCCTCAGGTGACTCCATCGTTCCAACAGCCAGGAGCACTAACGAACCAGGAGGTCCATCACGTTGATACCAGAGAGGTGAAACAGCTCGGGCTCCCTGCCAGTCAGTCAGAACTGAAGAAGCCTCTTGGATGAAAGTGTCTTCAACCAAGTCCAGCTGCCCTTGATTTTACCCTTCCTTGGAGAACTCTGAACTGGTTGACTGAGAACCTTCCCAGACAAGAAGAGCGATCGCTTTCTAATAAGGAACCTTTAAAGCTGTGGTTCCCGACCTTTGTCCCATCAGATGGGCCTTAGTGCCCCTTCATCATAACCTTTGTGGCATTGTTCAATAGACTTTGTTTTGGCCAAGTTTGCATTTGTACTGCTGCTCAGTCCCTCCAGGATCTCGTGGGCCAGCTTTGTGATTGCTGCAGCAGCTTTTCTAAAATATTGCAATGAAAGTTGTGATTTATTTGGGAATTTTGGGGGATAAAATTGTGGGAATAAGTGAAAACTGTTATTTTTAACTTTAGAATTATAGTTGAATCATGAAACAGTCCGTCCAGGACTTGGCAGACCTAACCCTAACCCCTGCGTATTTAAACCACCTTGATTCTTTCCTGCAGCTGGCCGGGATGCAGCAGCCTGTGTCTCAGCGTCTCTCTGACGTCCTCCATGTGATTCTGACGTTCTCTCTCAAAGTGTTTGTCAGTAGATGATTTCCTTTATGTTTGACCACGATGCTTCCCCGCTTTGGTGAAGAAGATCTGGATCCTGGTCTTCACGGTCCTTTGCTGTTGTTTTACCTGGTTGGGAATCGCTTCTTTTGAAGACTTATAACTGTTTATTAATGCTTTATAGATTATTTAGATCTATATATCATTCAGATCAGTACTCATTAAAATGAAAACATGTTGGTTTGAGTAACAGTTCCATCAGTTTTTAATACACATCAGATGTGTGACAATACAGAGTTCAAGTTACAACGTAACCGAGCAGGATTGTACCGGAGCTCAGTGGTTAAAAGCTGCATCACGCTTATTTAGCATGAAGGACGTCCTCCTCCTTCTGCTTCCTCTTTACATCTGACATATTAATAACAGGACGTTCCGGTGTTTCGTTCCTGCCACTCACAAGCTGCATGTCAAGAGATTTTCATCTTTAGTCTCTTTAACATTGTTAGATAGGACACCCAGACTGAAGGAGAGGGTGTTAATGCTGCTAATGCTGAAGGGCTCATGAAGTCTTTGGACTTCCATGTCTTAATGTCAGTGATGCAGGACGTAAGACAGCACACATCAGGTACCAGGCTTTAACAGTTCTGTGTCATCTGTGTAGAAATGTAAAAAATCAGTGTTATGTCTACGACTATTTTCCCCAGGGGCAGTAAATAAGAGGGGGGCCAGAATAGACCCCTGGGGGACTCCTAAAAGAGAGCGGGAAGAAATCTCTTATGTTTGGTGTCAGAGGTGGAAAAAGTTCATCACAAAGACTGTTATCATTGTTGTTGTTCTTCTTCTGGGGAACATTTGAACTCAGTCATTTTATTTCACAGACATTTTAACACACAGGTTTTCTTTGTAAACTTTGGATCATAAACTGAATGTTAGTATTTGGTGTCGAATGAAGCCCGTTGGTTTGTGATTCAGTTAATTTTATGCACTTTGTTATTTTTCTGAACTTAAAACATATAGAGATGTGATAGGAAAGTGACAGTGATGTGAATATGTGCATAATATGATTAAAGCTTTGTTAAGATTATTTTGATGCTATAAAACATTTTTAATTCTTCCACGAGGAGTCACCAAAGTCAGAAATGCTCCTTCCTGTAGGAGCTTTAAGAATGTAAATATGATGGTGATGAAGATTCTGCATGATAACCTTTTTCCTCCGCTTTTGTACAGAGCCTGCTGTTTAAAGCCAGATCACTGAAAACAATTAAAATATATGAAAACTACAAAACTTTAGTTTGTTTGTGAGGAAACTCCACAGGAAGTCTGAACTCTTCTGGCTGTTTCCTGAAGCAGTAACTGACCCACATGTATCAGAAGTAAAGATGAGTCTCTTCATTTGTTTCCGGCTGTAGATTAGTTTCGCTGGTTGTTCTTTTTCTGTCACAACAATAATCAAGTGATCAGCAGTTTATAGCTCTGCCCAAACTACATCTGATTGGTTTGAATCCTGTCAATCACATTGATGGGCTGCAGAAGTAAAACCTGATCTTCTGCAACACACAAACCCACGCAGGACGTTTTCCTGAGAATCCCTGATTATATTATAATAATTTGCTTAATTGACAGAAACATATTCACCAGCTTCCCACCTCAGAATAGTTTAATGTCACATGAACACTTTCCAGCACAGAAGGTTTCAGTGTGACAAACTCTTCATCAGAATGGAAGCGGCTCCACCTTCTTCAGGGCCTCATCTGAAGACTGAATTTTTCCGAGCAGGTTCATTTCATCTAGCGCCACCATCAGGTCAACATGTTACGCTTTGGTTTGTGACTAAATACCTGCAGAACTGATGATGTTTCCATCAGCCTCAGCTGTACTCTGTGTTTACAGCTAATTAGCTAATGTTAGCATGCTAAAACAATAAACTAAGATGCTAAACATGCTAGCTCGTAGCATCACTGTGTACAGACTAACAGTGCTACAAGCAATGCTTTAGGCTCCAAGTCTTTTTGTAGGCAGACCTTTGTGCAGCGCTTCTTTGACCAACTGTCTATCAGACAAAAAGGCCTGGAGGGAAATAATTATTGTATAGAAAAGCACAACACAAAACAGGAAAGCTAATCTTCCTACAAACCAACACAAACTTTACTTACACATACTTTCCAAGTTGTTTAATTGAAATGTTCAGCATTTAAAAACAGGAAACATTTCCTCCTGACTGCCCCGCAGATCTCTGTCACCCTGAGAAGAACTAAACATGTTAAAGACAACATGTAAAAAATGGACCAGATCGAACAGTCCAGGCTGAAGAAGTCCTGCAGCAGTTATGTCTTTCTCTTCTTCTAAACTAACCATTTCCTCAGAGGTATCAGGTGTTTCATGAGATGTTCACGGGCTGCATTTTCTTTGTCCATCAGTGAAGCTCTGTCTCCATCTGGTGGCTGAAACAAACTGACAGACTTTTTGTCCCTTTGTCTCCTCTTCAGAGTTAAAGTCCACTTTTTAAAAACGTTTTAACTGCAAAACCTCTCATTCAAACATTACAATAAGTAACGTGAGACTGTAAAACAGCTGTTAGAGATTCATCATCATCACACATTCTTTCTTTTGCTTCATCTTAATAAGTCCAGCTCTTTGGAAAGGCATGGATCCACCTCACAGAGATCAGCGATCAGGACAGAAGTGGCTTCAGTTCCCTTTCTTCTAGCTGTGTCAATCATGTCTCGTGCTTTATCTGCTCTGACTTTTTCTGTGGCTGACTGCATTTCATAATCATTTATGACACGGCACTCAAGGAGTTTATCCAGAAGCTGGTCCAGAACAGGTTCAGAAACTCCGGGTCCGAACTGACAGCAGCCTGTCCTCTACTGGGATGTCGTCCTGGTCCAGTATAATAACTAACTAGGCAGCTAATCAAATATCTTTTAAAGTAGACTAATTGTATACTATTTCATCATCTAGCTTACTACCCAGATCAACAATCCCACACTAACCCTTTTTTTATGAAGGTATTTTGTGTCTTTTTAATGCAAGCAAAAGCATATTTATCGTACTGCAATCAAAAATCAAGTTTGTAATTAAAAATAAACAGGCCTTTTTTTTACGTCACAATTTCAAGTCAGAAAGTTTTGCAGGTTAAAGTTGAAAAAATGAGAGATTTTTTGGTGGGTTTGACTGACCAATCATGGATTTGCATGGCCACGCCCACAATCCCCTCAGTCAGCTCTACTGGAGACGGCGTTGTAACGTGAACAGGCTAGATGGAGGTAAGTTGACATTGTCGCTTAAATGTAGTATGGCATGATTTAATGATTATTTATATTTACCGTTGGCAAGGCCACGGAGTCTGTCGCTGTCTCCTTTTTTAGAATGACATGTATAACAGTTAGCTAACGTTAGCCGTCTTAGCATGAAGCTTGATTGGCTGTGCATTTATGCTAAGCTAAGGTTAGCTACTCATGTTTAACACATTGTACATGATATCCAGTTTTCTCTGACTGTGGTAGCTGAAGTTTATGGTCACACAGTATAAACTAGTCTTTAGAACGCTGATGCTCCTTTAGATACGACATAGAAGCATTTATTACTCTCATTTATTTTCCTCCCATAGTTGCAGTGTGGATCATTGGTGACAGCTATGGCCAGCATGGTGGCCAGAGAGCTGCAGAGAGCTTAGGGAGCATCTTCACTCTCTCATAATCTCTCATTTAGACCATTTTAGACTTGCAAAACTTTTTGACTTGAAATCAAAGAGGACATATTAGCAATTAAAAGTTTCTGTGACACAATAAAAAGGCCTGTTTATTTTTAATGACAAACTTGATTTTTGATTGCAGTGCCATAAATATGCTCGCATTAAAAAGACACAAAATACCTTCATACTTATACACAGTGCCATTTTTCGTCCGAACAGGGTTGAGACAGAATTTCAGTCGGGTACTAAATTCTCTAAGAACCATAAAGGACTCGTTCAACCATCTCATCATAAGTTACTAACTGCCTTTAGCAGAGTCTACAGTAAAAAATGTATGTACTTAATGCTGGAACAGAGCTACAATTTTCTTGGCTTTTGATCACTGCCAATCATTCTGAACTGTTTCAAAGAATTCTATGAGACTTGTAAATTGCTAAATATACATATTCTTTATAAAATCTCACAGTCACAGCTGGACTAATGCACTTTTCTAAACCAGTACAGTATCCCTTTTAAGTCTCAAGTCAGGGCTAAAATATCTTCTCTCTTATTTAAATCATTCACTGTGAAATGTTGTTGGCTCCAGTACCAGCAATGTAGTATTTATTTATCCCTAGTATGTCTGATTAGCAAGCCAGCAATTGACTGCAGACACACAGTATCTAACAACCAGGCATGATTTCTTTTGTATTTTAAAGTAATTAATTTAGTTACCGTGAGGGAGGAAGAAACCTTTACTTTGCTTTTAACAATAAAGCAGCCTAGAACTGTAAAACCAAATGATGTCTGTATAGTCTTAAAATGCCTTAACTCAAGTCTTTCAAATCTATGCAGTATAAAAAGCATCAAGTTAACACACATACATATGCAAATCCTAATGCAGAAATATGCCAATGGAAAACACACCTTGGATAGCTGTAGTGATACTCAGTACTCTGTTTGCCCAGGTCAACAAGAACATCATCAAATGCTGATGTTTTAAAAAGTAGGTGGTGCTATGACTATGAGTGAATATGAGCTTGTTGATGTGTTCAGGACGGGACTTTTATCAAATGTGTAAAATGTGGTACAGATTTGAGCATGTACAGTAAAGATACAACAACTTCCTGTGTCATGGCAAAGCGTGGAACTTTGCTGCCAGACACGCTGTTTACTGAAAACTCACAAGCTTTTAAGTTGATATTGCCAACATACCACAGCATGACACATGGCGCTATGACTTTGAGTGAATGATGGATGTGTGGTTCTGTTATCACACGTCAAATTTGGTAGAGACGTGAGCATGTACACTTTCTGTTCTGTGGCGAATCACTGATATTCTACTCCACGCCACGGGCACACCTGGTCGACCAACACTCACCATTTGTACAACGTGTAATCATCAGTGGGATAAGACTGCACGGCAAAGATTTGAAGTGGATTGGACTAGTTCTCTAGGAGGAGTTCATTAAAGTACGGAGTGTGTAAATCACCAAATATCACAATTAAATCCAAAAATGCCGACTTCCTGTTGGTTGTCAACCTGCCTGGCGTGTGTGCAAAGTTTTTGAGGACGTTTAGGCCGTCAAAGGTCAGGTCAACATCAGGTCAACATGTAAATGTGTCCAACACTTTGGTTTATGACCAAATACCTGCAGAACTAATTACATTCCCATCAGCCTCAGCTGTAGGATGTGTTTACTGCTAATTAGCTAATGCTGACATTCAAATTAGCTTCATTGTGTAACAACAATATTGCCAAAGCATCATACATACTACATAAGAACAATCAACCCCATACATTTCATTAAACAAGTAATTAAAGCTTAAAGTAACCAAAGCGTATGTGTATGTTAAAAAAAAAAAGTATATATGTTAAAAATTTAAATAAAATAAATAAATGAAACGGTAACGTGTGTGTGTGTATTAATAGACATAATATATAAAAAATAATTAATTGATTAAAAAATAATACATTTTAAAAAAGAAATCAGTATCAAATGTAAAAACAAAACGATCAAAATAATAATAATTTGAAAATCTGTACAATCATATATCAGTCTGAGGTTCCACTGGTTGTTCTCACTTCATGGCATGAGGAGACATATTTTCACATTTGGGCATTTCTCCCAGTAAATAGGGGAGTTTCTGTGTGTCTGATATGAATCCAAATTGGGGGTATATTTGGGAAATATTTACAAAGTGTTTTTGTCTTACTGTTTTATATTTAGGGCATGAGGTTAGAAAGTGCAGCTCTGTCTCTGCCTGTCCTCTGAGTCTCTACCTGTCCTCTGTCTCTGCCTGTCCCCTGTCACACTGGGAGCAGAGTCTCTCCTCTTGTGGTAGCCATCTCTGTCTGTGGTGACCCTTTTCTATGGCCAGGCTGTGTTCACTCAGTCTGGATGTTGTCAACATTTTTTTTAATTTAGGATATTTTATTGTACTCAGGTAATTTGCCAGTTTGAATTCTCTTTTTAGGGTCAGATAACATTGGAATTTACTTTGTGTTTTGGTCGTTTCTTTCCAGTATTCAATATATTTTTCTTTCTGCTTGCTGATAATTTGGTTTGGTCTGCTTGAGTTTGTGTTGCTGTCCTGAGGCTGTTGGGGACTTGTTACTGCAGAGAGCCTCAGGACCAGCTGGCTGAGGGGACTGATATGTCTGGGGGTTAACTGATTTTAAGTGATTGTAAAATGTTTAATATTTCTTTTTATTGCATAGAAAGCTCTCCTTGCTTTGTCCCTCAGATCTTTCACAGCCATGTTCCATGTGTATGTAATGTTGAGGCCAAGGTAAGTGTAGTTTTTTGTGTGTTGTAATTTGGTTGTGTCTAAATAGAAATTGTGTGTAACCTGATTTCTGTATTGTTTCTGAAAGATCATTATCTTAGTCTTTGCTGTGTTTACTGTCAGGGCCCAGTTCTGACAGAATCTCTGAAGGAGGTTAAGGTGCTGCTGCAAACCTTTAGTAGGTGAGAGCAACACTAAGTCATCTGCATACAGCAGACCTCTGACATGCTAAAACACTAAACTATGATGCTTTACATGCTAGCTCCCAGCATCACTGTGTTTATCTGCACGCCAACAGAGCAGCTAGCATTGCTGGAGACTTTTAGTCTTGTTGATACCAGACCTTCAGAGAGAGCTTCTCCAGCCAATTGTCCATCAGAGAAAAATAATTTCAATATTTTAAGTTGTTTAATTTAAACATTCAGCATCAAAAAGTGCAAACCTTTTCTTTTGACTACCCTGCAGATCTCTGTCATCCCAAGAACTAAACATGTTAAAGGCAAAATGTCAGAATATGGTCCAGTTTGAACTGTCCAGCCTGAAAAAGTCATGCTGCAGTATTTACATCAGATGATTCCAGTACCTCTATAAGTATCTGGTGTTTAATCTTCACTCAGAAATATTTCTCAGTTGTTTCCACATCTGCATGATAAAGCAGCCGGCTGTGATACAGATTCATCATCACACATTTTCTCTCTTTTGCTTCATCTGGAGTTCAGCACTCTGGAAAGGCATGGATCCACCTCACAGAGAGCAGCAATCAGGACTGAACTGGCTTCAGTTCCCTTTCTTCGCACCGTGTCGATCACATCTGGTGCTTTATCTGCTCTGACTTGTGTTCTGAGTGACTGCATTTCATTATCATTTATAACACCATGATCAAGGAGTCTGTCCAGAAGCTGGTTCAGAACAGGTTCAGAAACTCTGTTCAGAAACTCTGTCCGAACAGAGCGCAGCCTGTCCTCTGCTGGGATATTCACCTGTGGAGCTTCCATTCCTGGACCTGGGTGAAAACCAGGAAAATTTTTGTTCAATAATCAACCATCAGAGATCTTAGAAATTACAAGTTCAACTGAAATTACTGTAAATCACTACCTGTGCCCTGCTCTGAGGTAAAAAACAAAAAAAAAACACCAAACAGTAATCAGGAGAGAAATGTACATTTAATAATTTTTGGTTTCATGTTACTGGCGACTTGTCTAGAGTGTACCCCGCCTTGCGCCCCATGTCAGCTGGGATTGGCTCCAGCCCCCCGCGACCCTGTACGCAGGATAAGCGGTTGGCAATGGATGGATGGTTTCATGTTGGAGCCCTTTAGATTTACATTAATAATACTAATCATAAAAACAATTAATTTCATTTGGGGAACGCCTTTCAAAACGCTCATCTTACATTCAATGATTCTACAAAGGGGACATTAACAGCTTAATAGAAACAGTAAAAGTTTAAAAAGGGGACCAATCAAATACAGAGGGCATGGATAAAAACTCTAAAGATTATAGGCATCACAGAAAAGATGTGTTTTGAGGAGTGTTGAATGAGGTAACTGCCTCTGCCTGACATGTGTGTGTGAGGGGGAGTGCATTCCAAAGCCTGGGTGCTGAACAGTTAAAGGCACGGCCTCCCATGTAAAGAGGTTGAATGATGGAGGGTTTTAAATTTGAGGTTTTGGGTCTTAAATTTAACCTGGTATAGCACAGGGAGCCAGTGAAGTTTGATCAGAGTAGGTGAGATATGTTCCGAAGATCTGGTGTAGATGAGGATTCTTGCTGCAGAGTTCTGAACCAGTTAGAGTCGACTGATGAGATGGTGGGGATACTGCTGAGGAGAGTGTTGCAGTCTAGACGGTAAGTGACAAAGCATGGATAAGATTTTCAGTGCTGGAGTGTGAGAGAGAGGGTCAAAGAGATATTGTGGAGGTGGAAAAAGACTGACAGGGTCATGACTTTTATGTGGGATTTGAAGACTATGCCTTTGGTGTAAGAGACCCAGGTTCAATCCCCCGCTGTGACCATCCACCAATGTTTCCCTGAGCAAGACACTTAACCCCTTGTTGCTCCAGAGGCATGTGACCTCTGATATGTATAGCAATGCAAGTCGCTTTGGCATGTATAGTAATTTTAATTTGCTTTGGATAAAAGAGTCAGCTAAATGTAATGAAGGACTGGCTATTATCCAGGGTGAGACCAAGGCTTTTTACTTTTGATGACTAGTTACGTCAATAGTGAAAATGAGGTTTTGCTGTTAGGAGAGGATGGATTTGGAGCCAATAATGATGATCTCCATTTTGTTGTTGAGTTTGAGTTGAGTTCATATTCATCCATCTCCTGATGTCTTGAATGCAGCTGATGAGGGAGATGGGAGGAATAGAGGCAGAGGGTTTGGTGGAGAAGTAGAGCTGGGTGTCATCAACATAGCAGTGAAAGTAGATCTTATGGCATCACATGACCATTCCCAGGGGTAGAAGGTATATAATGAAGAGGAGGGGACTCAACATTGAATTTTGGGGGACGCACACTGATTATGATTATTGACTTGAACAAACAGTTGATGGTCTGTGAGGTGGAAGGAGAAACAATTCGACGAAATGCTGTTAGCTCTCAGCGTAACCTACATAGTTCGAGAAGTTATATGGATACCGCCAATCAAATCGTGTAAAAAGCAGTAACATTAGCATTGTACCCTAGACACAACCGACAATCACACTGAACCAATCAACCAAGACTGTGTTAGTGATGTTAGGAAATAAAATTTTGCTAGCAGTTACTCTACGTATACATCAAACTCTCATTTCCACCGGCATTTCCTGCAACAGCTTGCCTCTCACAAGGGTACAGAGCAAGAATTGTCCTTGAGAGAGACATCTGTTTCCTGTTAAAAACAAAGTGTGTCACCAGGAGACACTTGTAGGGATCCTATCCATGGTGTTCTCAGACTTCTTGTATAACAGTCTGATCCTGTCGCGGCAAAAAGAACCACTTTGTGGTCAATTAAGAAGACCAACAAGAAGAGAATTACATACACAATACATTTAGAAACTTGTTGAAATTATTTTGACTGCAAAAAGGGTTTAGTTTTCTGTAATAATAACAGGACTAAGTGCGGTAGAAGCTAGATTTACAGCTAGAATTACAACTAGAAAGTTAAAATATGACTTCAAGAGAGCTTTGGAGAGTTTGTAAAAATACATGAAATTTAGTCTGTTTAACTTTTGTTAGTTTGCTGTCACATCTGTAGTGAAAACATGGAAAGTAAACTTCAGGAACATAAAACAGTACATAAAAAATAACATTAATGACACAATGAATGTAAGAAAGGACCCTGACGTCAGTTTTGTCCAGTGGCAATTGCAAAAAAGTTTATTCATCCTAAACAAATGTTGGGAGGAGGGCAGTGTTACATGAATGGAAAGAAAGAATTAAAAACAAATAATATGGAGCCACAGATGGCTGGAAGATGCAGACAGTCTAATCTGTTCTGCCATGAAATTAGTTTTACACCTCAAAAGTCTCAAGACAACAGTTTTAGCCACAAAATCTCATATTCCCTTCCAATTATATTAAGACAAGCTCATTATCTTGGAACTGCTCAGACTGCAGGAAGTTACAGGGGCAGAGCTTAGATGCCAAAAATCAGCTGTGCAGTGAAACCATTCTACATGAACTGAATGAATCTCTGACCAAATATCTTCTTTCTTACCTGTTGTTAGAAGTTACCATTTGTAAGTTTCCTTCACTTTGATTTCTTGAACACAACTCCTCATAATTCCTGAACACTCCCAGTAGTGGATTTTGTTCTTAATGTAACAATGATGTGGTGAAAAACTGGTGTGGTCTGGAAATTACATGTAGCCTAAATACAGAACAATATGGTATATACAGTACGTACACACACACACACGCACACACACACACACACACACACACACACACACACACACACCAACTGTGACAGGTGGGGAGAAGAGTAAGGCCTTTACCTGTCAGATACACGTCACGTTTCCAGACTTCATTCCTCCCTTGATCCTGGACCATCAAAGTCACTTTCTGCGGATTTGTAGTCAGGAAAACTTCAAATGTTGGAAAGAAATTTGGTCCGTACCTTGGGTGAAATTGTGCACTCTGAAAACCAGAAGCAAAGCATAATTTTTCCACACATGTCGTAAAAAAGTTTATCTGGAACTTTCCTGATTACATTTATTCATTTAGATGACGCTTTTATCCAAAGTGACTTACAATTGCTATATATCTCAGAGGTCACACACCTCTGGAGCAACGAGGGGTTAAGTGTCTTGCTCATGGACACATTGGTGCACCTGTCACGATGGGAAGTTGAACTCAAGTGTCTCACACCAAAGGCATGTGCCTTATCCACTGCGTCATCACCACCCATTGTGATTGTAACCCTACATATTCAACTTGCAGCCAAATGTGTATTCATGACAATTCTGTTCATTTGACTCACCTCAGGCTGTATTTTGGTGCTCTCAGGTTCACAGTGGACACTGTAACTTTGATCAAAGCTAAGCTGACAGTCTGAAGAGATCCTGATATTCTCAGCACCTTCTTGTTGGATGGCAACCTTCAGAAACAGGACATTTCATTTAAAGACCAGATTCAAAAACTCTGAAAACCTTTCTCTCTCTCAAAACAACAAATTTTAACGAATGTGCTTTACAGAGAAATGAGAATTACAATCAAAATTAGAATTAAAAACACAGACATAACGATGATGAACATCAAAGTTTACAGTTGCATGTTTTTGTAACCCTTTCCAGCTTCATGCATGTCAGCAATTCTTAATCTTAGGTCTTTTAAGAACTCTTGTTCAAGACAGGTTAACATTAGGTAATACTTTGAGAGAATCGCAAAATTTTAATTGGTGTGTGTTTTTTAAAGGGCAGGGCAGCTTTAAAATACACCTCCACTCTTGTCTCATTGATGGGCTGATTCCTGTCTACAGTTAGCTTTTGGAGAAGTCATTAGCCTATCCACTACAATCGGATTAGATTAGTTTAGGCGTTCACATACGTTTTCCACCCTGCACTGTGTGAATGTTTACATGGTGTGTTCAGTAAACACATGATAACATAGAATTGTTTGTGTGGTATTAGTTTAAGCAGACATTTTGTCTATTGTTGTGACTTAGATGAAGATCAAATTGAACAATCAGATCAAATTTTATGACCAATTTATGCAGAAATCCAGGTAACTCCAAATGGTTCTCATACTCTTTCCTGCAACTGTATGTCAGATGTCTTTACCTCATGCAGAGGGATGTTGTTCTGCAGCAGAAACACATCTAGTACTCGATGGCTTGTGTATGGAGGTCGGAGGAACAGCAGAACCTGTCCATTTATTGGCAGAGAGATGTTCAGAAACCTTTTAACAAAATCCCAGACCAGGCCAAAGGCAGAGAGGTGAGGGACCTTCACAACCACATGAGTGTCTGTAATCTCCAGTGGCTCCAAGATGCTCATTCCATCATCAGTGATGTGGACGACAGACAGCAGGCCGTCAACAAGCAACGCTGTGAAAGCAAAGAGCTGCTGAACTTGTGTTTTACTGCCAACAGGTTCATCTCTACCCAATTCATTTTTCAGCACTTGAATTCAAAGAGCTAAATTTAATCTATTCTCATTAACTGGGGCATCCTAAGGATGTGCCAGTTCACCTTACTTGTGTTCTGTCTGGATTTTGTTTCACTGAAAGCTACTAATTTACTAAAAATGAATACAAAGCTTTGCACTTTTACTAATTAACACTGAAGACAGCAAAGTCCTCACCGTGCTTTGTTTCACAGTGCGGCAGGTGGAGCTGACAGACAGCATCCTCAGGACACTTGATACTGAACAGCGGCCCTGCAGCCGTCTTGCCAGCTGATTGGAGGAGGCTCTCGTCCCATTGGACAGTCCTGTACAGCAGCTCCGCCTCCTGAGCCACAACAAACACCAGTCCAGTCAAAGCACACTGGAACACACCTGGACCAGGACACCTGAACCTGCAGGACAAAGAGGGGCTGAATTAATATAACTATATAATTTTGATGTTGCTGCATAAGAGGTGAGGGTGAAATACAATGCAGCCTGGACAATTATCAATAGCCTAAACAGATAATTTTGATCAAACGTGACGTAAATAAGTAAAACGAATGTTTGACAAGAAAAACTATTCAGTAAAATAACAAGGTAAAAAGAGATCAAGCTGGGCCCATGACTGTAGCCTCGTTACAAGAAGGGTGGGCCTATAATAACTTATTTTCACTGAAATAAATGTAGGCTAGCAGGATCAGGATTAAAGGCAGATGTATGTTGCCGGTGGTACAATCTGCTATTTAAATCAGAGAACAATAATATTGACAAATTAATCATGGTTCTATGCTGTGTGCATAAAGTAAGTCATTGCAAAAGATGACAATGACTGGGGCCCTCAGAGACTACCTCTGCACAGGGCCCAGAAGTCCGGTGCTGTACCAATGCCACCTGCAGTTCATTTGTACACCAACATGTCTGAACACTGGATTCTACACAGTTTTATAAATATGATTATTTCTTGGAATAGATTCTACACAGTTGTTTAGAATTATAACTTGAAAAACCATGAAAGACGCTGGAAAAGTATTTTGTCAATTTATAGGACTACCTGTATGAAGATTCAGTTGTCTGCTGAGGGGAGAAGGATAATGGAGCCTGGAATGAAAAATGGCACAAAGTTAGCCTGATTGATGTATTGGCCGGCCCATATATTGGCATCGGTCATTTATAACAGCAGATGTTTGACTATTAAAAAACAAATAGAGACAGATCCTTTACTCATATCATGGGTTGCATAGTTTTCCAACGAGAGGGCCTGCTGCAGCTCCCGAGTTAACAACACTGCCTTAGCACAAAAACCACATAAGAAATCAGCTGACTGCAGTCTACCCGAGTCAGCCTACCTGCAGCATGTAGAAACAGGCAGAGAGGGGTGTTAGCGGTGAGTCGGTCCTTTGTCCCGTTAATTACATGACTTAAATAATTATAATAAAAACAGCCTCATTTCTCCTCTCCTGAGAACATTCTTGACTTGCTAACCCTCCCGTTTTTCACTGCCCTCTCCCGGCTTTCTCCTGGCTCACAGTACTTTAATGTTCCGGTAGTGTTGAAAGCTACGCTGCTGACAAACGTGATTGTAGATGCATTTCTGAAACTGTGTGATAGTTCTAGCGAGCTGTCCTCATTTGTCCTTAGTTCATCACTTCTAAATATTGTGTCGCTGCCTGTTGCTAAATTAACCACAAACCTAATGCCGTGGAGGAGCGCTAATGTTAATGAGCTGTTAAACTATAGTTTGACATATTCTAAATATCTGCAAGCCGCCTGGCTGCAGTTTCAGTCGGCGTGTCTGAAATGATTAAACCAGAGCGGACATGTAAAGAATCTAACACAGCTTCCTGTATCTCCTCTTTGTGTGACGTTGTAGATGTGAAATGTTGTAGTCTGTAGTCTGGTTATAGTTGCAGTCCCCTCCAAAAGTATTGGAACATTCCATTGGATTCCTTTGTTTTTGTCATTCACTGAAGACATTTGAGTTTAATATCAAAAGATGAGTATGAGACAAGAGTTCAGAATTTCAGCTCTCATTTCCTGGTCTACATTGTGAGTTATTTAACACATCTAGATGTGTTAAATAACTCAGGACATAACACCCTTCGTTTGAACCCACCCATTGTTCAAGTGAGCAAAACTATTGGAACATGTGACTGCCAGATGTTTCTTGTTGCCCAGGTGTTGCCTTTTAGGTTGATTGTCCAAACATTCAGACAGAAACGTTTTGTCTGCCAATTTACGGAGAAATGCATTGAAACTAATGGAGAGGAAGTTTATCATGCAGCAGGACAATGAGCCAAAGCACACTGCCAACAAAACAAAGGACTTCATCAGGGGAAAAAGTGGAAGGTTTTAGACTGGCCAAGTCAATCATCTGACCTTACCCAATAGAGCATGAATCCCTTCACCAGCTGATTGACTTCTCAACCTTCAGCCTGTAGGCGTCTTCATTATCTTTTGAGATCAGTCCTATGATTCTGGTGTCATCCACATATTTCATCTCCTAATGAAATCTGATGCTGATCTGAAATTGTTGGTGGAGAGAACGCATACCTATGGTACTACTGTGCTGGTGATGAGGGGGTGGTAAGTAATGCTCTTGAATCTGACAGCTTTTTTATTTTCAAAAAAAATAAAATCACATGGGTGAGGTTAATGTCCTGGGGGTTTCCTGATCAACTTGAGAGGGTTGACCGTATTAAAAGCAGAACTGAAATCGATTTTTCCATATAATTGGTATCTTCACCTGAGGCCAATAGGTTACGTTTGTTGAGTTTCCTGGGAAGTGATGAAAGGAGAGCATTGTAAGTGGGGGATAAGTGGTGGCGTAGACCCCCTCCCCTGTTCAATGACGGCTTCTCCACCCTGGTGTAGATGTTTCCTTGACACCTCTTTTAAACCATCCATCTTCTCTGTCTAAAATGCGCACCTGGTGGTCCTCAAACGATGGTCGTTCAGTCTCGGCCACAGGTAGTCTTAACGACTGTAACGACTGTCGTCACAGCAACAAGGAACACTAACGAACCAGCGGTATCGATGACCCGGGCCAACGACCCCACTGAGGTTAAATAGCTGAGTTTCCCTGCCAGTCAGTCAGAACTGAAGAAGTCCTTTGGATGAGGGACGAAACGTCTTCCAGTAGCTTCAACCAAGTCCAGTTGCCCTTGACTTTAACCTTCGTTTGATGTAGTTTGCATGGTTCCATGTAGTATATTCATGGTTTCCCATAGTACACTTTAAACAAATAAGGTGCTTTTTACCAGCAGTATTCCCTTTACACAGTAGCAATAAAATATTCTCAACTTAAACATTAATGTAATTAAATCAAATATATAACTCCTTATTTGCCACTGCCAGGCATTAACTTTTATCTAGCTTGTTAAACACGTTACCATCACCACGGAGTCCAGAGCCACAATCATAACAGGCACCTTCAGAGCAACAGGTTAACATATACAAATCTTTTTTTCTTTGATGAACCTGTATCAGCAGAGACATATTTCTTTTATCAGGAAGCAGCATAAACAGACTATGTTCAGTAGCAATTGTCCCTGTTAGAGCGGGTGTGTCGCAGCTGTACTTGCCTCACTCACACGTCCGCCGCCATTGAATTGTCTAGAACATTTTGTATGTGATGCGCTGCACAAATCATTGGAAGAGAGACTAATCCTCGCTGTTCGTGAGTTTTACTAATCAGCATGCAATGTGTAGCTATTCAATTCGCTATGGCATTTGTTCGCTTGTCTTGCTTTTATTTATGTTCTTCTCCTACGTGCTACATCCAGCGTAGTTTGCCGAAGCCTCCATCCGCTGCTTGTTTGGATGGGTGATTTGCAGGCTGATCAACATCCCACCCCTCCTGTGACCCAGGGTTTGACAGTATTCAGAGCCAGTGAGCAACGGACTTTCAAAATAAAATAGTAAATAATAAAAACTGCTTAATATGCGATAAAATAATTGTAGGCGTTAATTAATTAATAGGTTATGGTGATAGTAATGCGGTAACTTGCCCAGCCCTATTAATTATTAAATAACAACATTATTTAACATAAATCCTGATGTAATTTGAACCCTAATCCCCAACACAGAACACACTGTAATTACTTCTCTTGCGACAACTGTCTTGTTTCGTTGTTGCTTTGAGTTATTGCATTTTAGTATGATTATCAGTTTCATGGCTGATCATGTTGAAATTGTAAATTAATCATTTTAATTTAAAATGTTTTAAGTGTAATTTCTTTTTGCGGTTGTGATTCATTCACTTTTTCCAGGGGTGAAAAGTCATTGATGTTTATACTGGACTTCACACTGTACAGCTGTTTCTTTCTAACCTGTTTGTCCTTCTCATGCTGATTTACTTTAACATCCATTTTGACATCTGAGTCACCTGATGGAGAAAAGAAGAAAAACAGAACAAAAATGAAAACTTAAATGGAGAAAAATGATTAGCCAAAATTCTTGAATATTTTTAAACAGACTTAACAGCTCAAAAAAAATTGGAACAAATTTTTTGTGTACAATGAGCAGCTGGTAATATTGCACAATCGCTTGATGAATGGAGAACTTCTTTCAATACTCACGTGTCTTGTGTTTGTCAGCTGTGATCTTCTTGCTGTTGATCCTGCAGGGATGACCACAATCGTTAATCATCAAGTTTAAAATAATTCCTTTTTCTTTCAGTTAGCCAGCTTCAGAGTTGTGAAGCCAACTGATTAAATGCTTTGATCGCATCATATCTTCACTGCAAAGACTACAACTGACTGCCAACACTCATGTTCCATGTCTGTATGAGAGGAAACAACTAGATCAAAAATCATCAATGGACACAAAATAAGCTTTCTCACTCACAATCCCATATGTTCAGGGCCTGAAGTGGGCCGGTACTCACCAGTATGCAGTACTGGCACCTATTTCTTTCTACTTCAAGCACTGCATGTTTTTGACAAGTTGCAACTGACTAAAGCGTTTCTTAGCATTGTCAGGCTGCATTTTAATGTTTGTGGAAGAACGAAAGAATGCAGAGAAGAAAAGAAACAAGAGGACAGGTGCTATTTCGTTGCACTTTTACTGACCAATCCACTAGAATCTGAAGGCCGGCTGAGCGAGATCAAACAACTGGGTGTGTGTCCCACCCACTGAAACCAAGCTTTTGTCTTGTTAATCCGGAGGGCGATCTCAGCTGGGTGCAATCATTCTTAATGCCCAACACCTGTATGCAATTAGACTCACAGTACTTCAGTGAAACCTACCACTGAAGCATTTCCGTCGGCTCGTTGTGTGAAGACCAGCGAGTCTACTTGTGCGAGTCCACGGAGCAAGGCCGCCTACATGAGTAGCTTTCTCACTTTCTAAGGCACACCTACTCACCTAAAGCTGCCAGCTACAACAACACTCAGGCCATGTGCTACCACACTATTCCTATTGTCTCTGGTCCACGCAAGAGGTATCATGCCATAAGGCACAGAAACCAGGTACTCCTCAAGCCTTTAAAACAGGCACCACTCACACTTGTCTGTTGGGTCATGGAACTGCCAGTCGGCAGTCAACAAAGCGGACTTCATCACTGCTTATGCTAACACATTATCTCTCGGGCTACTGGCGCTCTCTGAGACCTGGATCAAACCAGAAAACTCTGCTACCCCCGCTGCGCTGTCCACCAATTACTCTTTCACCCGCACCCCCCGGCCGTCTGGGAGGGGGGCGAATCAATATGCCTCTTTCGAATACCATGTTGTCTTTGTGTCCGCTCCGGAAAAAGTCTGTGATTGTCATATACCGTCCGCTAGGACAAATGGGTAACTTTGTGGAGGAGCTAGACACACTGCTGTCTTCAATCCCAGAGCATGACTGTCCCCTACTTGTCCTCAGTTACATGAACATTCACTTAGATCAAAGGACTGAATCAGAGACAGGAAGTCTGCTGAGTTTGAATTGTCTAACACGGGTTCTCAGCCCCATGACCCACAAAGTTGGCAAGGTGCTTGACCTCGTTCTTGTCCGAAACTGTGCCACAGAGTGCCTAACAGTCACACCTCTACATGTGTCTGACCACCATTTCATTCAGTTCAAAGTATGCGTACAGGAAAAGCCCATTCTTCCAACACCATTGGTTTCACACCGCCGCAACCTCCGCAACCTGTCTCCCGCTCACTTTGCCTCAGTGGTAGCTTCCGCTCTACCCTCCCTCAACACATTTTCCTCACTTGAGGTCAATGATGCCACACAATCTCTGTGATCTCCACTAAGCTTGTGCCTGGATAGCCTATGTCCTCTATCCACCAAGCCTGCTCGCCCAAACCAGCCCCACCCGTGGCTAACTGATACCATCCGTGGGCTCCATACTGATTTCAGAGCTGCTGAAAGAAAATGGCAAAAAACCAAAGACCCCGCTGATCTTAAGGGCTATCAATTGCTCCTATCCTCCTTCTCAACAAGCATCAGTGCTGCCAAAACTGCGTTCTATAATGACAGAATAAGCAGTGCCACTGACTCAAGGAAATTATTTTCCACTTTTAAAGTGCTACTAAAGCCTCCTCCACCTCCACCACCCACAAACTTGTCTGCTGATACCTTTGCTGCCTTCTTCACAAGCAAAGTGGAGGCTATAACTAGCCAATTCTTTGAAACACTCAACCATTGTAGCAGTCCTACATCTTTTCCCCTGCCCTTCCAGGTCAGTGGTGGTTCACTCTCCTCGTTTACTCCTCTCACAGAGAGCGAAGTATCAGAACTCTTGACCTGTAGCCATCCAACTACATGCCCACTGGACCCAATTCCTACGAATCTCCTCCAAGGCATATCTCCTACTGTGGTCCCGACAATCACTCATGTGATAAATACTTCTCTGGCTTCAGGAACCTTCCCGATCACTTTCAAAAGGGCTCGGGTTACACCCTTGCTCAAAAAGCCCTCACTTGACCCAACTCAAGTTGAGAACTATCGACCAGTGTCTCTTCTACCTTTTTTATCCAAAACTATTGAACGGGCAGTATTCAAACAGGTCTCAGAATCCCTCTTAGGGAATGACCTCCTAGATCCATATCAGTCTGGTTTTAAGAGTGCCCACTCTGCTGAAACAGCTCTTCTGTCTGTAACAGAAGCCCTAAGGTCAGCTAAAGCTGCAGCCCAATCCTCAGTTCTTATCCTGCTTGACCTCTCAGCTGCTTTTTTAACACAGTCAACCACTGGATCCTGCTATCCGCTCTCTCAGCAATGGGCATCTCAAGCAAAGCACTCCTGTGGTTCGAATCCTACCTCTCTGTTCCTACAATGTTTTGTGGCAAGGACAATTATCCTCCTCCCACTGCCTCTCCACAGGGGTACTCCAAGGCTCAGTGCTTGGGCCCCTTCTCTTCTCAATTTACACCACCTCATTGGGGCCGATCATTCACTCGCACGGCTTCTCTTACCACTGCTACGCAGACGACACGCAACTCTACCTATCCTTCCCGCCAGGCGATCCCACTGTCTCGGCGCGGATCACGGACTGTCTATCAGACATATCTGCATGGATGAAGGCTCGCCACCTTCAACTAAAACTTTCTAAGACTGAACTCTTGGTCATTCCAGCCAAGCAATCTATCCACCATAACATCAAACTACAAATTGACTCCGCAACCATCACTCCAACCAAGGTGGTGAGAAACTTGGGTGTCATGATTGATGACCAGCTGTCCTTTTCAGACCATGTTGCTACTATCTCTCGGTCATGCCGCTTTTCTCTATACAACATAAGGAAAATCAGGCCCTACCTCACTCAGTACGCCACTCAGCTTCTGGTACAGGCCATGGTTATCTCTCGCATTGACTATTGCAATGCCCTCCTAGCAGGTCTCCCAGCTTGTGCAGTGAAACCCTTACAAATGGTTCAGAACGCAGCAGCGCGTCTGGTTTTTGATCAGCCCAAAAGGACTCATGTCGCTCCATTACTCAGTGACCCCCACTGGCTCCCCGTGGCCTCCATAATCAAATTCAAGTCACTAATGCTTGCATACAGAGTGACTATTGGGTCTGCACCCATCTACCTAAACTCCATAATACAAACTTACGTTCCTTCTCGGCCGCTACGCTCCTCCAACGCAATCCCAGTCCCGGCTATTCTCATCTGTGACACCACAATGGTGGAACGAGCTACCACACACCATCAGAGCAGGGGCGTCCCTCTCTAACTTCAAGAAGCTCTTGAAAACTCATCTCTTCCTAGAACACTTCCTCTTATAACACCTCTAACTCCTAACCTCTAACATGCACTTCCTGTGCTCTTCTTCTATCCCCTACAATGATCTTGTATTGATTGCACTTTTTGTTTTGATTGCACTTTTTCCTAACTCTTACTTCCTTCCCTAGGTATCTACCCCATTGATGTGATATGTACTGTGAGCTCTTACTGGCATGTATTGTCAGTTGTAGATCTGTAGTTGATGCTCTGTTGATGCTTCTATGTTGTTCCTCAAATGTAAGTTGCTTTGGATAAAAGCGCCCAAATGAGTAAATGTAAGGACAAATAAGTACAAACTGCATTCAATGGGTAAAATCTGATTTGTTGTCCTAGGCTACCCTTGGGCATTAATAAAGTTCTTGCCCAACACCCAAGCTTGATTCCCAGTAGCGGTAACCTCTGTATATTTGTCTGTAAGGATTCTTATCCTTGTTACTAGAAACTCCTGGTTGGTTGGGTTGCTCACACAGTGGAAGCTGGAACTGGAGGGATGCCCCATGGACGTAACACATTAATCTCCCTGTGTTTAGTACAATAGGCCTACTGCTAAACAAGAATGAAATGAGTTGAACCACCTACTGACCTCAGAGTCTCCAGTGTATAGTGTGGATTCTCCACATGATCCGATAGTAGCTTCACTCCTGAATCCTGCAGCTTGTTGTTACCCAGGTCCAGCTCTCTCAGATGGGAGGGGTTGGACTTCAGAGCTGAGGCCAGAGAAGCACAGCTGATCTCTGACAAATTGCAGCCCCACAATCTGAATAAAGAATAAATGCTGGAGATAAAAATCCATTTCTAATCCAACCAGATGTGTTCAGGTTTTAAATGTGGAGCTCAACATTACTATGTCCTAATCAATGAGCTGTTACCTAAAATGAGTGTCATTGTGGATCATCATAATGTCAGCACAACATTCATACACCTACTCATGTCAACACAGATCAATAACATGCTGCTGATCTCAGGCCAGTCTGGAATAAGAGGATCAATAATATTTATTACATCAACGGATGCAAAATTAGTTCTCTTCATTTAACCTATCCTAATGAGGAGCAGTGGGCAGCCAAGTTTACCAAGCTGATAGAAGAGCTAAGGACATGGAAAAAGCAATACAGAAAGGTGAAGAGAAGGCAGCCTCGTCAGTGCTCCGGGCCTGTGGCATGCTGAGTTGCACAGGAAGAGGGGTCCCGCAAGTGCAATGCTTTCATTGCAAACCCATTTGGCTTTACAAAGAAGCTGCTGGGGCAGAAAAGCGTTGGTCCCCTGGTATTCTTTGTGGAGGTGATCATCAGTCACATTAGCAACACCTATTATGAAAGCACGAGTGAGCAGGACCATGACCACTGTGTGGCCCTAATATCCTCTCCTGAACCTAAAGTCCTGTTCAACAGTGGAGTACCTTACAAAGTCTTAACAATGCACCAGACTTCAGGAAGGCCTCTGAAAGATATGCAAGATGATCTGGAGGAGGGGAAAGCTGTCCCAGCAGTGGAGATGAGCAGAAGGCGCATTGATTTCAAAGGAGGATAATGCAAGAGACATCGAGCAATTCAAGACAATCTCACTCCACAGCTTGGAATGTGCAAGATGGTCTTCAAGCTTGCTGCCAATCGCCTCACAGGATTCCTCCTGCAGGACTCCTATATGAACAATTCAGTGCAGAAGGGAGAAGTCTCATGTATGCCAGGATGTGTATTAAACATGTGGTGTGGTAACACAACTAATCAGAGAGGTGTGGGAATGCAGAGGAGACCTGGCAGTGCTTTGGCTGGACCTTCTATTTCTATGGGTCGTTCCCTCACAAGATGGTTGAGTTGTTTCTCACCAGATTCCAGCTTTAGTCTGAGGGTCTCCTCGAGGACTTTGAAATCAGCATGGCAAAGGCTTGAGAAGTGTATCATCACTGGTTGCACAATTTCAGTGTTCCTGTTTGAGCTGGCTAGGAACAAACTAGTACTGTCTGCAGAATTGGAGTGCAGAGGCCCCTGGTCCAGATCTGGTACTCGTTGACCTCTAATAAGTGAATGGATGAACTAACAATAATGAGTACATCAGCGCCCGGATGCCGGTGGCTAATTTCTCAACGGCACATTTCATGGGCCATGATGAGCTTCAAGCTTATAAAATCTAGGTCTCTGGTCCTCAGGAACAGAACAGTAACCAAACAGTTGGGCTTTACTGTAGGATGCCCCCAACTTCCATCTGTGACAGACATTCCTGTCAGGAGCTTGGGCAAGATCTTCACCAACAGCCTGAAAGATACAGTGGCATGCAAAGCGACAGGCAACAACCTCAACCCTTGGCTCTCTCAATAGTGGACAAGTCAGGACTTCCGGGTAAGTTCAAGGCTTGGATATACCAGCACAGAATCCTGTCTTGACTCCTCTGGCCACTGCTAGTCAATGAAGTTCTAATCACTATCGTGGAGGGCTTTTGAAGGAAGATCAACCAGATCCTGTGCAGGTGGCTGGGTCTGCTAAGAAGACTAAGTTACATTGTCCTATACAACAACAAGCTACAGCTTCTTTTCTGGTAGAAGAGTTCAGGGTCGCCTGGGACAGAGAAATCCTGCTTTACAGAGACTGCTAACACCAAGGTCTCCTCTATGAGTATTGAGGTCAGCCTGACATTTTCTAAAGTTTCTTTAAGAAACAAAAGTCTTTGTGACTGCAGACTAAATTTAGTAAAAGAAACATGAAACTATGAACAAAAGGACATTTACAACTTTATGGATGGAAGTTATAGTAAACATATCAGATCTACAATAGTAACAGAGAGTCAGTGAACTGACCTCAGAGTCTCCAGTCTGCAGTGTGGATCCTCCAGAAAACCACACAGCAGCTTCACTCCTGAATCCTGCAGCTCGTTGTGACTCAGGTACAGCACTCTCAGATGGGAGGGGTTGGACTTCAGAGCTGAGGCCAGAGAAGCACAGCTGATCTCTGACAGACTGCAGCCCCACAATCTGAATAAAGAATGGAGATAAAAATCAATGTCTAATCAAATCAGATGTGTTCAGGTTTAATTGTGGAGCTCAACATTACTATGTCCTAATCAATGAGCTTTTCCCTAAAATGAGTAGAGGAACTTTGTCATTGTGGATCATCATAATGTCAGCCTTCTACAGACATCATCCAAATGTCAGCACAACATTCATACACCTATTCATGTCAACACAGATCAATAAACATGCTGCTGATCTCAGGCCAGTCTGGAATTAGAGGAGAAAGATATACTGATCCCTTAAACAGCTGCATTTGGAAATATGCTTTGATCTTTGTTCCTGTGCATGTGTGTATTCTGAAGAATCAATATCAATGATCAGACATTTGTGAAACCACAGCAAACAGCAAAATAAATAATTCTACTTCAACAAATATTAGTTCAGAGGATCTTCTGTATACAGATGTGACCATTTACCAAAAATTAGAAAAATTCATTTACTTTGACGACTAACCGGACATTTTCTACAGTTTCTTTAAGAAACACAAGTCTTTGAGACTGCAGACTAAATTTAGTACAAGAAACATGAAAATATGAACAAAAGGACATTTACAACGTTATAGGTGGAACTTCTGTATGAACATAAATATTTACAGATATCAGATCTACAGTAGTAACAGAGTCAGTTAACTGACTAACTTCAGAGTCTCCAGTCTGCAGTGTGGACTCTCCAGAAAACTACACAGCAGCTTCACTCCTGAATCCTGCAGCTTGTTGTCACTCAGCTGCAGCTCTCTCAGATGGGAGGGGTTGGACTTCAGAACTGTCACCAGAGAAGCACAGCTAATCTCTGACAAACTGCAGCCCCTCAATCTGAAGAAAGAATAAATGATTTAACGTTAGAAGAAAATGTTCCCGCTTGAAATCATTCAGTGTTTACTAATCTGTTCAGAGCTGAAGAAAGTTTAAAATCGTAGAAGTTTAGTAAATGAGTAAATGTGAATGTAAACTAAGGATTGGTTCAGGACTCACTTGAGCCTACTCTTAAATGTGGAGATTGTATCTGCCTCCTGAACCCAAACTGGAACCTGGTTCCACAAGAGATTGGCTTGATAGCTGAAGGCTCTGGCTCCCATTCTACTTTTGGAGACTCTAGGAACCACAGGTGCATTCTGGGAGCACAGAGCTCTGGTTGGGTAATAAGATACCATGAGCTCTTTAAGATAAGATGGTGCCTGACCATTGTAGGTGAGCAATACCAATCTGGCTTTCGACCCAGACATACCACAGAAGCTGCCCTGATTAAAATCACCAACAACCTCCTGTGGAGCATATTCCAGTCTACTCTCCATCCTCATCCTCCTGTACTTACTTACAGCCTTGCCTCTACCTGTAGCCTTTGACACTTTTGCATTACCTCCTCATGGAACTTTTGGCTTGCATTTGAATTGAGGGCACTGTGTATCAGTGGTTTGCCTCCTACCTTGCAAACAGGATACACTTTGTGCAAATTCAGATTTACTGCTCAGAAAGCTCCAGAATTCACCACGGAGTATCAGAAGGTTCAGTGCTGGGACCACCTCTGTTTGTCATTTACCTCCTCCCTCTTGGCACATCTTTTGTCTCTATGGTATCCATTTGCATTTATGTGCCGACGACAGCTTTATGTATCCACTAAGCCAAGTTCCACATTCCCCTCCAGTACCCTCACTGTCTGTCTATATAATGTACAGATATGGACAAACCGCTACCTGCAACTCAACAGTAGCTGAACTACTGCTCATGGGTTCCAAATCCACATTCTGAAAAACTGATATCTGTTCACTGCCCATTGCTGAAGCCATCATACCTATCTCCACAAAGGTTAAAAGCCCTTGGTGTCATCCTGGACAGTACCCTTTCGTTCTCAAGTCATACGTATCCGGGACTGCCTTTATCCATCTGCAGACTACAACCTGCTCTAACCTAACGCTCCACAGTCTTTGGTAAAATTCACAGATTGACTTCTGATATGCAATCCTGGCAGCTATACTCAATAAAATTAACACAATCTATAACCTTTTTATTCTTTTATTCAGATTTACTCTCCACCTTGCTCCCTGTGGTCTTCCACAACTGGTACTATCAGCCATCAACCTTGGCACAATGGGTACTAGGGCCTTCTCCTACGCTGCACCCAAACTTTTGAACTCTCTTCCCTCTCACATCCGAATATTAGACTCTACTTCAGAATTCAAAACCGCTCTAAAAAGCCCATCTTTTCGAAGTACCACTCACTGTAATAAAATGAAAATATTGATGTTTACCACATATTGGATGTTTTATCATTAGGACCCAAGCACGAAACATTTGAGGTCCCTATTGAAACTGAAGGGACTTTTTGTTTTCTTTTCCCCCTTTCTTCTATCTGAAAAGTAAACTTAATTTAGGGGGCCTAAAATGCCCCGAAATTCACCAAACATTGCACATAATTCAGGCGTGGCGAAAAATTACTTATTACTCTTACAGAGCAGCCCCCGGAAAAATTTTCACCTACGTGTACGAAATTTCTGTGGTACGTGTATCATGTCCAGACGTACAAAAAAAGCTTCTTGGAGCGTTGCCTGACACCCAACAGGAAGTCAGCCATTTTGGATGTAATGGTAATTTTTGGCGATAATCACACTTTGTACTTTAATAAACTCCTCCTAGGGAATACGTCCGATCGACTTCAAATCTTCGCTGTGCACTCTAAGCCCATTGACGATTAAAAGTTGTACTAACAGTTATACAAGTCGAGCAATTTGCCTGTGGCGTGTCGTCAAAAATCTATTAATTCACCATGAAACAGGAAGTTGTTATAACTTCAGTAAACATGCTCACATCTGCACCAAATTTGATATGTATAATAAGTCTCACCTGAACGCAGCCATATGCCAATATTCACTCAAAGTCATAGTGCCATATGCTGGGAACAGGAAATGACACGTTTTACACTGTAATGTACTCTGCCGAGCAGGTTGGGCATATCAACTTCAAAAATTTCCCAGAAAACCCTTAACACATTGATGAAGCCATGCTGTAAAATTTGTATGTTTGCAGTTAACGGCGTGGCGGTGAAGTTAAACTCTTCAGCATGACACAGGAAATTGTAACTTGACTGTACATGCTCAGATCTGTACCAAATTTTACACCTTTAATAAGAGTCATTAAACGTGATATAGTAATCAGCCTTGTGTCTGCAGTTTAGGGTCACCACAACTTCCACATCATATTAATCTCAGGACAGAAGGAAAAAAAAATGTGTCTGACCTCAGAGTCTCCAGTCTGCAGTGTGGACTCTCCAGAAAATCACACACCAGCTTCACTCCTGAATCCTGCAGCTTGTTGTCACTCAACTGCAGTTGTCTCAGATGGGAGGGGTTGGACTTCAGAGCTGAGGCCAGAGAAGCACAGCTGATCTCTGACAAACTGCAGGAAGCCAATCTGAATAAATAAATGGAGATAAAAATCTATTTATAATCAGGTTTAAAATGTGTCGCTCATGTGTATGAACATAAATTTGTTTTCATTTAATTGTTAAGATCTACAATGGTAACAGAGTCAGGGAACTGACTTCAGAGTCTCCAGTCTACAGCATGGACTCTCCAGGCCAGCAGATAGCAGCTTCACTCCTGAATCCTGCAGCTTATTGCTACTCAGCTGCAGCTCTCTCAGATGGTAGGGGTTGGACTTCAGAGCTGAGGCCAGTGAAGCACAGCTGATCTCTGACAAACTGCAGGAACTCAGTCTGAATAAAAAATAAAATGATGTAACTTTAGAAGACAATGTTCCTGCTTCAAATCGTTCAGTGTGTAATAAGTTCAAAGACGAAGAAGGTTTAGAATGTAGAAGTTTAGAAAATGGATTCTCCAAACACATGAACCCAACAAGATGCAGGTTCAAACTGTAAAATACAAAAAGGTAAAAAGAGCTCTCATTAATATTAATGACATCGTGCTGCTACTTCAATAAAGACTTAGTGACTTCACCTCTTAAACTCTGCAGCTCCACCAGTGTCTCAATCTATACAAACTCGTGTTGTGCAGCCAAAGAAAGAAAAACCCACAGAAATGGATTTAAGATTCCACTCAAGATCCTAAAGTTTCCAAAGATGCCAAATATGTCAGGTATGATAAACTTTGGGGAAATGTGAACAAAAGACATCTACAATATTTCTTTTAGGAATAGTGGAGTTGTAAAATCAAAGCTTCTTCAGTTAATCTATACAGTCTGTATAAGCATCATATAGCTTCATAACAATGTTGGAAAAAGCAAATACTTAATATATTTGTTATTGTATGATAGTTGAAATAGAGATTTAAATTGGGATATTTTAAAAATGCATAAAATCAAAAGACTGCATTTGTTAATTCAAATGAACATTTATTTAACTGACAAAAGCACAAAGAAGAGAAGAAGAGTTTTAGTGACCAGCGTAATCGTATTTGGTAAATATAAAAAAAGAACATTTACGTTTTCAAAGTGAGCATACTGATTGTGCCAGTTTCGCAATTGGAATTTTTGGCCATTCTTGCTTGATTCAAAACTGGCTGCTCAACAGTCTGCGGTTGCCGTTTTCTGATTCTCCTCTTCATGATCTGACTTACATTTTCAATAGGAGGCCGATCTGGACAGGCAGCATGCCAGTGGCCTGCATCAATGGTACCTTCACACACACACACACACACACCCCCCTCACCCATGCCGTGGACTCAGATGCCCCCACATACCATCAGAGGAATCAGCTTTTGCACCATTTGCTGATAATCTGGATGGTCTTTTTCATCATTGGCACAGAGAACTCGACACCCAATCTTCCCCAAAACAAGCTGAAATGTGGACTCATCTGACCACAGCACACCGTCTTTTGATTCATCTGAGATGACCTTGGCTCCACAGAACTTGGCGGTATTTCCAGTGATCCCTGTACACTAAGATGTCTCCAAATTCCCTGAATGTTTTCACAATATTGTGTACTTTTGATTTTGCAAGATCTAAATTTTCTGCAATCTTGTGGGGAGAAATGTTCCCTATGAACTGAATAAAAATTTTCTCATGAATTTTGTTACAAAGGGGTGGTGCCATGACCCATCCTTACCTGCCTTTGAAGACTGAGCCTTTCCTGGATGCTTACCTCACCTGTTACCAATTAGCCTGCTTATTGTGAAGACTTTCAATGTCACGATGTGTGTGGTAAGGCAGGTTGGTGAACCCAACCGCAGGACACAAGGCAGAGCAGGTATAGTTCAAAAGGGGTTTATTGTAGCAAACAAAAGACGAGCACACTTACGGGCAGAGTGGCTGATAAAACAGAGTCCAAAACAAGGTAATCTAGCAGAAATCCAAAACAGGGTGACAAGACGAGCAAGGCAAGCAAACAGGACAACATACTGCAGAACACTGAAACACACCGCAATGACTGGACAAACACTAAATAGAAACACCAGGTATATATACACACAGGGACTAACGAGCAGGGCGGGAGCAACACAGGTGACAGACATGAGTCTAACGAGACACAGGCAGGCAGAGAGAGAGCAGGGGAAAACAGAGAGACTGACATGCAGAAGGATTACTGGGGTAACAGACACAAGCAGACAGATCACTAAAAAACTAACACCAACAGGGAAAACAGAACTCATAGCAGAAATGGGTAGAGCACAGAGGTACACTGACTAACTATATGACAGATACTGGACACAGGGCAAAAGACAGGATAGAACACATGTAACCAAAATACCAGACAAGAATCTAACTTCAGATAATAACAGAAACCCATGCAAAAAGATAAACACTGACCAACTATAACACAGGGATCATAACAGACCTAAATGAGAACACAGAATACAGAGCAGACCAAACTAAAATAATGCATGAGCAACAAGAAGTAAATACTAAAACATAACTAAGGCACAGGACTGGGAACAAATACATGGAACCAAAACAGACTAAATAACAGATACTAAACTGGACAGGATTGTGACATTCAAACAGGTTTACTTGAATATTCCGCGCCCTTTTCAATCTTATTTTAACTTACTTTGCCCAACTTTTGTTTAGTGAGTTGCATGCGTGATTATTATAAATAATGTCAGTAAAATAAAGGTTCAGATGAACTGACATTAACAAATATTTTCATTTTGGAAAATATTTCAACTTTTCTGGAAATGGGGTTTATATATGAAAGGTTTAAGAGGTTCAAAGTGAATTGTCCAGTGTAGATTTTTGTTGTTATATTAAGCTTTTAAATGTGGAGCTCAACATTGCTTTGCCACAGCCAATGGACTAAACCACGGAAGAAGAAAATAGACTTTATCATTAAAATACTCAGTGTTGATCAGTATAATATAAGCTTTATGTGTGCAGTTTAGTGTCACCACAACTTTCACATTATATTAATCTCAGCACAGAAGGAAAAAATGGTGTCTGACCTCAGAGTCTCCAGTCTGCAGTGTGGACTCTCCAGAAAACCACACAGCAGCTTCACTCCTGAATCCTGCAGCTCATTGTTTGTCAGCTCCAGCTCTCTCAGATGGGAGGGGTTGGACTTCAGAGCTGAAGCCAGAGAATCACAGCTGATCTTTGACAAACTGCAGCCCCTCAATCTGAATAAAGAATAAACGATGGAGATAAAAATCCATTTCTAATCCAATCAGATGTGTTCAGGTTTTAAATGTGGAGCTCAACATTACTATGTCCTAATCAATGAGCTTTTCCCTAAAATGAGTAGAGGGACTTTGTCATTGTGTTATTGTGGATCATCATAATGTCAGCCCTCTACAGACATCATCCAAATATCAGCACAACATTCATACACCTTGGGGTAGGTTGTAGTCTTTACTTTATTTTTAAGGAATTATTATTAAACTACAATAACATGGTTAAGGATGCAAGAACTGGATTGAACTCGCCCCAGGTGGAAAGTAACTCCTTCGATCAGCACATTGAGCCAATCAGAATTCAGCAAAAACAAGGATCAGTCCAATTTGGGAGGGGCTGCTCGTATCCTTCCTCAATACTGAAGGTAGGCCTATTAGTTTGGCCCAGACTGATCGACACCCAAACAATTTTCCACTGCAGCTGAACGGTCAGCCAGCTCGGTCACGGATCATTAGGTAAAAACATTAGAAACTGAAAAATATTTAGTATTTAGGGATGTTAAACTGTTTAATGTAAGAAAAGCCATATGAAACTGTAGGTTAATTGGTTCTTCCTTCTCTTACTTCTTCAAAATCAACCGTTTACAAAAAAAAAATTTAATTTAAATTAATAAGAAATTATTGTATTATTTTTTTGGGTGCTTAGATGCAATCTTGGGGTGCTTCAACACCCTTAAAATGGTCTAAAATCGCCACTGCCTTGAATCCTGCTTTGTTGTGAAGTGTTGGTCTGTGTTACACTGCTGTTTACTCTTAGCTCTGGTTTAATGCACACCACACCACAGCAGCTGTGTGGGCTGTCTATGCACCAGCAACATCAGCTTCTGATATCATGAAGATCATCACAGTTCCTAACTTCACCTTCACTGAACTTTGCACTCGTCTTTCTTTTTTTAACTAAACTGTCTCTCTCTGTTTACACAAAAGCTCAAACTGTCTGCAGCCTGTTTTTATCTGCTATCATCAGATCTTCAACAACCTCCTTCATATCCCTCACACTCTCTACAGGCCCATCAGTAAATGGATGATGGTCCACAATGTGATTTTGTGGAAGCTGAAAACTGTCCTGTCAAACATTTCATTTCTCTTCTTTCCGTTACAGTCAGTGAACTGACCTCAGAGTATCCAGTCTACAGTGTGGACTCTCCAGTCCAACAGACAGCAGCTTCACTCCTGAATCCTGCAGATTGTTGTCGCTCAGGTCTAGCTCTCTGAGATGGGAGGGGTTGGATTTCAGAGCTGAAGCTACAACTTCCCAGTGAGTCTGTGAGAGTCCACAACGAGAAAGTCTGCCAGGACACATAAATTACAAAATATGGTATTATGAAATATGAAAATTTATATTTACTTAATGTATTTGATGAGAAAACAGTTTGACATGTCCTGTCTTCAGTGGTTCAGCTAATCTTATTTTACATGAAGCAATAATTCTTATCACTCTCTCTCATACCTGCAAACTTTTAATCTTTGTTTTGCTTTAATCTTGCAGATGAAGATAAAATGTAGTTACACTTAGGCTTCCATAATGTTGTCAGTGTGGTCTAATTCCATATCATGACAAGGTCCTCCACAAAGCTAGCAAAAACAATTTTACAACTCAGCAATTACAGTTAGGAAAGATGATCTGTCTTTGCTTTCATCAGACATCTGTTACTGGTGGAAGCTGTGCATTTTCTTGCTGCTACTCTTCTCCACACCAACAAGAGAGAGAAAACACCTGTGAATTTATTTCTGAGTAACAATATAAGAACAGACTTAAAAACAAGACTATGCAACACAAAGTCCCTCGTTAAAATGAAAAGTTGAATTCATAAACAATAAAATTCTCCAGGGGCGTCACTAAGATTGAAAGACAGGGGGGGCTTAGCCCCCAGGGTATGCGTAGCTTGCACTTGCAAAATGAAGTGAAGAAGCCAAGATGTTAAAGGGGCATTATGTAGTTTCCAGTGGCCACTAGCGGTGCGGTTCTAAGATTGCAACCAGGTGTGTGCTCGTACGCGTGCTCGCTTGAACTCATGAGTGAGCATAATCCGAAACACAACCGCTTTCATACAGAAATCCTGCAAAAAACGCAGGAAGACCAGCATGCCAGCTGTGGCTTTTCACTCGGACTTGTTCAGGATCTGTTACTTCATCTTCCTGTCTCAGAGGAAGTATTGAAGTAATATGGAAAATGATATAACTTTGCACTGGATAACATTAGTAAATGTTCAGCGTTTTCCGGCGAGCTAATGTGACTTTCTCTGTGTTTCTCCAGCTTTACTAATGCTCACTTTGTTCTTATTCGACATCATCTGAACCTGTTTGGTCTGATGGGTTTCAGTCCATAAAACTTTATTGTTGTTTTGTGTCCTTACGTGGAGCCTGTGTTTTATTGTGAGCCGGGTTTTTTTATGGTGTTAGTGGACTGCATGTCGTTAGCTGCTGTGTTGTAGTATGAGAGAGGCTTGGGAGCACGCAAAGAACTGAATCTGACCCAGAGACCTCACATTAAAAGCAAAATAGTGGCTGATGCAAGTAACGGAGAAAACAGGCGTGTGCTTCATTTACAAGTGAGTTTTGAGTCCATTAACAATAAGGCAATGAAATTTTGATTAATTTCATTGAAAAACTTACATGTAGCCCCTTTAATATTTTCCATTTCTCTTCTGTTGAACAAAAGTTACTGTAATGTTGCTTGGCGGAAGCAAAAAAAAGCACATACTAAGTAATAACGGTTATATTAGCAGAAGTTGATCACAACTCACAGGTCTGTGTTGCTAAACACATCTGCCAAATGGAGAGCGCCTGCTGTGTCACTGTTTTGAGTGTGTGAGGTGTACAAATCCGTGTGGGCACATGAGACCCTCAGAAAGGGGAGACACCGCTGGTAGTAAGCTGCCACCAGCTGGTCCAGGAACTTCCTTTTAATGATGGTCGGTTTAAGGCTTATTTTAGGATGAATTGGGGAGAGTTTGTTGCAGGAAAAAAACGCGAATGATGTCGGGCACGAGTTTAATTTTTTTCAACTACTTGCACTCAGAGCGCTCATTCAAAAATGCGAAATATTTTCAACTTCAAAAAGGGGTCAGAATGCAGAGAAAGGTTAAGAACCCCTGTTATAAAGGAAACAGAAATCCATGGAAGACCACCAATATCAACAATCAAACATGACAAGTTGACTAAATCAGCACTGGAAAAAGCAAACAGAGCAATCACAAACATAAAGAATAAGCTTGAGCAAAATCTTGTTTATGCTACAGCCTCTGCAGTCAATGACACTCTAGGCATAATACCTCCCAAAAAGGGACATAAGAAAGCTAAACAGCCACAGTGGGAAAGACAAGTATCAACAATGAAATTCAAAAAATGCAACATTTCAACACTATGAAATCAATAAGCAAAACAATATAAAAGAGTAGAAAAGAAAAACCTTCATGAGAAAACATAACATTAAAAACAAAAATGAGATACCAACAGTCATTAAAAAGTTGAAACAACAGTTGCAAGCTAAAACACAGAGAATAAGACAATATAAAAAAAGAGACAAAAGTTCTTCCACCAGAACAAAACTGTTCAAAACAAAGAAAACACCAAAAAAAAAATTGTACAGAGAACTAGAGAAAAAGAATATAGAAGCTGTTGAAAACTTATGGGCCAATATCTGGGGAAAGAAAACACCATGATGATAATGCTGAGTGGAGAAAACACATTGGTCACATTGAGATGGAAAACCAACATGCACCTGTACAACAATGGTCAGATGTCTCCTTAGAAGAGACACTAACAGCAATACAGAAGTCAAGCAACTGGAAGGCCCCTGGGATCGATGGTATAGAAAACTTCTGGCTAAAACATATGCCAGCATTACACAAAGACCTGACCTATGCCTATAACAAATGCATAGAAAACCCAGAAGATTCCCCCTGCTGGTTGACAACTGGTCCCACTTACCTTCTCCCCAAAAATGAGGAAACAAAAACCCCCCAAAACTACCGGCCCTATCAGATGCCTCCCTACAATGTACAAAATCCTAACATCCATAACAGCTAGAACCTACAAGCACCTGGCAGACAACAACCTACTACCAATGGAACAAAAAGGCTGTTGAAAAGGGAGCTATGGATGCAAAGACCGCCTGCTCATAAATAAGGCTATAATGGAAGAGGCAAAAGATTAAAAAAAACAAAAACAACTCACAACTGCTTGGGTTGACTATAAAAAGGCGTTTGACTCTATCCCCCATAGCTGGATAATAAAGTGCCTAGAAATGTACAACACCTCACCTATCATAACAAACTTTATCAGAACAAACACGATGCAATGGAAAACAACCCTCTAAATCAACGACAACAAGGGAACTTTAATATCCAGACAGATTAATGTCAACAACGGAATTTTCCAAAGAGACACTCTCTCACCACTTCTCTTCTGCATTGCACTTGCCCCACTGTCCTCTCTTCTGAATAACAGTGGCTATGGTTTAAAGACAGGCAACATAGTCATCAACCACCTGTTCTACATGGATGACCTGAAGACCTATGCCAAAACAATGAGGAACAGTAAGGCTTACTTGTCATTGTCAAATGCTTTAGTGACGACATTAGAATGGAGTTTGGCCTTGACAAATATGCCAAAGCTACTTTCAATAGAGGTAAACTAACTAACACTGAAAATATTGAGAATGATCCAGATACCACCATCCAAGATATAGAAAAAGAAGGCACATACAACTACCTTGGTGTGAAAGAAGGAGATGGGATACAACACTCAAAAATGAAAGAGAAAGTCTGAAAAGAGTACTACAGACGAATATGACTGGTGCTTCAATCAGAACTGAATGCCATCAACAGAATAGATGCAATCAACACCCTCGCAGTCCCAGTCGTCACCTACAGTTTCAACATCATCAATTGGAAACAGGAAGAACTAAAGAATCTAGACCCCAAAACACGAAAACTGCTGACAGCTGAAAAAGCACACCACCCTAAGGCAGATGTGGATAGGCTTTACATACCAAGAACATCAGGTGGTAGGGGCCTTATCCAAATTGAGACAGCAAACAAGACGACTACCATCGGTCTTGACATGTACTTGAACACCAAACAGGACAGTCTTCTTATGATTGCAAGAAACCATGAAAGAATCAAGAAAACATTCTCAGTACACCATGAATTTGCCAAATACAAAAGAGAACTTAATACACCAGAAATTGAAATCATGGAAAATGAGCTAGCCACCAACTATGCCCGAAGAGAAAAAGTTAAGACCAAACAAAAAGCATAGAAAAACTAAAGAGTAAATGGGAAGAAAAACCTCTACATGGACAATACCCGAAACAAGTTAATGACAAAGATGTGGATCAAGCACAAACAAACCGATGGTTAAGAACAGCTGGCCTAAAGTCTGAAACTGAAGGGTTTATTATTGCTGCTCAAGACCAGTGCATTAAGGCCAACTATCATCGGAATGAGATTCTGAAAGATGGTACTTGCCCAATGTGCAGGATATGCAACAACCAACAAGAAACAATAGATCATATAGTCTCTAGCTGTCCAATACTGGCCAAAAAAGAATACATTCAACAGCACAACAAAGCAGCAGCATAGCTCCATTGAGCAAACTGAACGCATTGCAACATCAAAGTTAAGGACAAATACTATGAGCATGAGCCATCAACTGTAATAGACAATGATGAAGCTACTACAATCTGGGACATGCCAATTCAAACTGATTGAGAAACCAAGGCCAACAGACCCGACATTGTAGTGAAGGACAAGGAGGAGAGAAGTTGTCTGCTCATCGACATGTCTGTCCCCACTGAAAGAAACACCTCCCTGAAGACCACAGAAAAACTCTCCAAATACAAAGATCTGGAGATAGAAATTGAAAGAATTTGGGGGATGAAGACCACAACTCCACAATTCCAGTAGTAATAGGTGCCCTTGGTCTGGTCAAGAAAGGAATGGAAAAGTACACCAACAAACGAACAGCTACCACTATGAGCACGGCACAGGAAAATCTAACACGCAGCAGTCCTACAACATCTTTTCCTCTTTCTTCCCAGGTAAATGGCACATCTCTCTTCTCGATTACTCCTCTCATAGAGAGCGAGGTATCAGAAATCCTGACCTGTAGCCTTCCCACTACATGCCCACTGGACCCAATTCCTACCAATCTCTTCTAAGCCTCTCCTACTGTGGTGCCGGCAATCACGCACATGATAAATACTTCTTCTGGCTACGGGAACCTTCCCGACCACTTTCAAAAGGACTCAGGTTACTACCCTGCTCAAAAAGCCCTCGCTCGACCCTACTCAAGCTGAGGACTACGAGCCAGTGTCAGTTCAACCATTTTTATCCAAAACTATCAAACGGACAGTCTTCAAAGAGGCCTCAGAATTCCTTACACAGAATAACCTTCTAGATCCATATCAGTCTGGTTTTAAGAGTGGCCACTCTACAGAAGCCCTAAGGTCAGCTAAAGCTGCAGCCAGTCCTCGGTTTTTATCCTGCTTGAGCCATCAGCTGCCTTTGACACAGTCAATCACAGGATCATGCTATCTGCACTCTCAGCAATGGGAATCTCTGGCAAAGCACTCCTGTGGTTCAAATCCTACCTCTCTGATAACGGGGATCCCGGACTGTCTCTCAGACATATCTGCATCTATGAAGGCTTGCCACCTCTTAAATCTCTCTAAGACTGAACTTGGTCATTGCAGCCAAGCAATCTATCCACCAATACATCAAATTACAGATGGGGTCTTAAACCATCACTCCAACCAGGGTGGTGAGAAACTGGGTGTCACGATGGACAACCAGCTGTCCTTTTCAGACCATGTTGCTGCTGTCCCTCGGTTTTCTTTGTACCTCACTCAGTATGCCACCCAGCTTCTGGTACAGGTCATGGTTATCTCTCGCCTTGACTATTGCAATGCCCTCTTAGTAGGTCTTCCAGCTTGTGCGGTGTAACCTCTACAAATGGTTCAGAACACAGCAGTGTGTCTGCATTTCTCAGTGACCCATGGCCTCACGAATCAAATTCAAGTCACTAATGCTGCATACAGAGTGACTACTGGATCAACACCATCTACCTAAACTCCACAATACAAGTTTACGTTCCTTCTGGGCCACTGTGCTCTTCTAACAAATGCCGTCTTTCTGACTCTGCCATCCCTACACAGAAAGCTATCGCAGTCCCTGTTCTCATCTGTGACACCACAATGGTGGAACGCGCTACCACATGCCGTCAGAGCAGGGGCGTCCCTGTCTAACTTCAAGAAGGTCCTGAAAACTCTTCTGAGTACACTTCCTCTGATAACACCTCTAACGTGCACATACTGTCTTATTCTTTCTGCTTACAAATCTCTTGTCTTGATTAAACTATTTTGTTATATATTACTTTTTCCCTAGGTATTTCACCCCATCGATTTCATAAGTGTTATTAGCTCTTACTGGAATTAGTTGCTGCTCTTACTAGCATCTATTGTCACTTGTAGAGCTCTTACTGTATTGATGCTTTATTGATGTTAGCATTCCTTGTTCCTTAAAAGTAAGCATTGGATAAAAGCCAAATAAGGAAATGTAAATGTTCTCACTATAAAATGCCTTCGAAACCATTCCGAAAAAAATTACTGTGATAATTACATGAAACCACTTCTACAACTTCAGAAATCTTTGGAAAATGACAAATATTTTAAACTCCTAAGCATAGTGGTGTGTCCAGTATTTCCTGTATGTCTGATCATATAAGACAAAACCTACTCAGGTAATAATAACTGCATAATTGATAACTGAATTTGTGCTATATGCGGTGATCAAAACGGAACCATAACCTTTGCTTGTTGCATCCATCACCATCAAGACACTGTTTAACAATTGTAAATTATTATTAATATCTATTATTATAAATAAATAGAATAACATGTTCATTAACACAACCAACTGAAAAACCTACATTTTATCTGAAGAACTGAACTGCTGATTGACACTGATTTATAATGTTAATCACATCTGGACTTACAGAGCCTTCCTGCAGTTCCTCACGACTGGAATCAGTCTCCGTCGTCCCTCCTCTGATGTGTTGTACTTCCTCAGCTCCAACTCATGCAGAACCTCCTGTGATATCTGCAGCATGTAGGCCAGAGCTGAGCAGTGGATCACAGAGAGTTCCTTCTCTGATCTGTTCTCTGACTTCAGGAACTCTTGGATGTCCTGATGTACTGAGTGGTCGTTCATCTCCATCAGACAGTGGAAGATGTTGATGCTTCTGTCAGGAGAGATCTTATTACTTTTTGTCTCCTTCAGGTTGTTGATGGTTTTCTGGATGATTTCTGGACGTGTCTTTGTCCGACCCAGCAGGCCTCCTAAGAGTCTCTGGTTGGACTCCAGAGAGAGGCCATGAAGGAAGCGAACAAACAGGTCCAGGTGGCCATTTTTACTGTCAAGGGATTTCTCCATGGCTCTCCTCAGGAAGACATCCAGAGATGGGTTGATTCTAAAAATCTTGCAAATCTTCTCACCTAAAGACTCTGAGTTTGAGTCTCTTTGTTTCCAGTGTTTTCCCAGGAAGTCCTCCAGTACCTCTGTGTTGCTGCTGGTGTAACAGTGTAACATGTAGACTGCAGCCAGAAACTCCTGAACGCTCAGATGAACAAAGCAGTAGACTGTTTTCTGGAAGATCACACTCTCTCTTTTGAAGATCTCTGTACAAACTCCTGAGTACACCGAGGCCTCTGTGACATCAAGACCACACTGCTCCAGGTCTTCTTGGTAGAACATGATGTTTCCTTTCTCCAGCTGTTCAAACGCCAGCCTCCCCAGCTTCAGAAGAACCTCCCTGTCAGCCTCCGTCAGCTCCTGTGGACTCGTCTCATGTCCCTCATCGTACTTCTGCTTCTTCCTCTTTATCTGAACCAGCAGGAAGTGTGAGTACAGGTCAGTCAGGGTCTTGGGCAGCTCTCCTCTCTGCTCTGTAGTCAACATGTGCTCCAGAACTGTAGCAGTGATCCAGCAGAAGACTGGGATTAGACACATGATGTGGAGGCTCCTGGAGGTCTTGATGTGTGAGATGATTCTGCTGGACAGCTCTTCATCACTGACTCTCCTCCTGAAGTACTCCTCCTTCTGGGCGTCAGTGAAGCCTCGTACTTCCGTTACCCTGCCGACACACGAAGGAGGGATCCGATTGGCCGCCGCAGGTCGGGAAGTTATCCAGACGAGAGCCGAGGGAAGCAGATTCCCCTCGATGAGGTTTGTCAGCAGCAGGTTGACTGATGACTTCTGTGTGACATCAGACACAACCTCACTGTTGTGGAAATCCAATGAAAGTCTGCTTTCATCCAGGCCGTCAAAGATGAACAACAGTTTCCAGACGGCGAGCTTCTCTGCTGGGACCTTCTGTAATGTTGGATGGAAAACATGGAGCAGCGTGAGGAGACTGTGCCGCTCATCTTTGATCAAGTTCAGCTCCCTGAACGAGAGCAGAACCAGCAGACCGACATCTTGGTTTTCCGAGCCCTCTGCCCAGTCCAGAGTGAACTTCTGCACCGAGAAGGTTTTTCCAACGCCAGCGACGCCGTTGGTCAGAACCACTCTGATGGCTCTCTGTTGGCCAGGTAAGGCTTTAAAGATGTCCTGGCACCTGATTGGAGTGTCATGGAGGGTCTTCTTCTTGGAAGCTGTCTCAAGCTGCCTCACCTCATGCTGGGTATTAACCTCTTCACTCTGTCCCTCTGTGATGTAGAGCTCAGTGTAGATCCTGTTGAGGAGGGTTCCACTTCCTGTTTCATCACTTCCTTCAGTCACACGTTCACATCTCCTCCTCAGACTGATCTTATGTTCATCTAAAACCTCCTGCAGACCACCTCTCACTAAAGAAGAGAAACAATGTGAGATAAAACAAAGAATATGTGCTGATTATTTTCATTACTAATATAAAAACCATCAATATCAGAATATCTGAAGAAGCAGACAGATGTCCAGTCTTACTTTGTACAGAGCTGCTCTGACTGGCTGTCTGCAGTCCAGCTCTGGTTCTGGATCTGTCTCCACACTGGGGACAGGAGGAGTGTCCTGATGAAGCAGATGGTCCCAGTATGAGGTGATGCACCGTCTGCAGAACCAGTGTCCACAGCTGGTAGAGACTGGATCCTTCAGGACGTCCTGACACGAAGCACAGCAGGACGGCTGCTCCTCCACAGGAACAGGACTCCTCTTCCTCTCTCTGTGAAGACATTTCTTTAGAACTAAAATGATTTGTTGCTTGTTGTTGAAAAATCTCCAGATGTGTCCGACACTGTGTAGAAGCTCAGATGGTCACAGAGTAAAAGTGTCGTTACTTTTCTGTTTGAATTCAGCTTTCAGTCAGTAATGAAGATGATTGTTCCTTTATTTCAGCTCTCCTGCTTCAGAAACACTAATTAACTGCTTTTCCTGTCTGACTGTCTGATTAAACATTTAGTGATCTGCCTGCAGTTTGTTATTAACACAAACTCAACACTTCCTGCAGCTCCTTCACAGTAAAAGCCTCCATTAAAGAGAGCTGATTATGTCCTTCACTGTTTTACAGTCACTCTGGGCAGCTTAGCTTGAGTTAGTTAGCTTTGAACTGAGCTTAGAAGTGGTCTAAACACACAGCATGTAACAGCGGTGTCACAGGTTCAAGTCCACACGGAGCCTTGTTTGGATGTCGTTCTGTTTCCTGTCACTCTCTACTGTCAACTATCACATGAAAACTATTCAAATATTGTAAAAAGAGAAGTGGTCCAATTTTCTGCCCTTTTTCCATCCACTGCTAACTTTTCCATCAGTGCTGCCCGTGGATGTTTGTTCTTCACCATTAGGAACAATATATGGTGGAGAGAATCTGAGCTCAAAGCTCCACTTACTAATGATTCAAAGCAAAGTGTTCATCAAGGTGAGCAAAGCTGAACTACAAATGCTTTTTCACCACATGTTGCACAATTATGATCTGAAGTGATTCAAGATGCATCTGGTGGATCAGAACAGCTGATCTGAGGAAGAGCCAAACAGCTCAGTGTTTAGAGGACAAATAGGAGAAAATGAAGGACACATTTGAAGCAGATTCTTTCAGATTCTGAATCCTTCTAAATCTTTACAGTGACGTCAACGTGAGGGCAAAAATATATGAAGATGTTCTTGAAGTGTAAATTCTGAAATGGAGGTTCTCAGGTGTTTTGCTCCAGAAATCAAATCAGATCCATCTTAGTTTGAAACAGTATCTGCACTAATAGTTCTGCATCAGGAATATAAATCTGTTAGCAGAACATTTTGTCTTCATCCTCAATGCATCATCTTCCATCAGGTCAGTTTACAGTAAAAACAGTCTCTTACTTTGTGTCTGAGGGTCCAGGTTCAGGACTGAAGTCTGGAGGAGGAGTTCTGGACCGGTGACTCTTTATAGACAGTAGACAGCTGGATCCTGAGGACTCTGCTCCGTCCTCCTCGTCCTGCACATAAACACTCATCTTCTGGAATTCAGTCAGTCTGAGAGGTAAGAGAGGCTGTAAGCTAAAAGCAAAAGAAGCACACGCAGCTGTTGAGTTCCTCTAAGGTTTCTTTCCTCTCCAGTCCACAGGGAGAAAACTGCCTCAGAGACTTTGACAGTAACATAATAAAATGTTGGATTAACACTCACCCTGCCTCAGCCTTCAGTTCTCCTCCTTCTGCTCTGGGACTCTAAATGGAGTCTGAACTGACTGAACTCAGCCCTGTTCTCTTGAGTCTGGGTCACATGGTCAGTGCTGCTCCTCCCCACTCCATATCCAGGAAACAAGGCGAGTGTGTGTGTGTGTGTGTGTGTGTGTGTGTGTGTGTGTTAAAATAATGTCTCTGTTGGCTTGAACAGGTTGAATTAAATGAGTTTTGGTCAGGATGTTGGAACTTAAATGAAGTTTAAATGATTTAAACAATCAGTTTTGTTTAAGTTACTACTAAAGCTTTAATGCAATTGTGTCCTGTCCCCCTGACTCTTCTTTCTTTACACAAACACTTTCACTGTCTCGTCACTTTTTCTATAACAGTCTGCAGCTCGGACTGGACAGTGATAAGTATCTGATTTTCTGAAAAGTATATACCTGGCCATCTTTGAAGAACCCAGAAAGTCCTTCAGCAACACTTCCTGCTGTATTTCCAGAGTGCACAAAGACTTCTCTGAGCATCTGGGTGAAAAGGGTCAACACTCAATGACGGCATAAAACAGAGCAGTCTATAAAAGGGGTTTCACAAATATTGTGAATCACCACGCCCACGAGAGATCCTTGAGCATACAGTCATAACAAATAACAGGCTGCCGGGTCCAGTGGTATGCTCACACCTGCCACAATCACAAACTAAGCTGCTTCCTTTCACTAATCACAAAAAGGGAAGTCCTCTTTGGAAACACGCTGAATCGGTTTCCTGATGTACAGTACAGAAGGACTGAAGTGATTCAAAGCACTTGGGAGGCCCACCTCCTACTTTGATAACCTATGTTCTACACTGTATGTACATCTTATGATATGTGTGTAGTGCATTAAAATATATAATAATATACCCATTTGTATACATCAACCGTGTCCATGAAATGCCTGTTGGCCAAGCAAATCTTGACACACCTCTCTAAGACAGAGAATGATGCTGAACCCACTGAAGGTCTCACTTCCCTTCATGTGGTGAAGGATAACCAAAAACAAGTTGACACACAATGCAAATGAGGCTCATGCTTCTGTGCACCAAACAGGATTCAGCCATATTTGAATCAGCATTTACTTCCTACTTGTCTGTTTTGTCTGTTTTTCAGCTGCACTGAGGCAAATTCCTAACAACTGTGTTGACATCAGGGCTGTCACGATATCAGACTTATCACCACACGATTATCAAGAGCAAACAAATTAACCATAACAATCTTATCTAGCGGACCTGAATCCCTGTCTCTCTCTTTCACTTCTTTGCCGCTGCCTAAATAAGTAGGAGACAGAAAACACTGTCAAGTCATAACTTAGCTTTAATAACTCACAGTAAAATATTGAACTGAATATCAAACTATCTCCAATAGTGTACTGGGTTCCTCCTCTAGATGTGGTCAGGAGGGGGACCTGATGACAGGCGGGTTCCAACTAAGTACTAACTACTGCTAAGCCCTCTTACTCATGCAATTTGAAGCGTGCAAAAGAGCATCTATGGGGCCAAAACGGCAGCTTAAGTATAGGCAGCACAGGCAGGGTGCAGCCTCCTGGGATTGGTTTGCCCAGGTGTGTATTTAAGCAGACCAAGATCAGTCACCCTGTAATTGGCTGGTTTTCCAAAACATACACCATACAAAACATACAACATACACCACCTCCGCATGCACCCCTGATATACTTTAAACTTCAACGGTACATTAAACAAAACATTGCCATCCAGTGGTTATATGGATAAGTGCTGCAGAGATAAACGAATGATCCACTCAAGCATCATACTTGTTATGAGCAAAATGTCTCTCATGTGCAAGAGATCAAACTTAAATCAGTTAAAGGTAAAACACTTTGCAGAGCTTTCTCTTGTTGTTAGATTATGATAAAGCCACATTCTTTAACAGCAAAGCAGGACTAATCACATGTAAGTAAATGAACTAAATTAATCCAGCAATACACACTTGTTGTTATTAAAAACTTTACCTTCAGTACATTCTACAACCATCATATTCACTACTTTCCATACATTTGACCATTATAATACATTTTCAAGCAAAAGCATCGTAATAAATTCATGTCAAAATGAGGAAGTGCTGCTGCGTTTATGGCAGGCCACCTGCACACTTGCGGTTACTCGAATGAGTTTACAATTTTAATTGCACTTTCACTTCTCATTTTCTCTGAACTGCTCAACTCTTTACAATCCATGTACAGTGTGATCTTGTTTTTCTGTTTGACGCTGCTCTTCACCTTTAAGTTCAGTTTCAGTTCCTTATTTTGCAACCAGTTCAACTCTTGACACACATTTTGTTAGGAATTATCAGACTTTCATGTTTGCCACACTGAATGAATTTCTTTTTCCTTAATGTCTTTTGTACATATAAACATTATGGTATATTTGTGGTGCTGTATTGGCATGAATGTTTCAGTCAAACCATGTTGCCAAAGTTTACATTTAAACATGACTCCAATCGAGACAATTACATTTAACCATTATAAATGAAAAAAACAAACAATAAAACAAATACAGATAGAACATAAACTACAAGTAAAAGTGAACCACATGTAACCTGCCTTGCAGCGAACGTTAAGTGCAACAGTTGGCTGAGTCACTTGTGGTCCCTCACACATACGTATTTTGCTTTGAGTGATCATTTGGTTCACTCTGATGGTGTTTGTAAAGCAGTGTTGGCTTGAGAAAGGTGTGTGTGACATGTTGCAGGATCTGTTAGAACTAGCTGGCATAAGGGACTATTTTCTGGGTTCAGCTTTTGAGTTTAAGAGCCTTGAATTGGAGGGAGTCTTGGGGACATGATCCGAGGTGCATCAGAAAGTTTAGTGCTCTTTTTGGGGGATCTATCAGTCGAAACTGCCCTAATTCTGCCCTACACGCATGTGTAGGAGACTTTCTTTGAATGTGTAGGATGTTTCTGCAGAATTCTGCATGTAGGGTCTGCAATGCAATGCTTCTCCCATAAACTTCACTTCCATAGCGCGCAGTCAGCTTAATATGTCATATTTTACACCAGATTTTATTTGGGATACTTATATTATAGAAAGAGTTTCTGTTTAATTGCATTGAGAGCTGTAGAAGCTTTTCTTTTAGTGCATTCACTGCCATAAAGAGGTTCCCATATGTTGTGATTTGAAGGCCCAGCTAGGTGTATTTCATCGTGTGATTTAGGGTAATATTACCTAGAGTGAAATGATGTCTTTTGAGGCATTGTTGTTTTTTTTAAAACATCCTGGCGCTGTCGATTGGTCCAGTTGCAATGCTAATTGGTTTAAGTAGATGTTACAGCCTTGGCAAACGCCTCTCCTCTGGGTAAAGAAATCAGTGTGTTTGTCACCATTTTTTAATGCTGTACATGGATTTGATTGTGTGGCATACCTTTCCTCCGACACCATTTTGGAGGATTCTATAATCCAGTCCATCGTGCCAAATTGAATCAAATGCCTTTTTAAAGTCCACAAAACAGAAACATTTCTTCCAAATTTTTTGTTTGATGTGATGAATGTGGTCAGTAGTGCGATGCTTTGGAAGGAAGCTGATTTGTTTTTTACTCAAGATACTGTGTTCATTTAGGAAGTGTTGTGAATTATTTTGGAGCATTATAGCCTAAATTGTTATCATTAATTACTAGAGCAATGGTGTTCTACATTGTCATCATTTAAAGTGTTATTTTATAGTGTAAAGTTAGGATCACAGTGTTAAAACTCTACAGCTCTGAGTGTATGTGCTCCTTTCTGTATCTAACTGCCCAGGCACATGTGTGTGTGTGAGCAAGTTCGTGTGCTTTGGGAGAAAAGGGAGGGAGCACAGTGAGATATCATCAAAAATACCTGCAAAGTAAAATATAGAAGCAGATTTTGTGCAAATTGTATAACAAAACATACATCAATATAGTCCATCACAGTAAGAATGTCCTGTTTCTAGCACAGAGCACAAAACAACACCAGTTTATTCCATAAAAGTCAGGTTATGGAAGAAATAGCATGATCAAGCAGAGTTCATGCAGAGGACACAGAGAGGAGGAGCAGGCAGTCAGGGACTTTCCTAGACCCAGTAGGAAAGAGAGCCAAGAGATGATGTAAAGCCAAGAAACAGAGCTATAAAAGGAGGTCCAAAAGGAGGTGAAAGTCAGTCGTTACATGGTTTTCATGTGGACTCGGGTCTCTGTTCTGGTAACAGGATGGGACTCTATTTTACACCGATCTCTGACTCACTCCGGTGGAACTTTTGTATTCTAATTGGTGTCTGTTTTTGTTGATAATAAAAATGTTCAAGCTTTCTTATCTGGCCCAAGTCTTGAATTTTTACACGTCTGTAGTTGTTGGGGTCAGATTTATCTCTCTGTCATTGATGGGAGATAATACCTGGACTCCAAGTGTCAAAAGCCAAACCGGCAAGAAAACCACCTTCGTCCTGCATTCCCAGGATTCCGATTGGCCTCAGTCTCGGAGGCTGCCGTGTTCACTCACTGGGAGCTGTAATCGGTCTACATGACGTGGTAGGGCAGTAACCACATTCAACTACTGGCTACACGCCAATCAGTATCTGCAACAGATCTCTCCCTAGCTTTGTGTTTTTTACAGGAAACAGACGTAAATAGCAAATAGCACTCTGTTTTCTATTTCATAGAAACTTTCTTCTTAAAGTAATCCCTGTGAGTAATCCCCATTTTTACAAAATGTACCTGTAATCTAATTACGTCTTTATTTACGGAATACAGTTACTGTATTTTTCATTCCTGATTACGTAACGCCGTTACATGTAATCCGTTACAACCCAGCCCTGGTGTTTGGACAGAATGCAAAGCGAATTTCACAGACTGCACAATTGCATACAAACTCAATGCAACTGACACGAAGATGTGTCTATGAGTTGAAAGGTGATTGTTGTCATTGTGGTCTTGAGGCTTTTACATTTATGAGAACTTATGAATATAATTTTAGCATTAAACTAAAAAAGCTTCTGTTTCATTTGACGTCTCATTTAAACAGCATCTGTCTGTTGTAGGTCATGCATTTTGCAGACACAACCTCTTAATGGGAATATTTTCCTGCTCAACTGTCACGATCCTGTTCTGAGTTTGTCTGTGTTATTTTGGCAGTGTCTTCTCTGTGTTCTGTATTTTGATTCTTTTTTCCTTTGTTTCTGGGTTTTGGTTGTTAGTTCTCAGTCAGTTTTGTATCTATTATTAGTCTTTGTTTTGGTTTTCAGTCCTGTCTGTTGTTATGTGGTAGTCTATCTCTATTATTAGTTTGTAGTCAACTCAGGGCCGCAATGTGCTTGTTGTGGGTTGTTGGATGTATTTTACAAGAAAGACGCAAAGAGAGAATGCACAGTAATTGTGTATGTTGCTGTGTGTCGCCTGTAGAAGTAAAGTTAGCTGCTGCCTAACACTATGCTGACCTCACAGGCGTTGCGAGGTCTGGTATTTATTGTGTAATTTGAACTAGGATTATTACAGTAGCTTCATAAAAAAAATGTAGTGTGCCTTAAAATAAATATAACAACATTGGAAAAACAGGCTGATACTGATCCTTATTCCTCCGACTTATAGCCTATACTCAGTTTGGATTTTCTGTTGGATCGCTTTATTTGCTTGGACTATCATTATTTTGGATTATGGTCTCAGCCACTCTACAGTAAGTGTGCTCGCCTTTTGTTCATTTAATAAATCACTGAACTGAACCAGTCAGCCTTTGTGTCCTGCATTTGTGTCCACCAGCCTGCTCATCCACGCACTCACACCACAAATTGTGACATCGATATCCATCCATTGCCGTCCTAGTTTAGCTCTATCACATCTGAAGCCTTTTGAATAACTTGTTAAAAACACAGGCTTTAACAGCAAAAGTTCTTCATTTTCCTTCTTCTCATTCTACTGGTTCATCATCACAGTTCTTGTTTTTACTTCATCTTAACTTCAGCACTCTGGAAAGGCACGGATCCACCTGACAGAGAGCAGCGATCAGGACTGAACTGGCTTCAGTTCCCTTTCTTCGCACCGTGTCGATCACATCTCGTGCTTTTTCTGCTTTAACTTTTGTTCTGACTGACTGCATTTCATCATCATTTATAACATGAAGTTCAAGGAGTTTATCTAAAAGTTGGTTCAGAACAGGTTCCGACACTCTGTTCACAAACTGTGTCCGAACTAAGAGCAGTCTGTCCTCTGCTGGGACGTCCTCCTCTGCTGGGACGCTGTCTTCTACTGGGATGTTCTCCTCTGCTGGGATGTTCCTCTGTAGACTTTCCCTTCTTGGACCTGGAAGATAACCAGGGAAATTTAAGTTTCAAAGAAATCAAAGGTCATATTTTTGTCTTCTAAAGATACATATCTGCTCTGTAAATAACTTGGCCTGTGTTCAACTGTTGTAAAGGTAAATTAAAAGATTCATTTTGTGTTATAAGTTGCAAAGAGTTCCAAGTAATAGTTGAAGTAGGCCTTCACCGTCTTCATGCATTCATGTGAAGTCAGAATAATCATTAAAGTGTGTTCCCAGCTGAATTACACAAATTTAACAGAAACTTGGCGGATGGAAGAAAATGTTTATTTACAAAAACAAGTCAGGTAAAGCAATATTTTAGTGGTTTAAGGGTATGTAGCCTACTGGTGCAATAACAAATCTGGGACAAACTCATGAGCTTGAAACTGTTTCAGCATACTTCGACAGCAACATCACAATCATAACAACAGAGAGTTACATTGTTGTATAAATTCTGGATGACCGCCGGACGCCGTGCTTTAGCATTACAGAATCTTCTCGCCCAGATTCCAAGTGACGGACAACTCTGGCGCTCATCCAGAATTCATACAACCACAGTTACATTTGTAACTCTGGTTCTTTTTCTTCCTGCTTGCCAGATGGTGGTGCTTTAGCAGTGGAAGACTGACTGCAGCCACATTTACACTGTAATAGCGAGCAAAGGTACATGAAGATGTACAGATGTCATGCAGAGAGACCCCCAGCCGCCCAGGAAGTGGACACACTCCAAGTAGAGTGACACTTTACCTTACTATGTGGAGGCAGGCCTTGTGACTCGTTTTGCTGATGTGACAGCAGTGTTGTCTTAGCAGACAACCACCTCAACTCTCTCTGTCCCAGTGCTTCAAATAGGGCCAGACCTAAGGACCTCAAGACTACCTTGAAGTCCCATGATGGCACTACAGTGACTCCACTGTGTGGTTGTCCACGCTAACGTGCCCCACTGAAATGGCAGCTGCGTACACTTTCAATGTCGATGCACATCTGCTGCCATCCAACGACTGCAGGAAACACAGAATGCGGGTTACTATGCAATCCTCTGCTACCTTTTCCCTGCACCACTGGGGAAAAAATATTCTAGCGATTAGCATAGAGTGGAGGGAGCACTTTAACTTAACAGAGTGTGGATCATTGACTGGTCAAAAGATACCAGAAGTGGGTCCTGGCTTCCAATGGCCAGACGCACAGCTGAGGTCGGACCAGATTTGGATGCCATATGCGTCCCCCCAGCTGAAATAGAAGGTCTGGTCTCCTTGGGAGGTGCCATGGCTCCCCACTGAGCAGCCTCAGAAGCACTGGAAACCATGGCCTCCCTGGCCAGTTGGGGGCTGCCGTTTGTGGCCCCCATGTTATACTGTCTAGATTCACACGAATGAGTGGAATTGGAGAAAAGGCATCCAGAATGCACGCTGGCCACGCATGAGCAAAGGTGTCCTGCCCTAAAGGACAGTCCTCGTCATTAGTAGATTACCAGAGGGGAGAACATTTTAACATTTCTGAGGCAAAGACATCCATTTCTGCTTTGTCATATTAGTTCCAAATCATTCCCACTACCTCTGGGTGGAGTCACCAGTCTCCCTGTGGTGGCCCCTGGCAGGACAGCACATCTGCCGTGCTGTTCTGTGCACCTGGGAGATGTATGGCCCTGAGGTTCAGAAAGTGGGAAAACACCCATTTCAGTAGCTGTCTATGGACAAAAATCAGGCCACCTGTGTTGCCATCCATAATATTCAGAATGGCAGCACCCTCAGTTCCAGGATTGGGTGGAACCCACCATCCTTCTTTGGAAGGACAAATACACTGAGCCATGTATGCCCTTCTACAGGCTGGATGGCATCTTTCTCTAGAAGGGCTGCCAGTTCCTGGCTGAGGGCCAGGGATTTTGCAGGATCTTTTACCACAGACCTTCTGAACCAGCAGAAAAGTGGTGGCCAGTGTCGGGATTGTAGTGTATCCCTTGGACAGTGTGGACACCAACCCAAGTTGTCTGGCTCACCTAGTAACCTTCATCCAGTAGCTGAGGTGCTGCAGAGAGAAGCGTCCAGAGATCATCAGTCAGTCTCTTCTTTTTCACTCTCCTTACCAAAGCAGCTCCTAACTGTTGCACCGTCTAATTTGATCCTCTCTCTGGAGATTTCTTCTTTTTAAAGTTTCCTCCTTCGCCTAAGTTGCATGTATTTTAACATTTGTGAAAGTAAGCCTAGGTTATTTTGTTGAGCATCTTTATATTTCAGTTAATGTCGCTTTTATAATACCTTTTAAAAGTAGCATTGATCGGCTAACGAGACTTTCAAAACTTATGAAAACAATAATAGCAGAGCTTCTATCTGATTCCAGCTACCGGCCTATGGATCATGGATTCCCTGGAAAAGGGGGTGGTGCCTCTTTGAATGAGTGTAAATCATTTGTTTGAATGTAGATAACGCTATTACATTTAATTTAGGAGTATTTTGATAATGTAATTCTATACATATTGATAAAACCAGTTTGATTGCTGTAGATTAATGATTGAAATATGTTTCTACCGGGAAGCTAATTCCTTAATAAACATGTCATGTAAAACAGTGGGACAGTCAAGCGTCTCCGGACAGTGCATGTGTTTGTAATAACAAATACTGGAAAAAAGGTTCGGACGGTTATGAAAAACCTGAAAAAGTCATGGAAAATTATTTTTCCTGGCTGAAAAAAAAATGTTTGAAATAAATAAGTAAAATTGCAAAAATCTTACTTTCAAATTTTAGTAACTTTGGATGAAAGTGTCTGCCAAATGAGTTCATTTAAATGTATTCTCGATGACCTTGGAACTCAATAGTCGGTAACATCCCTCAAAACTGGTTCAATAAAGAGGAATTTGGGATGAATTCAGAGTGAAAAACATTCTGAGGCATCAACGGTTGCTTGATTCTTTTCTGTTGTATCAGGTGGAGTATTGTTATGCTGTCAAGTGTTATTTATTCCCGTTTTATTTTGTTAAACCCTTCCTCTTGTGTCTTATTGAACTTCTCTCCATGCGTCTTAGGTTATGCTTTTCCTGATGTCCGGTTTGTTCACTTGGTTGCTCCTCTTTGATTCCTTTCCTTTGTCTCGTTATCTTCTCCTCAGTAGTGTATCAGTTTGCCTGCTCCCCATTGCCAGTCCGTCAATGTCTTTTGAGATATATTTCAGTTCAGTCATTTTCCTAGTGTTTGTTTCCCAGTGTTTTATTTGATTATCTGTGTGTCTCTTGGACCCTGCCAGTTTCACAAAGTTTGGATTCTTGCCTGTAACCTTTTGAACTTGTTTGCCTTTGTTGGACTGCTTACAACCCTTGCCTGCTTTCTACCTCACACTCAGCAAGCCTTAGTCCCTGTTTCATCATTTAAATAAATCATTGATCTGCACCCGTTTTGCCTCTGGTTTCTGCATGTGGGCTCAGTCCCTTTGTTATCCTGCTACCCCGCTATCAGTCAGTCTGATAGCTACAGATGGATAAAGACTTTACCTGTTAGATCAACATCATGCTCCCAGACTTCCGTCTTTTCTTGGTCTTGGACTATTATAGTCACTTCTTCTGTGTTTGTCGGCAGGCGGATCTCAAACGTTGGGTGGTAATTTGGTCCAAAGTCCAGGTTAAAATCTGCTTTCTGAAAAGCAAAGTGTCAGTACTTCCAAAGCATCCAAAGTAAACTAAAGGTAACTAACAGTAGTCTGATGAATCGTGTCAGCAGATAATATTGTTTAAAATACTCACCTTAGGCTGTATTTTACTGGCCTGAGGACAGTGAACAGTGTAACTTTGATCTCTGATGAGTTTACATGTGGAAGGAGCCTGGATGTTCTCAGAATGTTGATGTCGTTTGCTGACCTTAAGAGACATCAGAGCATTTTAACATTTAACATCTGAGTTGGACACATCAAGTGGAGATCTTCCAAAACTGTAGATTTTTTAGTACAAAATTCCCTCTTTGTGATTCCCTAGTGAGCTGCAGTGGCGGGATAATAACAAAAACATGAACTTTTGTACCAATAAGACTGTAACTTTGCATGCTGACCACTTTCCCCTCCCTCGCCCCTCTCCTCTTTGCCCTGAACTCTCTAAAATTTTCACGCTTCTCACCACTAAAAGTACATTAGGAAGTCATCGCTTAATGTTCAGTATGAACAGGCGTAACGATTACAGGAAGAAATGGCTGTTTGGTCATTTGGACACCAGACTGTCATCCTTATTGTGTCCTAATTGATTGTGATTTTGTCCTTTAAGAAAGGTGGTCTGCACTTGCATAACGCCTTTCTAGTCTTTCCGACCACTGAAAGCGCTTTACATCATGTTCACGTCTTTTACACACTGATGAACAGAGGCTAAGGTGCCAACTGCTCACCAGAAATAGAAATTAACTCATTGATGGCCCTTAGAAGCAATTTGGGGTTTAGTATCTTGCCTAGCGACACATGCTGACATATAGATTTGGGGAGCCTTGGATTGAACTATGACCTTCTGATAAGCGGACAACTACTCTACCCCCTGAGGAACAGCTGCCCCCAAGATCAGACATGTTTGGACTCACAGCTGTACGATTAAATGATTATTTACCTCATCCAAAGGGATGTTGCTTGGCAGGAGAAGAACATTGAGATTTTGCATCTGTGTTGTTGGGTTCGGCGCTCGGAGGAACAGCAGGACTTGGCTGCTAATTGGTTTTGTGTTGTTCAAAAACCTCTTTAGATAATCCCAGACCAGGCCAAAGGCAGAGAGGTGAAGGACCTTCACAACCACATGAGTGTCTGTAATCTCCAGTGGCTCCAAGATGCTCATTCCATCATCAGTGATGTGGACGACAGACAGCAGACCGTCAACAAGCAACGCTGTGAAAGCAAAGAGCTGCTGAACTTGTGTTTTACTGCCAACTTGCACCTGAGTTCAGAGAGTTCAAACTAATCTATTGTCATTAACCTTGGAGTACCCCAAGAATATATAATGTATAAATATTTTCCTTTCCCACATGTGATCTGTCTGATGTGTGCATTTAGTGTCACTGAAAGCAGCTAATTTAAACAAAGTAAACTACACATGTATCAAAATCTTTGTAATTTTACTAATTCATTGTTTAACACTGAAGACAGCAATGTCCTCACCGTCCTTTGTTTCACAGTGCGGCAGGTGGAGCTGACAGACAGCATCCTCAGGACACTTGATACTGAACAGCGGCCCTGCAGCCGTCTTGCCAGCTGGTTGGAGGAGGCTCTCATCCCATTGGACAGTCCTGTACAGCAGCTCCGCCTCCTGAGCCACAACAAACACCAGTCCAGTCAAAGCACACTGGAACACACCTGGACCAGGACACCTGAACCTGCAGGACACAGAAGGGCTGAATTAATAGAACAACTATTCATTGATGATCCTTTTCACTGACGGGTGTTCATGTGCAGCAGATGTAAGACATGATAACATCCAGGGGACATCCACTCTCTTTCATTCAAGGCCTCAGCAAGGTAAAACTGTTCGGACCGGATATTTTGCTTCCTGCAAAGTAAGTGGGACGTATCACCACCTTCCACATCTTTATCTGTGCTCATAGCTGGAGCCACACAGGTCCATGTTGAAATCTGATTTCTGATGTTGGGTTTAACCACAGCCTGCCCTGTGCATAATGTTGACACAGAATTACTTAGTTTTCTGCCACAACACAAATCTGTAGAAGTAAAACATGGGTTGGGGTATAAGACCTTGACAAAGAAGGTGTAATAGCTTTTAGGGCTAAGCGATATGTTTGAACCACATAACGATATTGGTATTTTTCTACATAACAAAGTCAGAGATAATTTAGTCAAATTGATTTTGAATACACTCAACTGTGTTCCACTGTTACTGTAACTACACTAAACAAAAGTCTATACGGGTAAAATAAGACCTCAGGAAGACACACCATGATTGTATCTCTGATGATGAATCTGATCTGTGACAACTGATGAAACCAAACTAGATTGGGTCTGTTTCAGTCTGGCCAGTTGTTGCTGCCAGTGTTTATTTAAATTTTGTAGACTCTGGTAATATGCAGCAAAGACGTATATTTGTAAAGTAAGTTCAAATTTTATAAATGATCTTTTTTACGTTTGAATTCAAATGATGAATTCTATTTCCGCAATGCCAAAAATTAAGGCCAATGATGCCAGATGTGTTTTTAGTACACCACTTATTATTCCAGTGTAGTGCCAATAATTTACAATATGCGATGTGGCTAGTATGTTATTAATAACTCCGATGTGTATGTAAACAAATACAATATCTTGTATTCAAATTAACTGCTGAACTCTGACCTTTTGATTGATACCTAATTCATTGCAGACGGGAGCCTGAGCCGTAAGGAAGGGCCAGGCCCTATTATTTTGCAGGTAGGCCAAGCCAATTGTGCCAATGACTGGCATTTCGTGTAGCCAATAAAACTGTGAAATTAACGATATCCAGCTTTAAGTAGGAAGTTCTTGATATACCAGCAAAAAAACACATCTGCGTCAGGCTACCGGCTAATACGGAGCGATGCAGTAGCAGCCGCCTGCCGCCAAGGGGCGGTGCTGTTTTAGAAAAAATACACTAAGACAGAAACTTAGAAAAACCTGTGTAAAATAATAATTTTTCATGGTACTGGTATTATAAATTTTAAATTGGACTAGATAAGGTTTATGCTGTAAATCAATTCCTGTAGCACTTACAGTGATTCTGACTTTTGTATTAGACACGTTAGAGTGTTATCTGAGAAACCCAAAGCCATGTTTTTACTTGAAATGGTTCAAGAACTGCACTCAATTTAATTTGGATATGCCTTGAGTATGTGCTTTACATGAATTTTACAGGAATGGTAAGAGGTTAAGAAGTCCACTTCCAGGTCTAAACACTTTATTATATTTCTGGAACCGTCCTGTTTGTTTAACTGCTTGGATTAACAGGGCCAAACGCCTGCATACATCTGACCCAGAGTCTGATGCTACTGGTTTATAGGCTTGACACTGAGTTGGCCATGATACCTTCCATCTGCAATGTAACACGTGAGAAAATGATGCACATTTACATTTACTACCAGGATTGGTTTGAATATTCGACCTACTGTGTTCAGCTTTGACTAACTCACCACAGACAACAGACTCTTGTTTAGAATCACAACTCGATGAACCATGCAAGAAGTTGGAAATGTGTTTTGTCATTGTGTAGGATTACCTGTATGAAGATTCAGTTGTCTGCTCAGGTAAGAAGAATATTGGAGCCTGGAATGAAGAATGGCACAAAGTTAGTAATTTTAATAGAGACAGACAGACGGGAGAGACAGAGACGGACAGAGAGTGACAGGTTGGTGTGTGGGGTGGAATCATGTTTCTGTGAAAGTGCGGGTGTCACACACGTAACACCTGCAGGTTTGCATTTAGTACCAGGATTGGGATGCAAGAAAGTATTGTAAAAACTATTTTTACCAAAATGTACAGCATCCAACCCAAACACTGGGGTCTTAAGTTTTCCTGCAGTGTTTTCTGCTTATTTCATTCATCTACTTGTGTGCACCTATGCCACCTGCTGGTAATCCTAAAGTGAAATAGTTGTAGAACGCACCGTAATTTCTTCTCTTGCATCAAGTGTGTTATTTTGTTGCTGCTTTGAGTAATTAAATCTTTGTTTGATTATTTCGCTTTTATGGCAGAAAGAGTTGAAATTGTACGTGATGTACATGCAATTTTAATGTACAATGCTTTAAAGGTTTAGTGTAAGTTTTAGTGGCATCTTATGCGAATTCCAACCAACGGCTCACTCCATTCACTTGCTCCTCTGATGGTCCCATTTCCCAAGTTGTGAAGTTGTTTTTCTGACTTCAGTGTGTGTTCATGTGCTCTTAAGTCTGAATGTGGCATCAACATGGACGCTACTACAAAGATGTGTTGGATTAGCATTATCTGGCAAAGTTTTAATTATTTGTGTCCTTTTATATATATACTTCTTTATGTCCCATGTACACTTTATTTCTCTTTTTGCAATAAGGATTTAAGGAGGAAAAACAAATTCAGATTATTCCGACACCACCTGAATCCACCATCAGTCACTGCTCACCTCTCCCTTTCCAAGCATTTAGAAGAAGCTAAATGTGCTAAAAATGTGGTCCTCCATTTGTCCAAATTTCACGTCTCTAATTACTTCTTATAAACCACACTACTTCTTCTTCTTCTTCTTCTTCTTCTTGTACGTATTCAGTGTAGTAACAAAACATGCTCTGTAGAGCAGTTTGTCCATTTGGACAATATAGCGACTTCCATGTCAGATGTAGATGTAGATAGAAATGGCTTATTCTAACAAAACCTAATGGTTATATTTTTTTGTGGTGAAAAGTCATTGATGGTTTATAATGGCTTCACTGTGCCGCAGTTCCTTTCTCACCTTTTTGTCTTCCTCATCCAGTTTGACATTGGAGTCATCTGATAGAAGAAGAAAAACAGAACAAGAAAAAACATGAATTGTGTGAGAAAAATGAATTCTTAAATACTTTTAAACTTAGACTTCACAGTTCTAACAAAAGTGGAATAGAAAAATAGTTTTGTTCTACAATGAGCAGATGGTTCAGATAAGAAGTAAATTCACATGATGAATGGAGGACTTTGGTGCAAAACTCACATGTCTTGTGTTTGTCAGCTGTGATCAACTGGCCATCGATTCTGTAGGGATGAACTCAAACGTTAATAATAAAGTTTAACAAAAGAAAATTCCTTCTTTGAGTTAGCCAGCATTGAGTCCAGCCAACTGACTAAATGCTTTGATTACATCATGTCTTCACCGTAAAGTCTACAACTTACTGCCAAGTGTTCTGTGTCTTCATAAGAACTAACTAGGACGACACCATACGAACAAACTTTCTCACTTTACTGTAAAATCCCATGTGTTCAGTGCTTGAAATGATCTGGCACTCACAGGTATGCAGTACTGGCACTTACTTCTTTCCACTTCAAGCACTGCATGTGTTTGATGAAAAAAAAGGTATTGTGAAATGTTTCTAAGCATTGTCAGCTTGTATTATTATGTTTGTGGAAGAATGAAAGAATGCATTCAATGGCAAATATCTGGTTTGTTGTGCTAGGCTCCCCCTGGGCAGGTAAAGTTCTCACCCAACACAGCAGAAACCCAAAGCTTGATTCTCAGTAGAGGTACCTGCTACTGTTGAACCAGTGTGGACTGCACATATTTGTCGCACATATTTGTTGTAGATTGTTGATCTTTGTTGTTGTATATTTTATGTTGTCAGTTTATATCTTTATATGTACACAATATTCTCTTCCGTTCTTCTGCACGGCACATGTATATTTCTGCAACCTTGTTTTTCCATTCCATATTTATATATTTCTACATTTATTTATGTTGACTGTATGTTTGTCTCCGTGTAGCACCTTATCACCACAGCAAATTCCTTGAATGTGTAAAACACTACTTGGCAATACAGCTCCTTCTGATTCTGAGTCGGACCCCCTACTGACCTCAGAGTCTCCAGTCTATAGTAAAGACTCTTCACATGATAAGACAGCAGCTTCACTCCTGAATCCTGCAGCTTGTTCCGGCTCAGCTCCAGCTCTCTCAGATGGGAGGGGTTGGACTTCAGAGCTGAGACCAGAGAAGCACAGCTGATCTCTGACAAACTGCAGCCCAACAATCTGAATAAAGAATAAATTATATAGATAAAAATACATTTCTAATCCAATAAGGTTTAAAATGTGGAGCTCAACATTACTGCACTACTGTACACTGTTATACAAGCTGTACGCTCACTACTTTACACTGTTATACAAGGTGTACGCTCACTACTTTACACTGTTATACAAGCTGTACGCTCACTACTTTACACTGTTATACAAGGTGTACGCTCACTACTTTACACTGTTATACAAGCTGTACGCTCACTACTTTACACTGTTATACAAGGTGTACGCTCACTACTGTATACTGTTATACAAGCTGTACGCTCACTACTGTACACTGTTATACAAGCTGTACGCTCACTACTGTACACTGTTATACAAGCTGTACACTCACTACTGTATACTGTTATACAAGCTGCACACTCACTACTGTACACTGTTATACAAGCTGTACACTCACTACTGTATACTGTTATACAAGCTGCACACTCACTACTGTACACTGTTATACAAGCTGTATGCTCACTACTTTACACTGTTATACAAGCTGTACGCTCACTACTTTACACTGTTATACAAGCTGTACGCTCACTACTTTACACTGTTATACAAGCTGTACGCTCACTACTTTACACTGTTATACAAGCTGTACGCTCACTACTGTACACTGTTATACAAGCTGTACACTCACTACTTTACACTGTTATACAAGCTGTACGCTCACTACTGTACACTGTTATACAAGCTGTACGCTCACTACTTTACACTGTTATACAAGCTGTACACTCACTACTGTACACTGTTATACAAGCTGCACGCTCACTACTGTACACTGTTATACAAGCTGCACGCTCACTACTGTACACTGTTATACAAGCTGTGCGCTCACTACTTTACACTGTTATACAAGCTGTACACTCACTACTGTACACTGTTATACAAGCTGCACGCTCACTACTGTACACTGTTATACAAGCTGTACACTCACTACTTTACACTGTTATACAAGCTGTACACTCACTACTGTACACTGTTATACAAGCTGCACGCTCACTACTTTACACTGTTATACAAGCTGTACACTCACTACTGTACACTGTTATACAAGCTGTACGCTCACTACTGTACACTGTTATACAAGCTGTACACTCACTACTTTACACTGTTATACAAGCTGTACACTCACTACTGTACACTGTTATACAAGCTGTACGCTCACTACTGTACACTGTTATACAAGCTGTACACTCACTTAGATTGCAGCAAAGTGTCATTTCTTCAGTGTTGTCACATTAAAAGATATAATCAGATATTTACAAATATGTGAGGGGTGTATTCACTTTTGAGATACTGTATGTCCTAATCAATGAACTTTCCCCTAAAATGAGTAGAGGGAGTTCATGACTTCATCATTGTGTTATTGTGGATCATCCAAATGTCAGCACAACATTCATACACCTATTCATGTCAACACAGATCAATAACATGCTGCTGATCTCAGGCCAGTCTGGAATCAGAGGAGGGAAACTGAAAACATATTGAAATGATCAGAAACCGAAGAAATACTTTTACTGCAGTAAGTAAACTTGATCAATTAAAAGACATTTTACTCAAGAGAACTTCTGTACACACACCTAAAGGATTATTAGGAACACCATACTAATACTGTGTTTGACCCCCTTTCGCCTTCAGAACTGCCTTAATTCTACGTGGCATTGATTCAACAAGGTGCTGAAAGCATTCTTTAGAAATGTTGGCCCATATTGATGGATAGCATCTTGCAGTTGATGGAGATTTGTGGGATGCACATCCAGGGCACGAAGCTCCCGTTCCACCGCATCCCAAAGATGCTCTATTGGGTTGAGATCTGGTGACTGTGGGCGCCATTTTAGTACAGTGAACTCATTGTCATGTTCAAGAAACCAATTTGAAATGATTGGAGCTTTGTGACATGGTGCATTATCCTGCTGGAAGTAGCCATCAGAGGATGGGTACATGGTGGCCATAAAGGGATGGACATGGTCAGAAACAATGCTCAGGTAGGCCGTGGCATTTAAACCATGCCCAATTGGCACTAAGGGGCCTAAAGTGTGCCAAGAAAACATCCCCCACACCATTACACCACCACCACCAGCAGCCTGCACAGTGGTAACAAGGCATGATGGATCCATGCTCTCATTCTGTTTACGCCAAATTCTGACTCTCTGAATGTCTCAACAGAAATCGAGACTCATCAGACCAGGCAACATTTTTCCAGTCTTCAACTGTCCAATTTTGGTGAGCTCTTGCAAATTGTAGCCTCTTTTTCCTATTTGTAGTGGAGATGAGTGGTACCCGGTGGGGTCTTCTGCTGTTGTAGCCCATCCGCCTCAAGGTTGTGCGTGTTGTGGCTTCACAAATGCTTTGCCGCATACCTCGGTTGTAACGAGCGGTTATTTCAGTCAAAGTTGCTCTTCTATCAGCTTGAATCAGTCGGCCCGTTCTCCTCTGACCTCTAGCATCAACGAGGCATTTTCGCCCACAGGACTGCCGCATACTGGATGTTTTTCCCTTTTCACACCATTCTTTGTAAACCCTAGAAATGGTTGTGTGTGAAAATCCCAGTAACTGAGCAGATTGTGAAATACTCAGACCGGCCCGTCTGGCACCAACAACCATGCCACGCTCAAAATTGCTTAAATCACCTTTCTTTCCCATTCTGACATTCAGTTTGGAGTTCAGGAGATTGTCTTGACCAGGACCACACCCCTAAATGCATTGAAGCAACTGCCATGTGATTGGTTGATTAGATAATTGCATTAATGAGAAATTGAACAGGTGTTCCTAATAATCCTTTAGGTGAGTGTGTATGGTTATGGTTTAGGGTTTTCCTGTTCTACTAAGTTAAATCCTTACTCTTGTGTTTGTGTGTTTCACTTCCCATCTCTGTGTTTTTCCACATTCTCTCTCTATTATTTTGTTTCCCCTGTGTCTGGTGTATTTAACTTTTAGGTTGCTTGTTCTTTGCAGATGTTTAGGTTTAGTTTAAGGTCTAGTGTGTAATATTTAGGAAGATCTATTGACAGAAATGTACAAAGACCTTACATAATGTTATATAACTGTTAAGGTTTTATTACCTTAAATTAACTTCGAAAATCGAAAATCCATTCATGACATAAAATGTGCTCAAATAGTGGTTGAAAGACTGAATGTCAACATTTAGGCTGCTGAAAACTCACCTCAACACCGGCGCCCACATCACAAAAGGTGGGGCAGAACATGACCAGTCTCTGTGATAGCCTATAAGATAGCTAATAACCAAAAATATCTCTCAATATCTAATTTTAATATTTCAATATCTCTGCCAAACTCCTCATAATATTCAGCGTCACATAAGAATCATTTTCCTAGAGAGCTGATTGTTCAGTAGGCGGTGTTTAGAGCTGATATCTTACCTGGGACATAACCTGGTAAGTTACCATGGTGCTCTACCCTGGTAAGAAGTGAACAACTGTTGTGGTACAGAAAACCCAGGGTTAACCCCGAAGTTACCTTGCTATGCTCAAATCCTGCTTTGTGGTACAGGCCCCAGGAAGGTCAAACTGTTGTTGCTAACATCTTGTCATGTAAACTTTATGTTACTGTCCACAAGGTTGACATGTTCTGTGAACGCCTGCACTTCCTGGGTCTTAATTTTGACCCATGTGTCATCCACATATTTGTACCAGTTGCTTGGTCCTGTTCTTCTGAAGGAGCTCAGGGCTCTACTTTTCACTTCCATGTAGATGTTGGCACAATAGGAGATACTGGTGAGTTCATGGCACAGCCATGCTTCTGTCTTTAGAATCCTCTGTTGTACTAGAAATCGGCAGTGTTCAGACAGAGGTCCGACAGTTCATAATTTTTGTCTGGGCTAAGGTTAGTTCTGTAATTCAGCATGTTGTTTTGTAGCAGTCATGGACTTATGGTTTACACTGCCTCCATGGTGAGGATACATGTGAAAAAGGAGGTCACATCATAAGACACCATGGATTCATCTGGGTCCAGATTCAGTCTTCGAAATGTGTTCAGAAAGTCTATTTTGTGGATGTGGTGAGGTGAGGTATGTTGCTGATCATGAAAGTAGATATTTGTGTTAGGGTCAGAGTTAGGTTAATGCTGCTGATATGCATATCTTAGGTAGTCCATATATTTATGGAATGGCTTCTCCAGGATACAAACTGTGATATTGTTCACATATGAAGATTTTTTCTTTCTGTAGCTGTTGTAAACATTCCATGTCTTTTTCTTATGTCCACTGGTGGGATCTCCCCTCACGGTTTCATTTGTCTTAGTTTTCACTGAGTAGTGTGTTGACCCTGGAATGGTAGTCTGCTGTATCAAGGACCACTGTGCAGCCTCCTTTGTCAGTATGTAGGATACTGTAGTTGTGTTTTGATCCTTGCTCAGTGATATCATAACCTTCCTTTGCTGGTTGGTGATGTTGGAAAGGGATACCTTCAGCATGAGATGTTAGGTTGTTTTTGTGTTTCTGTGAGGAGGTTCACTATTGGTAGCTGCTGTGGTGTGATGGCAAATTTTAATCCTTTGGCTTGATCGTCTTTCTTTAGTTTGGTATGATCCATATGTGACAGTTCTTCACATATCTGTTCTCTGTTTCATGTAGTGTGGAATGACGTTTCTTTTCCCGCCATGTAAATTCTTTCTGTTTTCTTGATGTTGCCGGCTCGTGACTGTAGGTTTTGGCATTTCCAAATCTTTTCATGCTCTTGGCGTGTTGAGATAGCTGTGCTTTCTTAATAAAATCAGTGACCTTTTCAAAAACTGTACTGGGCAGATGTGTTTTCAGTTTGTGGTGTAAGCTGTCAGACTTATTCAATGCTTCATTGGCTGATATTGTACCTTCTCCATGTTAATTCCAACTCTGTGTCCTTTCACCATGGAGCCTAGATGTAGGCTGTTGTCAGCATCTCAAGCTAATCTGTAGGTGGTTTCTGTAGTATGCCATTTTCCAAGCTATCCTCTAGTACCATTCTGAGGATGTTCATCCCAAAATGCTTAAGTAACATGGCTGTTTAGATTCTCAGTCATCTATGTCATAGTTATCCAAGGTGGGTTCAAATCAAGGGCAACTGGATGTTATGCCCTCATAAAAGGCTTCTTCAGTCCAATAACAGCGAACATTTTCTACAGTTTCTTTAAGAAACAACAACAAGTATTTTCTGACTGCAGAATAAATTTAGTACAATAAAGATGAAATTCTAACCAAAAGAAAATAAACAATTTTATGGTTATGTATGAACAGAAATTAGGTTCAATTGTTAATTAAACATATCAGATCTACAATAATAACAGAGAATCAGTGAACTTACCTCAGAGTCTCCAGTCTGCAGTGTGGACTCTCCAGAAAACCACACAGCAGCTTCACTCCTGAATCCTGCAGGTTGTTTCCTGTCAGCTCCAGCTCTCTCAGATGGGAGGGGTTGGACTTCAGAGCTGAGGCCAGAGAAGCACAGCTGATCTCTGACAAACTGCAGAAACTCAATCTGAATAAAGAATAAATGATGGAGATAAAAATCCATTCCACTTCTAATCTAATCAGATTTGTTCAGGTTTTAAATGTGGAGCTCAACATTACTATGTCCTAATCACATTACTTTTCCCTAAAATGAGTAGAGGGACTGTGTGTGTGTGTGTGTATGTGTGTGTGTGTGTGTGTGTGTGTGTGTGTGTGTGTGTGTTCTGAAGGATCAATATCAGTGATCAGACATTATTTGTGAAAACACATTGAAATCAACAGAAAGCAAAGTCAGGGAAATGACCTTAGAGTCACCAGTCTACAATGTGGACTCTCCAGTCCAGCTGACAGCAGCTTCACTCCTGAATCCCGCAGCTTGTTGTAGCTCAGGTCCAGCTCTCTCAGATGGGAGGGGTCGGACTTCAGAGCTGAGGCCAGAGAATCACAGCTGATCTCTGACAAACTGCAGTGCTCCAATCTGAATAAAGAATAAATGATGGAGATAAAAATCCATTTCTAATCCAATCAGATGAGTTCAGGTTTTAAATGTGGAGCTCAACATTACTATGTCCTAATCAATAGCTTTTCCCTAAAATGAGTAGAGGGACTTTGTCATTGTGTTATTGTGGATCATCATAATGTCAGCCTTCTACAGACATCATCCAAATGTCAGCACAACATTCATACACCTATTCATGTCAACAGAGCTCAATAACATGCTGCTGATCTCAGGCCAGGCTGGAACTAGAGGATCGATATCAAATCAGACATGCTGGACAAAAACACTGCCCCTTATTTCATTAATTTATTATAACCTTCTTCTGCTTTCGATTTCTTAACAGCTGCATTCCCTCAGCACAAACTGCACCCCAGGAGACCCATCTGTCAAACTCCTAAAGTTTGCTGACGACATCGGCCTCATCCGGGAGGTTGATCAGCTAGCTCTCTGGTGTGGTCAGAACAACCTGAAGCTTAACACGCTCAAAACTGTGGAGATGACCGTGGACCTCAGGAGGAGTCCCCCCACTCTGCCCCCAAACACCATATTCAACAGTCCTGTGTCTGCTGTGGAATCCTTCAGGTTTCTGGGATCCACTATATCCTAGGAACTACAGGGAGCCCAACACTGACACCATTATCAAGAAGGCCCAGCAGAGAATGTACTTCCTGCGCCAGCTCAGGAAGCTCGACCTGCCTAGGGAGCTCCTGATCCACTTCTACACAGGCATCATCCAATCTGTCCTCTGTTCTCTCTTCTGGTAGGCTCTACAGAGCACTGTACGCCAAAACCAACAGACTCAGGAACAGTTTCTTCCCACAAGTCATCACTCTGATGAACAGCTGACTCGGACTCAGTGTCGGGAACAATTCCTTTGCAATAACCCAGTAACTCTGCCTCTATTCAGCCACCTGTTTACTGGCTACCACTTATCATTTATTTATTGATCATTCTCTATTTCAGAGCTGTTCATACTGTTCATATTGTATATACTGTAAACCAAATCCACCTACCTCAAGTACATAACACCTGCACATAATACTTATTTATTCCAGCATTCTTTGCACTCACCACACTGTGTATATGTATGCTTGTATGTGTATGTGCACCTGTATATCACATCCACCTCCAACATGTACATATTAATAACCATAATGGTAATAATAATTTACTCCTGCATCCTTTGCACTCTGCTTATTGCACTATTGCATTATTGTCTCAATCTGTCTGATTTGTTTATAGTGTGAATATATATGTTCTCTACACTGTAGCCTGTGTTTGATTTTATTACTGTATTATTGTGTTATTTTATAAGTAAGCACATCGTGAGTATTGTACAATCAAGAGTGAAATTCCTCGTATGTGTACACATACGAGTACACTTAAATAAGGCTGATTCTGATTCTGTAAAGTAATCTGTTTACCGGGAAACTTCATAAATCTTGAGCTAAGGCAAAGCAGTCGGAAGACTTTAGAGGAAACACCAGAAAATATTAAATTTTTCCTGATAACCATAAAAGCACTTTTTGCATGACATACTGAACAACCTCCAGCTCAAGCTGAGCATTGAACAACTGCTTGGTGTAGTGTTGGAAAGTTGGGCTGCGAGGGGCGTTTTCAGTACATGTTCCATGGGCGGTGGGGGGCGTCTATTGCACTGTAGGGCTGGAGGAGATTCTAAGTAACATAGTGACAAAAGTAACATTACGAAGTAACATTCTTGTCATCGACAATTGAGGCAAATTCGAACAGCGTACTTGCACAAACATTTACTGAAAGACTGGGCAGGACAAAATAAGGGGGGTTACATTTTTTCTCATAATCTATGGTTCTTTAGACACGATGGCGACACATATTTGGGTCGAAAATAAAGGTGAAAGTGCATTTTGTATAAGGGACCTTTAAGAAACACAAGTCTTTGTGACTGCTGTCACGGCTGTCGCTGTCACCTTTGTGTTTCCCCTTTTCCCTGTCTCACCTCTACCAAGTAGGCTGTGTCCCTGGGGAATGAAGACCCGCCTACTTCCTGGTTTCTGGGGTGCTGACATCAGTCCCGCCCATTGGTTCCCACTGTTTCCATTCAACCAATGGCTCGTCGCCACGTTAATTACCTCCGGCACACAAGGAGAGTCCACCTGTTGCTCCAGGCAGCTTGTCACCGGGAGCTAAAAGGATTATCCACATGCTTCCTTTGGGTTCCTGCTCATGTTGGTGTGAAGGGAAATGAGCAGGTGGATATTCTGGCCAAAGGAACACTCAAAATCAAACATGTAGACCTAAAAACCCCATTAACTAAAGATGAAGCTAAGACATTTATCAGGACCTATGCACAGTCAGTTTGGCAGGAGCATTGGGACAATAGTAAAACTGGAAGGCACCTATATAATGTACAGAGACAGGTTGGTGCCGGAAGGATGGTGGGCTGGAAACGTAGGGAAGAAAATATAATCACTCGTCTGAGAATAGGACATACAGGTCTCAACCTTTCATTATATAAAATAGGTAAGCACCCAACTGGGAAATGTATATATTGTAACCAACTAGAAACGGCTGAACATGTTCTCCTTCAGTGTAGGAGATACACTATCAATAGGGAACGCCTCTTTCAGTCATTACGGAAGGCAAAACATCATGATATCTCATTGACGGGTCTCTTGGGGAAAACAGCAGGCCAGATATATTGTCATATAATTAAGTTTCTTAAAGAAACTGAGTTAGAAAAAATAATTTAATTTATGTTTGCTTTTGTTTGTTTTTTTGTTTTTTTGTTTTTTTGTTTTTGTTTATTTCATTTATTTCCTGCTTAATCTCTCGTTCCACACTCCAGTCCAGCTTGTGGCGGTAATACACCGTTAAACTGGTTTGCCAACCGCCATTAAACCCTAAAGAAGAAGAAGAAGAAGAAGCTTGTCACCGCCTGTTGACTTGTGTGCTGCTGGTATCGACTGCATAGCCTGCCTGTTAGTTGTACTTTGTGTTTAGTGGAACTATCCACCTTCCTTGCTTATTAGCTGTACATTGTGTTTACCTTTGTATGTTAGCTCCACATTGGGTGCAGTGGAGAAATTCACTTATTTGTTTTGTTTACTATTGTGTTAGTTTTCACCAGGTGGAGTGGGTGCTGTGCTCTTTGTGTTCTTTTGTTGCAAGAATCAACTCTGCTTAAAACGATAGAAAAGGTACAGGCCTCCTTTTGAGGACCTTTTTATTTTAACTTGGTTTGTTATTTTCGCAGCACCCTCGTCCACCCTCCTTTTGTTTTTTTGTTACCTGTCTACATCTCTGTTACCAATAAAAGTTACCTTGTTAAGATCTATACCAGTTGTGCCTATATGTTTATGGCCCCCACTTCCCTAGACCAACAGGGTGTCGTAACATATATGGGGGCTCCTTCTAGAAGGAATCCCAATTGGCATTTATTGGTTCTTGGTAACAGTTGAGTGACTAGCTTGACGGTAACGAGGTACAGCTTGCCTGATTCAGGGAATCATGGCCGCTGCACGTTTTGAGATTGAGGTCTTTCTAAAACAGCCCTCAGTAGAGAAATTTGATATGTGTCGGAAAGATGAGTTGCTCCAGTTAGCAGCCCACTTTGGCATCTCGGTTCCCAAAACCATTCTTAAAAAGGAGTTGAAGCCTATGCTATGGTTTGCATTAGTTGAGAGGGGGATACTTGTAGTGCCAGAACCGCCCGAGAAAGAGCCCATGTTCCCAGTTGCTGGTTCAGCTGCCAAAGGGGAGGTCACGCCTACCCCTGACTCTGCCACAGACGTCCTGGATTTGATGTCGGCAAAAATATTGCTTTGGTACCGTTGTTCCGAGAGGCTGAAGTGGACTCTTACTTCCAAGTTTTTGAGCGAATAGCTTTAGCATTAAAATGGCCGCTTGAGGTTTGGTCGTTATTGTTGCAGTGTAAGCTACAGGGAAAAGCTCAGGAGGCTATAGCTGGTCTTTCTGTAGAGGACAGTGCAGACTATGAAACAGTTAAGTCAGCAATTTAGCAAATTTATGAGTTGGTGCCCGAAGCTTACAGACAAAAGTTTCGGTCACATAAGAAGCCGGCTACGCAAAGTTTGCTCGAGAGAAAGCCATTCTCTTTGATCGGTGGCTTGCGTCATCTAATGTAGCTGAGTTCAGTTCACTTAGAGAACTTTGTTTAATAGAGGAGCTTAAACGCTGCCTACCCGAACGCATAGTGATGTACTTAAATGAACAAAAGGTGTTAACATTATCTGCTGCAGCTACATTAGCAGATGAGTATATGCTAATTCACAAACCCGCATTTCCTCAGGTTGTAGACAGTTCCCGTCGTGTAAACCTACCTCGGACTAATCCTCCTAGGGATCCCAGTCCGAAGGAAGAAGAGCGTCAATGTTATTACTGCCATAAGAGGGGACATGTTATTGCGGATTGTGTGATTTTGAAACGCAAAGACCGGTCGTCTTCACATGGGTCTCAGCCCAAGGGTGTTGGGTTAATTAACAATCTACCAAGCCCTCAGTTAAACTGTGACAACCGAAGTGAGGTTGATCCCTGTTTTCGTCCATTTGTACTCAAAGCACTTATTTCGCTTACAGGATTGCCAGCAGACCAGTAGTCTGTTAAAGTGTTACGGGACACCGCTTGTTCCCAATCGGTTGTGTTAGCTTCCATGCTACCCTTTTCAGTTGAATCTGCCTGTGGATTTGGGTCCGTCTTAAGGGGCATTGAAATGGGATTTGCGCCTCGCCCTGTGCATAAGGTGCACATTCAGTCCGATCTAGTCAGTGGTTTTTTCCCAGTAGCAGTGTGTGATGAGCTTCCCATACAGGGTGTTGTGTTGCTCATGGGAAATAACATAGCCGTAAACATATGGGTAAAGTGACTCCAACGTTGGAAGTCTTGGATGTACCAAGTGACCCTGCCTGCAGCGCAGAGTCGCCCACGGTATTTCCAGCCTGCGTCGTCACTCGTGCGCAGGCTTGCCAGATGACATGTGGTGCTGGGTCAGATATTTCGCAAGCTGATACAGTGTTTTGTAAGCCTTTGCAGATAGCTGATTCAACTCCCGCGAAGGAGCCAGCGTCTATGGAGAGTGCGGTGGAACCGTCCTCTTCCTCCCCACCACTGCCAGCTACAAGAGAGCGCTTGGCTGTGGCTCAGAGAGAGGATCCAACCTTACAGGCCTGCTCCAGGAATGTGGTGAGTGACAGCAATGCAGCAAGTGGTGAAAAAGTAGTGTATTACTTAGAAAATGGTGTGTTAATGCGGAGATGGTCCCCTGGTGTAGCTTTTGATGCATGAACGCATGTATCAGATTGTAGTTCCTTCAGTTTACAGACAGCATGTCTTATCTGTCGCCCACGAAAGTAAATGGTCAGCGCACTTAGGAGTCACTAAGACTTATCAGTCAGTGTTGAGACATTTCTTCTGGCCTGGGTTGAAAACAGATACAGCTACGTTTTGCCGTAGTTGTCATGTATGTCAGGTGACAGGGAAGCCTAACCGAAAACTAACTGCAGTACACTGCAGACTAAATTTAGTACAAGAAACATTGAAATGATCTTTATGGATTTAAGTTCTGTATGAACCAAAATTAGGTTCAATTGTTAATTAAACATATCAGATCTACAATATTAACAGAGGGTCAGTGAACTGACCTCAGAGTCTCCAGTATACAGTGTGGACTCTCCAGTCCAGCAGACAGCAGTTTCACTCCTGAATCCTGCAACTTGTTGTTACTCAGCTCCAGCTCTCTCAGATGGGAGGGGTCGGACTTCAGAGCTGAGGCCAGAGAATCACAGCTGATATCTGGCAAACTGCAGCCCCACAATCTGACAACAAAATAAATTATGTAACTTTAGAAAAGAAAATGTTCATGCTTGAAATCATTTGGTGTTCAATTATCTGTTCAGAGCTGAAGAAGGTTTAGAATGAAGAAGTTTAGAAAATGGAAACTCCAAACACCTGAACCCAACAGGATGCAGGTTCAAACTGTAAAATACAAAAAGGTAAAAAGAGCTCTGATTAATATTAATGACAACGTGCTGCTACTTCAATAAAGACGCAGTGACTTTACCTCTTTAGCTCTGCAGATCCACCAGTGGCTCCATCTATACAAACTCATGCTGTGCAGCCAAAAACAAAGAAAAGCCCACAGAAACTGATTTAAGATTTGACCCAAGATCCCAAAGGTTCCAAAGATGCCAAATATGTCAGGATGAACTTTGGGGAAATGTGAGCAAAAGACATCTACATTATCTCTTTCAGTAATAGTGGAGTCATATCAAATCACGATTCAAATATATTCGTCACAGTCTGATAGTTGAAACACAGATTATTTATGTATTTTTATAATCATGTAGTTAAACTCATGATGAAGAATATAAGATGAAAATCAGGAGTTTAAGAGGTTCAGAGTGAATTACCTAGTGGAAAATGTTCTTGTTATATTAAGGTTTTAAATGTGGAGCTCAACATTGCCCTGCGACAGTCAATGGACTAAATCACTGAAGAAGAAAATAGACTTTAACATTAAGATAGACAGTGTTGATCAGTATAATATCAGCCTTATGTCTGCTTTAGTGTCACCACAACTTTCACAGCCCACTGATCTCAGCACAGATGTAAAAAATGATGTCTGACCTCAGAGTCTCCAGTCTACAGTGTGAACTCTCCAGGCAAGCTGACAGCAGCTTCACTCCTGAATCCTGTAAGTTGTGGTTTTCACTCAGGTCCAGCTCTCTCAGATGGGAGGGGTTGGACTTCAGAACTGAGGCCAGAGAAGCACAGCTGATCTCTGACAAACTGCAGCCCCTCAATCTGAATAAAGAATAAATGATGGAGATAAAAATCAGTTTCTAATCCAGATGTCAGGTGTGTTCAGGTTTTAAATGTGGAGCTCAACATTACTATGTCCTAATCAATGAGCATTTCCCTAAAATGAGTAGAGGGACTTTGTCATTGTGTTATTGTGGATCATCATAATGTCAGCCTTCTACAGACAGACAGTCAACACAGAGCAATAACTGCTGATTTCAGGCCAGTCTGTAAATAGAGGAGAACAGCTAGACTAAGGGGGCTGTCCTCTGAGACCTGAATCAGGGCATCAGTGAGCTCCTGGACAGACTGTGGCACTACTTGGTGGTGTCGGATGCACCGATACCTAACATTCTAGAGGTTCTCAATTGGATTCAGGCCTGGGGGACATGAGGGCCAGTCAATGGTATTAATGTCTTGGTCATCCAGGAACTGCCTACACACTCTGGCCACATAAGGCCAGGATTTGTCCTGCACCAAGATGAACCCAGGGCCCACTTCACTAGTGTACTGACAATAGCTCTGATGATTTCATCCTAGGAACTAACAACATTCAGGGTACTGGCTATCATGTGGAAGTTTGTGCGTCAAAGGATCTGCCTCCCCATAGCAACACCGATTCATCACCACATGGCTGGTTATGCTGGATGATGTTGCAGGCAGGATAACGTTCACCATGGCATCTCCAGACTCTTTCGTGTCCTTCACATATGCTCAGTGTGAAGCTGCTCTCATTTGTGAAGAGAATGGGGCGAATTCCAATCGAGCTGCACAGTGCTTGGCTGTGAGCACAGATCCCACTAGAGGATGTCGGGCCCTCATTCCATCCCACCCTCACAGGGTCCATTTCTGACAGTTTTGTTCCGAAACATGCACACCAGTAGCCCACTGGAAGTCATTTTGTAGGACTCTGGCAGTGATCCTCCTGTTCCTCCTCAGACAAAGGAGCTGACATCAGTCCTGCAGCTGGGTTGATGCCCCTGTACGACCCAGTCCAGCTGTCCTCGTGTAATGGCCCTTCTCCTGGTATCTCCTTCATGCTCTTGAGACAGTGCTGGGAGAGACAGCAAGCCTTCTTGTGACAGCACATATGGATGTGCCATCCTGGAAGAGCTGGTCTACCTGTGCAACCTGAATTGGTTGCAGATACCATCTCATGCTACCAGTTGTGACAAGGACACTAGCAAAATGCAAAACAATCAGTCAGGAATGATAAGGAGAGAGCAACTGTCTGTGGCCACCACCTACAAAACCATTCCCTTTTTGGGGGTTGTCTTGCCTCTCTAGTGCACCTGCTGTCACTTTCATTTGCAACAAAACAAGTGACAATGATTCACAATCGCTTCTGCTTCCAAACTGGACAGATTGATATCCCGGAAGTTTAACTGACCTGATGTTTGACTGTGATGATTAAGTGTTCCCTTAATTTATTTGAGCAGTTAATGTCGATTAATTAAACATATCAGATCTACAATAGTAACAGCCCACTGATCTCAGCACAGACGTAAAAAATGATGTCTGACCTCAGATTCTCCAGTCTGCAGTGTGGACTCTCCAGAAAACCACACAGCAGCTTCACTCCTGAATCCTGCAGGTTGTTGTTACTCAGGTCCAGCTCTCTCAGATGGGAGGGGTTGGACTTCAGAGCTGAGGCCAGAGAAGCACAGCTGATCTCTGACAAACTGCAGGAACTCAATCTGAATAGAGAATAAACGATGGAAATAAAAATCCATTTCTAACCCAATCAGATGTGTTCAGGTTTTAAATGTGGAGCTCAACATTACTATGTCCTAATCAATGAGCTTTTCCCTAAAATGAGTAGAGGGACTTTGTCATTGTGTTATTGTGGATCATCATAATGTCAGCCTTCTACAGACATCATCCAAATGTCAGCACAACATTCATACACCTATTCATGTCAACACAGATCAATAACATGCTGCTGATCTCAGGCCAGTCTGGAATTAGAGGATGAAAATCAAATCAGACATGTTGGACTAAAAACTGATTATTTCATTTATCACATGACCTCTAAGAAATGACTTTATAAGTTCAGCTGATATAATATGAATCTTCAGCAGTCTGAGTTAGCCAAATCAAGTGGGTGTTTACACGGACTATTTAGGACCAAATTATTCCTCCACTGTAGCTCAACAAGGAAACACTAAATACTCACTTGATATGTAGACTGCTGAAAACTCATATTAGTTTGAGCTAAACTCTACAAATCATTTTTACACAGAACAAGACTGTGGATTGTGTTCTCCATCTTGTAACATTGGAGTCAGGTTATAGTGTTTCTGATGCAGACCACTTATGTGTTTTTTTGTTACATTCTAAAGGTTTGTGTCTTCAAATAATGAATGCTGATAGTAAAACAGAGAAACCGATATGTTGTGAAGAAGAACTTATAACTTATATGCAATACTTGTTTGTTGAAGACTGCTGGACCTTTTGATACAGTATTTTCCAATAAGCAGCAACTGTGAGATTGATTTGCAGTTAAATCTTCATGGAGCATCTAAATTTTAATAAACTTTATGATCAAATGTTCTCTGCATAAACTCCATGCTTTATTTATGAAATACAGAAAAGTTTGACTCTTGAATAGAGTTTGATTTGTTAGGGAAAATAAACTTTTTAAAAATGATATAGTCTGTTGTTGCTCTAAATCAAAAACACAATGACTGGTCTCACCTGCCATATTTTTTTAGTAATTACAACAGTCCTTTTACTTCTCCAGCATAATATTTAAATCCTCTCACAGACCTTGAATCCTGCTTTGTTGTGACGTGTTGGCCTGTGTTAGGCTGCTGTTTATTACTCTGATTTAATGCACACCACACCACAGCAGCTGTGTGGGTTGTCTCTGTACCAGCACATCAGCATCTGATATATTTAAGATTATCACAATTCCTAACTTCACCTTTATTGAGCTATGTAACTCTTGTCTTTGTTTTCTTTAACTAACCCCTCTCTTTCTTTGTTTACACAGAAGCTCAAACTCTCTGCAGTCTGTTTTGATGTGTTATCATTAGGGCCTGACATTGGGGAAATTCTAACTACAGTAACTTATGCTGTGAAACTAGAGCTTCTCTTTCACTTCTGTCCCTCCTGCAGAGCCTGAAGCAGCTGTCTGACACACTGTTTCATTTCAAGCACATATGGAACGCATCCATATGCAGAAGTTCATGTCTTTAGAAAGATCAAAATCCAAGTTAGACATTAGTGTGTTACCCATACATAAATCACATGATGAAACGTGACCGCTTTGATGATCTATCAATGTAAGGACAGAGACAGCCCTCTCTGGACATGGTGGATTCACCATCAACTCAGAATAAAATCTATAGGCCACACTGTCCACTTTATAACAGTGTGACTCTGTGGACATTAGGGTAGCTCTCAGGTCTAAAACAGTTGCACTGAAACATTTAGCGTGGGCTACATTAGTGCAGTAATCACTGTTTAAATCAACTGTATGAAGTAAAATAGATGTCTAAAAATGTACAGCCAGTTTTAACATTGACACATTTTCAATGAAAAATCACAAAATCATTATTACTTGGTCGGACTATGACTTTACAATCTCAGATCCATGACTAAACTGTCTTCTCTGTTCGATGCCTATTTTTATCTTATTCCCACCAGGATTTTGTCCCCGTCAGGTTAGTACTGAATAAATATTATTTAAAAATCAAACATAGCATACAGAAGGATTCTAACACTTTATCATTCATTGAGGAATTTCAAGTCTGGTAAATGCTGAATGAGTGCTGACTGAAGGCTTCGCTGAATGAAATGTAACAATGTTAAGACAAATATCTTAGTTCACTTTGGCACATATTCATGTTTCTAGCACCACTTGATTAAAATGGAGGCTCTGCTCTGTATTTACTCATTGTCATGGTGAATTGTAGTATTCATTCATTCATTCTTACAACATTCCTCCATGTTGTTGTAGTACAGGTCGAGTATTTAATATCAACAAAGTCACATGTGACATGGAATGACTGGGGGCGTAGGTTACACTGTATAAGCTCACATCATCATAAAAAATGTCCCTTGTTGATAATAAATACTCAACCTGTGCGTGTGAGATGGATAACATCCAGTGTAGAGAACTGCCTCTGGCAGTCATAGAAGTTTGGTTACATACATAACTCTCATTTTCTATCTCAGGCTAAATCATCTCAGAGCTAAGGATATATCTGAGATAGTAACAAAGAGTGAACTGACCTCAAAGTCTCAAGTCTACAGTTTGGACTGTCCAGTCCAGCAGACAGCAGCTTCACTCCTGAATCCTGCAGCTGGTTGTGACCCAGGTCAAGCTCGCTCAGATGGGAGGGGATGGACTTCAGAGCTGATGCAACAACTTCACAGTGAGTCTCTGAGAGTTCACAGTCAGAAAATCTGACAAGGCAAAAACATTAAAAAATATGTTACTATAAAAGAGCAAGAGACAGTTTGACATCCTTTTGATTACCATTTGCATTTGACATCAGTGAGTCAGGTAATCTTGTCTCACTGACATGAAACAATAATTCTCATTACTCTCTCTCATGCCTGCAGATTTTTAATCTCGTCTTGCCTTAAACTTGCAGATGAAGCTGGGAAAATGTAGTTACAATTAGGCTACCATAATCTCCTCAGTCTGTCAGTGTTATCTGATCCCATTTATGTCTCCACAAAGCTAGTGTGAGGACATCTGGATTAGAAAACCATATTTACAACTCAGGGAAAAATTACAGTTGGGAGAGATGATCTTTCTTTGCTACCTGCCGCTGTAAGGTTCACTTCCACAGAAATGAAACAAATGCTGCACAACTTTAGACCTGTTCATGTTTAAATATTAATGTAATTAAATATGTTGCATGTAGGGCTGCACAATATATCGTTTCAGCATCATCATTGCAATGTATCCATACGCTATAGTCACATCGCAGGACAAGCAAGTCAAATTAACTGAACCATCTCAGCTTTTTTGCTGCTTTATACAAAAGGAAAACTTGGATGGTTCTCATTTTTATGACTAATCTACAAGAGAAGTCTGTTTGATTTACGGGTTCTTGGATACAAAGAGTTTGTATACTATTCTTAATCAGTTTATCAAACAACCAAAATTGGCTATGTTGAAGTTGCATTTTTACGGCATTAAAGCTCAAGAAAGAATAGTTTGCTATCAAAAATGTAATAATAAGAATAATAAGTCAGACACACAAACAACATTAACTAACAAATAAAGTTGCATGATTTAAGATGATGTCATCAGAAAGATGTTTTTCATGCATCAGCATGGAAAACATTAGCATAACATTGGGCGTTAGTGTGTCAGATCTGTTAAAAAATTCTGAATTTTACCATTCTGTGCGTGGTGATGGCGCATAGATAAGATGCTTGACGGTAAGGGACAAAGCAAGGATAAGATTTTCAGTGCTGGAGTGTGAGAGAGAGGGTCAAAGAGATATTGTGGAGGTGGAAAAAGACTGACAGGGTCATGACTTTTATGTGGGATTTGAAGACTATGCCTTTGGTGTAAGAGACCTAGGTTCAATCCCCCGCTGTGACCATCCACCAATGTTTCCCTGATCAAGACACTTAACCCCTTGTTGCTACAGAGGTGTGCGACCTCTGACATGTAGAGCAAGTGTAAGTGACTTTGGAATAAAGTGTCAGCAAAAATGTAAATTTATTCATCAGACCTCTGTTATTGTTGGAAGCATTTCCTGCTGCTACGCTTTTCTACACCAACCAGAGAGAAAACTGTTTATAAGAATATAAGGAAAGACTTGAAAACAATACTATATAACACAACACCCTGTTTAAGATGAAAAGCTGAATCAATAAACAATAAAATTCCCCTTTGTTTCATATGACCAGTGGTTTACAGAGGCTAATGTTAGTTAATGTTAGCAATAAATGTTGTTAACATTAATGTTGTTGTGTAACTGACATGAATTACTTATCTGATTTGATAACTATTCTCTACTTATGCTACTAAATTACTGTTATAGTATTAAACATTATTCCAAAATTATTTCTTGTGGCCACTTCAGAAAAAAATTATATTTACATTTAGCAGATGCTTTTGTCCAAAGTATATTAGTTAGAAAAAAGTAAAAAAGCAAAAGATCGCTGTCGGTACCGAAAAGATTTCAATGGAACAAGTTTCAAACGCTTATAATTGTTAGGCTAGCTAATGCTTGTAGACAGCAACGATAGGTTAAGTACTACACTAAGTACTATTTATAAGAGCAGGATGTACAAACAAACGAGACTAAGAGTTTTTCCTTTCTCTCTCTGTCTCCAGTGGAGTCTGTGGGCTTAACCTGGTTCTTTGGTTTTGGTGCCAATGCTTTCCTCCAATCATTCACCTGACCCGGATACAAATCAAGATTCCTACAAAAAAAAGGGACCGGAAATTCAGTCCATGCCAGATCGTGAAGTCTTACTGTGAAAATCCACAGGACTTCTGTTTCACCCTGTCGGATAACACTCACCAGATCTATTGTCAAGCTTCAGCCACACCTCAGGGTCCAAGCCCAAAACCCTTGCTCAACTCATATGCCTGTTTTTGCCTGTTTACTCATTTTTGCCAATAAATCACATTTATTTTACCTGCTCTGTTTGGAGAATGCTTCTGGGTTCTTGCCTGTGTTCTGACACTAATGTCTCAATATCCACAAACGTGACAGAAAGTGAAATATAGAATTAAAGACTTATAAAACCTTTTTAGTGTTTATATTTGAAGAAGTAAAGTACAGAAAATCACATCTGGACTTACCGAGCCTTTCTGCAGTTCCTCACAGCTGGAATCAGTCTCCGTCGTCCCTCCTTTGATGTGTTGTACTTCTTCAGGTCCAACTCATCCAGAACCTCCTCTGACATCTGCAGCATGTAGGCCAGAGCTGAGCAGTGGATCACAGAGAGTTCCTTCTCTGATCTGTTCTCTGACTTCAGGAACTCTTGGATCTCCTGATGTACTGAGTGGTCGTTCATCTCCGTCAGACAGTGGAAGATGTTGATGCTTCTGTCAGGAGAGATCCAGTTCATGTTCATCTTCTTCAGGTTGTTGATGGCTCTCTGGATGATTTCTGGACTGTTGTCTGTCCGACCCAGCAGGCCTCCTAAGAGTCTCTGGTTGGACTCCAGAGAGAGGCCATGAAGGAAGCGAACAAACAGGTCCAGGTGGCCATTTTTACTTTCATGGGATTTTGTTAAGGCCCACCTCAGGAAGACATCCAGGGATGAGGCACTGTTTTTGTATTTCCAGTCTTTCCCCAGGAAGTCCTCCAGTACCTTTGTGTTCCTGCTGGTGTAACAGTGGAACATGTAGACTGCAGCCAGAAACTCCTGAACGCTCAGATGAACAAAGCAGTAGACTGTTTTCTGGAAGATCACACTCTCTCTTTTGAAGATCTCTGTACAAACTCCTGAGTACACCGAGGCCTCTGTGACATCAAGACCACACTGCTCCAGGTCTTCTTGGTAGAACATGATGTTTCCTTTCTCCAGCTGTTCAAACGCCAGCCTCCCCAGCTTCAGAAGAACCTCCCTGTCAGCCTCCGTCAGCTCCTGTGGACTCGTCTCATGTCCCTCATCGTACTTCTGCTTCTTCCTCTTTATCTGAACCAGCAGGAAGTGTGAGTACAGGTCAGTCAGGGTCTTGGGCAGCTCTCCTCTCTGCTCTGTAGTCAACATGTGCTCCAGAACTGTAGCAGTGATCCAGCAGAAGACTGGGATCTGACACATGATGTGGAGGCTCCTGGAGGTCTTGATGTGTGAGATGATTCTGCTGGACAGCTCTTCATCACTGACTCTCCTCCTGAAGTACTCCTCCTTCTGGGCGTCACTGAAGCCTCGTACTTCTGTTACCCTGCCGACACACGAAGGAGGGATCCGATTGGCCGCCGCAGGTCGGGAAGTTATCCAGACGAGAGCCGAGGGAAGCAGATTCCCCTCGATGAGGTTTGTCAGCAGCAGGTTGACTGATGACTTCTGTGTGACATCAGACACAACCTCACTGTTGTGGAAATCCAATGAAAGTCTGCTTTCATCCAGGCCGTCAAAGATGAACAACAGTTTCCAGACGGCGAGCTTCTCTGCTGGGACCTTCTGTAATGTTGGATGGAAAACATGGAGCAGCGTGAGGAGACTGTGCCGCTCATCTTTGATCAAGTTCAGCTCCCTGAACGAGAGCAGAACCAGCAGAACGACATCTTGGTTTTCCGAGCCCTCTGCCCAGTCCAGAGTGAACTTCTGCACCGAGAAGGTTTTTCCAACGCCAGCGACGCCGTTGGTCAGAACCACTCTGATGGCTCTCTGTTGGCCAGGTAAGGCTTTAAAGATGTCCTGGCACCTGATTGGAGTGTCATGGAGGGTCTTCTTCTTGGAAGCTGTCTCAAGCTGCCTCACCTCATGCTGGGTATTAACCTCTTCACTCTGTCCCTCTGTGATGTAGAGCTCAGTGTAGATCCTGTTGAGGAGGGTTCCACTTCCTGTTTCATCACTTCCTTCAGTCACACGTTCACATCTCCTCCTCAGACTGATCTTATGTTCATCTAAAACCTCCTGCAGACCACCTCTCACTAAAGAAGAGAAACAATGTGAGATAAAACAAAGAATATGTGCTGATTATTTTCATTACTAATATAAAAACCATCAATATCAGAATATCTGAAGAAGCAGACAGATGTCCAGTCTTACTTTGTACAGAGCTGCTCTGACTGGCTGTCTGCAGTCCAGCTCTGGTTCTGGATCTGTCTCCACACTGGGGACAGGAGGAGTGTCCTGATGAAGCAGACTGGTCCCAGTATGAGGTGATGCACCGTCTGCAGAACCAGTGTCCACAGCTGGTAGAGACTGGATCCTTCAGGACGTCCTGACACAAAGCAGAGCAGGACGACATCTTCTCGCTGTGGAGATTAACAAATTCTTTATTTCATTTTACACTAGTGGTGACAAATCCACATCCCACAGGTTGCATGCTAAATTTTCTATATAGGGTAAGATTCATTGATGTCGGTGCACCTACATAATGGTTAAAGATTTGATTGGCCCTATTAAAAACGTGTGAAGCGGTTGCAGTTTGGGATGAACTCGAGACTTGTTTCTAACATTTGTGCACTGGTAAAATCTGATTTACTTACATACAATTATTAGAGGGAGGAATCTTTAGGCTGTTCTCTCTGGTCCGATACTGAGCAAAGATGTCCGTTCCATTACTGGCTGGGAACTCGTTTGAATAAACTTTAACAAAACTCAGTTGGGGTAATTTAAGGTCAAGACCGAACGAAATAAGATACAAAATGGGAAAATTGTTGGTTGCTTTCTTAATCAAAAGTTAAACAACATAACAAACTAAGTAAAAGGTAAAACTTGCAAAACAAAAGTGAGGTTTGCTAGACCTGGTAAATAGATATAGATCGTTGCTGAAGTAGTTTCAAAAGAAGAGCCTGGGGAATGTTGTCCTGGTCAAGGCGTTGGAAATAATGAAAGATCTGGCTCTTGGGAGGTAGACTGAGAAAAACTTCTACAATTTAAAAACGTGTGACGTGAGATTGGATCGAGCACTGCCAACTCTGGTTATTATTTCTCTTTGTCTGAAGGAAGTTTTAATATAAGGAATGTGTAAAAAGGTCTACTTACATGCATTTAATTATATCTATTTTCACAATGTTCAATACAATTAATATCATTAGCAGTTAAGGACAATCATCTCATTAATACTTCTTACCATCAGAAACTTATTTCTAAATGATCTTTAAAAAAGGTGAACATGCCTGCTAAATAAATAAGATCAAGGAAAACACACATTGTGATTATTAAACAATTATATACATTATTATTATTATTATAATATATTATATAATTATAATATCAAATAGCGGGAACAAGAAGTCAGATCATTCATATACGCATTCGTAATGTTTTAACTATTTAGCAGCTACAGGTAACTTGTACAAATTCTAAAAGGGAACAACTACTTAAAAGAAGTTTATAGTGGAGGGGTTTCCTCTCAGTAACAAAGAGAAATAAGGTCAGGTTATGTGATGTGGAAGGGTCGTACTTTATTGTGTCCTCTGGAGGGCACTGTGACTCCATGAAGAGAATTTTAGCAGCCTTATCATTTCAAAATTCATTACATTTTTGGATTACAGATATGAAACAGATCAGATGCAACAGAGTTATATTCTTACAAGATTCCTTAAACAGTTTTCACAGTTTTCACAGCTTTATCAGTTTTCCTTTGTGTTATTTCCACACAACAGCGCTCAGGAAACTACGATGTATTTAATGTAGCAGACAGTGTTTGGCCCATACTTCCATTGGGCTGTTGGTTGAAGGCCTTTTGAAGGAAGCAGTTTCTGCTTTTCGGTATAAACTCGCTTCCTCTGATACATGGGAAAAATGGGAATCTTTCTGCATCACACTGGTTTACAGCATGATGCTGGGCAGCTGTGTTTATAGCGTTTGTGTGCTCTGAAAGACATCACAGCGCGTTGCTTAGCTTGCTAATACTACATAAGAATATGGATGAGACATTCATTGACATCCACAAATAAATGAGTTATGGTGGAAAAGCACCAGGTTTACATCACTGCCGATCGGAGTTGTAGCTGATAAATTCCTGTGACTACTGCCGAGTCATTTGACCCAGGAGTGAATGCCACTTATTGCCAATTGTAACCTTTCACACTGAAGACAAAAGCAAGATGTTAGCGGGTGTTAGTGGGTTTTTGTCCAGTGTTAAAGGGGCAGTAATGCTCTGAAGTCTTTCTGCTCTGTTGTCATATGTGTCTGCCAGCACCGAACAGTAAAGACCAGCTGAATGGGCTAATCTGCATTATGAGTGCAGCATATGGCTACTTTAAGAAATAATCGATTTAATATTTATAGCGTAGACTACTGCAGGTTATTCTTTGGCCAGACTACTTGTGCATTTATCCCTTCATCTTCTATTATTCCCAAACTCCAACTCCACTTCTCCTTCACCTAATGCCCTAACATCATCACACCACTGTGAGCACAATGCATTATTATCCACCTAATGCCTCTATTGATCTAGAAGAGATGGTGCAGCAGCTAAACTCCAGCTTGACCCAGTTCCCACAAAATGTTTCAAACGTGTATTCCACTTTGTCGCATGGCATGTTGAATATTGTAATAACTGGTTCACAATCATGAGGCTCAATCATTCTGTTATTTCACCATTACTGAAAAAGAACATCTTTGATGACCAACTCCAGACCAATCTCCATTGTCCCTGTTTTTAGTAAAATACTCGAAAAGGTTGTCAACAAACAGCTGCATAATTACCTGTCACTCCACCATCTGTATGATGAGTAACTGTCTGGCTTCAGGACTAACCTCAGCCCTGAAACAGCTCCCTTAAAATTAGTCAACGATCCACAGTGCTGCAAACAAATCTTCCATCCTAATATGAATAGACCTTACTGCAGCCTTTGGACCGTGATTCACAACACTTCAAATCAACTTTATGTAGTGATTTATCTTAAAATAACAGCTTCAATCTCACTTTGATGACACACTGACTTATAATAGGGAGACTGATGATAATTGTAGCTAATGGCTGGTAAGTCTTTCTCTCAGATATGTGCAGCTTCCCATGTTTTACAAGATTTCACTCAATGACCAAACAGCTGTTTATTTTTCTCCTTTTTTATTCTTGCAGATGCACTAGTTTATTTTGTCTTGAGTTCCATCAGTGCAGTTCATCATTTATTTTCCATTAGGTGAAAAACCGGCCACCTCTCCAGACTTTGGCTTACCGCCATCTCTAAACATTCCATTTGTCAGTCCAACTAAGACCCGTTATGTTTAAACTCTAGTTTGACCTAACAATGGCAGAGGCAAAGAGACAGAAGAGGACAGTTACAGAATAAGCTAAGAAGGGAAAGAGATAGTGACCAAGCAAGATGTCAAAACCTGCACGACAGACGCCGAGCTGGCCTTCTTTCTGTTGGACAAGTAAGTAATATTACTTGGTTTTCTGTGTTAGCACATTTACATTTATTCATTTAGCAGATGCGTTTATCCAAAGCGACTTGCAATTGCTATACAGTAAGTAACAACTGTTAATTGTCTTACTCAAGGACACAATGGGGGACTGAACCTAGGTCTCTCACACCAAAGGCAGGCATCTTATCCATTGCACCATCACCCCACTTGACAAAATTGTCAAGTTGATTGTTTTTCATAAGTAATGTAATCATACCAAATGTATAGCTGTTCTTATTTATGACTGAAAGTGTAGGGGCACAAAACATACATGAGGTTGCTTCAATCAGTAGACTAGAAAATTCTTTTGGCAGCCGTGTCATTAACCGTCCGTCTTCCTTTCCAACAGGCAGGACGTTTTGTGTGTCTCTTTTAAACGGGCAATTGTAACATTTGTTGTGCTGCCACTTGCCACAATTGTATATTTTGCTTTCACATGACGACCTCAGCCCTATAATTTATCTTGACAATTGTGTCAGTGAGATCAAATACTGCTCGACCCAAAACCTTCTGCAGTTAAACAACAGAGGTAAGAGAAGAGAGAGCCACTCAAAACTGAACTTGCTGTCTCAGACACCCAGTGAGCAGGTTAAATCTAGAAGGTGCATTCATTATCGTGGGCCCACTCTATAGAACAAACTCCCATGATATAAGATGTGCCACAACTGTGCTGTCTTCTAAAAGCAGAGTCAAGTCCGACCTGGGGCCTGCACCACGAAGCAAGTTCAGCCTCACCAAGGATATCTTTTTGTTAACTAGCCTTAACAAACCCTAACAATCCCGATCGGGAAAGGCAGTCACACATTTCCCAGTCCACTGGCAGCAGAGCGTCAGATTTTACAAACCAAGAGAAAACTGTGCTTATTCTATCAGCTCAGCTGTGTGTCAGCGTTTCCACATTAAAAGCCTCGGGCGCAGAATAAGTGGTCGCTCCACCTCATTTTAAGAACTTCAAACATCAGATTCATTTATTTGATTTGAAAAGTGTTCCATACATTTTTCTAAATACAACTTTATAAAGCAACTAAATGAAAAGTCTTTAATGGTATAAAAGGTGTTCAGATAGTGGTGAAAGACTGGATATCAACATTTAGTGAAAACTCCCCACATTACCTGCACAGGTAGCAAAAGGTGGAGCTACATGACCAGTCTCTGAAATACAAGACAGCTACTAACTAAAATAAACACATTCATATTAAACTGTATGCTTTTATGTTCAATAAAATAAAAGACTTTTATTTTCAGGGCTGTGTGAAACGGACTTGGTAGCACATAAAAAATGTAAGATGCGTGCTTACTGTTCAGTCAGTTTCTCCACATCACCGCAGCAAACAAAGCAGCCAATCAAACAGCGGGATCTCCTACAGATGGCGATGTCATTTTCCAGAGAGCTGATTGGTCAGTAGGCGGCGTTTTCATAGAGCTGATCTCTGTTCTGGACCAGAACCTGCTCCGGAGCAGGTTAGCGCTTCAGCACCAGTGAACCACCGTCGTGGTGCTGAAAACCCAGTTAACCCCGAAGTTCCCTGGATAAGCTCAAATCCTGCTTCGTGGTCCGGGCCCCTGTTCTCTCAGGACTATAGCTAGCCTGCTCCCCCATCTTGCCCTCTCTTGTTTTGTGTGGGTGGGTATTTCTGAGTTGACAGGTCAGCAGGAGATCATTTTATGATTTGTGTACTCATGTTCTGCTGGACTGTGTGTAGCGCACTGTTTTAAATGTGCAACATAAACAGATTTGATTTGACTTAAGTTTAATCGTTTCCTGTCCTGTATTTGAGTCCAATCTGAGTTCATTAACAACATGTCTCCATGTGGTGAGAAGGGTTTTCTTCTTAACAGGGCTGCGTTAAACTTTGCTGTGTGTTTTAATGGCTCAGGAGGTGAATATTTATGTTGGTCTCTTACTTTGTGTCTGAGGGTCCAGGTTCATTACTGGAGTCTGGAGGTTTTCCTGTAGACGGGTCACTCTTCATAGACAGACAGCTGGATCCTGGAGACTCTGATCTGTCCTTGTCTTCCTCCAAATCACTCATCTTCTCAAGTCTGAGAGGTAAACCAGTGACACTGGAGACAAACACACATCCACACTATAATAAATAATTATTGATTTTACATTAGTTTAATGAAAACCATGTACATTATTTAACTGTGATGATGGTGTGACACATGATGGCTCAGAAGCCTCTGGAAAGAAAACAGGAAACAGCATTTGAAGACGAGGTCAGCTTGGACTTCAGGATACTGTACGCGTCAGGTAAGGTTTGTATTTTTCTGTCGCACAGAATAACAGAGTGAACATTAATCAAGAGTGACTCCACAGCCCTGTGAGAGTCACTAAAAGGAGCAGCACGTGACCCTGTCTGACCTGATCAGGAGGAGCCACTGTGTCAGTCTGAAGGAGGTGTGAAGCGTCTTTGACCATAATAAAGACAACGCCCTGACATGAAGACATAAAACTAAGACTGAAGACGGACAACCTGAGTTTAAACTCAGCCAGATCCTGCAGATGCTTCGAGCTCCTAAATCTAAAAGGAAGAACATCAGTGGAGAAAAAGTGTTTAAGAAGTTCATTCTTTAATATGTTTACTTAAATTTAATGTTTCCTAATTTCACTGTGAGGAAATGTCTGTTGATGCAGTAGCGTGTTGAACCAGCAGGAACAGGAAGTTTCACAACCGGCTGAGAGGCTTGAACTGTGAATGCTGTCAGAGGCCCGACCTCTCTGAGGGCCGATTATCTAAAACACAACAGAAATAATTATCAGAAGTCTCCAGTCAGACTTTGTATCCACAGGAGAGTCAAAGAGTTGGTTCTGACTCTTGTTCCCTCCACAGTGCACAGAGAGACCGCTGCCTCCGATTCTGACAGAGAGATGATTAGAAAGCTAAAACACTCACCCTGTTTTCACCTCCTGCTCTGCTGCTCTGACAGAATGGACTCTGACCTTTACTGGCAGGTGTGGCCCTCCACCTGTAAAACCCTTCACATATGTGAACACAGCAGGTGGAGCTGAGCAGCCGCCTGACCGCTCCACCTGTGTCACACAGGATGTGTTCAGGGACAGTGCTGAGTGTAGGTCACCTGAGCTCCGACACCAACACACAGTCGGTGAAGTTATGAACTGTGTTCACTCATAAAGCTTCAGCGCCGCCGTCCGTCAACATAATCACTTACAGAATCATTTTAAAGCCGAAACAAACCGTGGATTCCTTCAGAATAAAAGCATCAACTCACCTGAAACAAAGACCTCCAATTACATAAAAAGGTATTCATGAAATAAAACATAACCTTCAGAGCGAGCAGAGGCGCTACGTCTACGTCTGGAAACAGTGACTTTACATTAGAACTGAAAAATAAAACACACATCCTCTGATTTCTTTCTTCATGTCACTCTTTTTATCAGATTTAGTTTCACCCTCACAGAAGAAATCCAACAAACAGGCTTCATTTACAGCAACATGGAGGAAACATATCAGTCCGTGTAGAAGTCAGACTGGAGATTTACATCACATGACGTCAACAAGTTTCTCCAGTCTGATCCAGAATATCAGCAGATTATACAGAAAGATTATCTCACACGAAAAGATCAGTGAGATAAACCTGAGGGAGGAAATGAAAGCAGTCACACCAGCAGACAGACATATAAATACATGATCAGTAGTAAAAAAGGAGGAAGAGAAAAGTTTGAACATTTCTTTAAACAGCAGCGCCACCTGCTGTCCAAAACAACACATTACAGCCACAGTCACTGTTTACTGTCTTTGTTTGCTGCTCAGAGCTGCTCAGATGTGAGGATCTGCTGTTTCTTTGTGAAATATGACAGTAAATCGATCATGTAACAGTTTTAAACTGTTAGACAATAGAAGCAAACGGAAGCTCATCTCTGAAAAACATTTCATAGACTAAACCATCAACTGAGAATATTTAGCTCAGTCATCATCAACAAAATGAACTGAGAGGACAAAGAAAATAGATGATTAGTACTAAGAAGGAAGGGAACGTCATTCTTTAAACAGCAGCGCCCCCTGCTGTCCAAAACACCCCACTGTTTCATCCACTGACACGCAAAGTATTGAAAGTTGAAAGTCATCGTGCAGATGAAGCTGTAGTTTCAGGCTGCAGCTGGTTCAGGTGCTGGAGGTCAGTCTGGGCTTGTAAAATCTGTACAGATGCATCCTGAATATTTTAGCAGCTGCTCCGTGTTTTGTTTCTTAGTTGTAGGATTTACACTCAGCACAGCAGCAGTGCAGTGACATTAATAGCAGGCCAGTAGTAGTTGTGCAGTGACATTAGCAGTAGTCATAGTAACAGTAGTATCGTCTCTCCTCCAAACCAGTGCGCGCGCGCTGCGCCGTGCGTAATCCGTGTCCGCGCTGCTGTCCGCTGCTCCGTCGTGGGGCCACGCGCCGCCGGGCTGCGTTCCCGGGGATTCACCTGACAGAAACCGGAGATCTGCGTCTCCCCCACGAACCGAACACCGGGAAGTTCGAGCCGCCGGAGCCGCGTCAGCAGAGCTGCTGCTCGGCCTCTGTGGCTCCGATCAGCGGGGAAAGGACCGACGGTCCTCCGCCCTGCAGCGGGTTCACATCGCCGATTGTACAGGAGATATGGCGTTTCTGTATTTATATTTTAAAGTATATTAGTTAGTATCTGAGGCAGCCGCCTGCAGAGCACGAGCTCATTTGGAACTTCTTTATTGTAGCCACAGGTCATAAAGTCCAGACTACAGGTGCACTACAGTAATACTGCAGCACAGAACTGATACAGGAAATATATGTTGAAGTACCACTGAAGAATACTGCAGGAATAATATTACGAAGTGTTTAAAACACACCTGCTGGACATCACAGTGAGACCAGATCATCAAGGGAACTACAGCAGTGCAGCATCAGTACTACAGCAGTACTACAGCAGTACAGTAGCAGTACTACAGCAGTACAGTAGCAGTACTACAGCAGTACAGTGTGGTCTCCTGGACATTTGGAGTTTTTCTGAGATGAGCATCACAGAGAGGAGAGAGGAGGAGGAGGAGGAGAGGAGCTGCAGGAAGAAGAGGAGGAGGCCGCTGAGACTCCACATGCCTGTAAGTTCCAGTCTGTTTGACCCTTACTGGATTAAAGGACCGCACATTTTATATGTTTTAATTAAACAGAAATAACTTTCCGTGCACTAAAACTCAGCTGTGGACCAACTTTAAACTTCTTGATATGCATTTAAATATTTTCTGCAGGCGTGTTGCTGTCATCTTGGTGACATTCAGCAGAGGTTTAAACCTTCATTTTGAAAGTAGGAGAACTTCCTCAAACACTTCATCCCAAAGTTTATCTGCGAGAATTCAAATAGCCGCATTTGGAGATACGTGGTTTCCTTTGGAGAGCGATGCTGGTCACAGAGCAGTGAGAGGAGAGGTTTCTGTGGGACACAAGTGGCGTTTCAGTAAAATATCAACAAGCTTTGAGCTTGGCTTTCTGTCACACTTCCTGTTTGACCTTCAGCGTCTGAGTGATGCGCAGCGGGGAGGAAACCTCTGATGTTGCTGTCTGGCACTTCCTCTCATGTTGAAATGATCCATGAGCAGATACAACCACTCAGGACGAGTCCTGATGTCACATCCTGTCCAGTGTCTGCGGTGAGTTCACTGTCTGTAATGACAGCGGGGCAGAGAGGACCGAACACTGGAAAAGGTTTCAGACTTAGATTAATGACTTTAGAAGAGAGCGTTGGAGAGTTTTATGAACAAAGACAAAGCTAAGTTAATGACTTCAATTGAATTCAAATCCTTAAGGCTTCTGTTTCTAAAAGTTGTTTTGTCTTTGAATCCATTTTTTAAAATTCTGTTTTAGAGAAACGGAATGAAAATTTCACATCACAATTGTAGTGATGAAAACCATCAAATGAGCATCAAAACGTTATGAAGTTTGGCCCCGTGCACGACTGACATAAACACAGAGAAGTCTTGTTCAGGAGTCTGAAGAGTTTCTCCTGCTGAAGCACATTTATAACCAGTTCAATGACTGTCGGATTTTAAGTGAACAAGATGTGTTGGTTGGAGACTAAACTACGTAACGTGTCATCAGCTGCAGAGACAAGAGCAGCAACACTGAGAGCTTCAGACAGACAAAGCAGGACACGTTCCCTCATTCTGAAGTCCTCACATCATGCATTCAGCTGACAGTTAACTGACACTGCATTCACTAGCGAGTCGTGGGTGGTGGTACGAAGATGACTCATCAGATTGCCCCGTTTCGCAGCAGGTTTCTTCTATAAAAACCAGAATACAACGCTTCAGTCTTAGTCCTCTGAGGACTCGGCTGAAAAGTCTCTGCCGTGTTGTTTCTGACCCTCCCACGGTTTTCGCTGTTCATGCTGCGCCTGTCTCTGGGAGACTGTTGCTAACTCTGGTGGAGGCTGGACAGCGTTTACCGTGAGGAGTAAGAGCGATAATAAAACGGTTATCATGATCATTTAAATTTGTAATGGTAATAATTACTGTTGCGAAGTCTACCGTGGTTTATCACTTTAGCCCTAGTCGGATTAAAGAAATGCTGAATGGGAGTTACAAAGGGTAGACAGGAAGTGATGTCATGGCTTTGACTGTCTATGAGGAGGAGGTGGGCGGGGCTAAGAGGCGCACCTGGGTGCACCGAGTTCAATCTCAAAACGGTTCGCAACGTTTTAGGATTTCTCCCTTTTGGTGGGCGTGTCTCAGGTGTTACCCAATCAGCTGCGACAAGTTTGTAAACACAATGGAGTAAAAAAGGCAGGAAAACGCAGCACGCTTGCGTACACAACAGGGCGTTCGAGACACCACCGTTTCCCTTGTTGGCGCTGAACTCGGCCCTGCTGTGTGCGAAAAGTCAGACTGGAGTTTTAAAGGTTCAGTGTGGACGTTTTAGTGACATCTAGTGGTGAGAGATGCAAAGTGCAACCAACAGCTCAGCCACCGCTCCCCCCTCCTTTTACAAGTGCACAGTAGGCGTGTGGAAAATAACTGATCTTTAGATGCATCGCGATGCGGACTTGGACGATTCTGAATCCATTGACAAATGTCAATAATGGATTATCTAGAGGTTAACTGATAATGTAATGTTGACAGAACGAAAAAGGCGGAACTCAGAAATGTGGAAGTGCAGCTCCGGACCGTCTGTGGTGTGAACACAACGGAGACGTGTGGTTCTCCCTGTTCAGCACAGACAGACAGCTGTTTAATGAGCGCTGCTACTAAACTTTGACATGATCAATAAAATCAGACTAACGTTAATGATTTTCACTGTGCAGCACGGCAGCGCTTAGCTAGCGTCCTCTCCTCATTCTTTATAGGACAGCTACAGGACAGGCGGCAGTAGGTGACGCTGAAAGCAGAGGAGGAAAAGATGAGCGCCATGTCATGTTTCAGTCTGGCAGTAAATGTACGCTGCAGGTCACAGCGTGTCCGTTAATTTAAGTCTGTCTGTTTTCCAACTGCTGGAAAAGTGAAGGCGGTTAGTGCTAGCTAACATCTCCTCTTCAGACTGCGGTCTGGAAGCTGAGCAGGACGCTTTTTTGCTGCTACTTCAAGTTCGTTTGTTGTCATTCATCCACATATCGAGTACACAAATGAACGAAAAGCCGTTTCTCAAGGCCCACGGTGCTCAACACAAGATCACAATAATCAAGTTAGAAGAAACAAACATGTGACTACGCTAGACGAGACAAAAACAGGAACAGATATATTAAGGTGGAGTGAACGTGGTTTGGCTGCAGCACTGTAAAGTGCATAGTTCAACATGTATCTGACTCTATACTAAAAACCGCAGCAGAGGTCAGTAATTTATGCTGGAATAATGGAATAATGCTATGCTATGTTAGCTACATTTATATGAAGTAACATTAAATATCTGCATTTCATTACTACCTACTTCTTTGGATTGGTACAAATACTTTGCTTTAAAAGTACCAAGTAGTCTCACAGTGAGAAAAATACATCGTTTTACCATCTCATCGTGGCCTCATAATCATCATAATCATCAAATTAATTAAACCAAATATTTATTGATGATATATTGAAGATTTATTATATTGTTATTGAGGAAAATTATATTGCGACAATTATCATTATTGTTTTATTGTCCAGCCCTAAAACTATGCCAATAGTGAAAAATAATTTATCATCAAACATTCCTGTAACCAGGAAGCAGATTATCTACTCTGCAGTTGTGCAGTATGAGTGTTCGCAGTGTTGCATGGGCCGACAACAAGGTGGAACTACTACTGAAAGTAACAGGGGCGGCGGAAAATAGACTGGGAGTCTTCGCAGAGCAAATACAGGAACATGCACAGTAGAAGTATATAAGTTTTAATAAAAACACCAACACTAAAACACTACACTACAGTTCTTAATTGGTCAATGGTGCAAGCGAGCTCTCCTGTATCCTGTGAGCGAATGAGAGGGAGCGAGCGGCATCACATGACGGGGAAAGTTAGCAGAGAAAAATACTTGCAGTAACTTTCAGTCTGGCAGTAAACGTGCAGTGAAGTTTTAGCCGTTATGTAATGTTAGCTAAATTAGTAATGAAGTAATATTAATTAGCTCAGCTTTATGTCATTACTAAATTACTTGTCATGGGTTGAGATCATCAGGTAGAAGCTTAGACTAAACTGGTGTGCAGCTCTGTCCTGTACACAGACTGAACATCCTGATAATTATATTTCAGTGTTCAGAGGAGTCTGACAGCTGGCTGTTAAAGAAATGAGGGACCTTGGAGATGAAGTTAATGAAGTTAATTAGGGACACAAACTAGTCCTTTTAAGCTAATTGGGAGATGTTTTAGATTTTAACGTGTAAATTAAATGCTTAGTAATTATCCAGAGATCCTGTATTGAAAAAAAAGATGCATCAAGATGCATCGATAATCGTTTTATAATCGCATTGCAGCCCTCTGAATCGTAATTTAAATGAATCGTGAGGTGCCCAAAGATTCACACCCCTAGTTTCTAAAGCACATTGTGTTTTGTTTATTACATGTTTTGCATGTTGCTGAGGAGGAACATTATTAGCAAATCTTTTTTCATTCCCTTTTTCCTCAACAAAATAAATATCTTGGTAGGAAAAATTAAGAGCTAATTCATTCGTGATTCAAACGAATTGAATCAAACAATTATTGACGATATATTAAACATTTGTTATATTGTTATTGAGGAAAGTCATTTTGCAAGAATTATTATAATTATTACTGTTTTATTGCTCAGCCCTGCTGGCCTAAAACAAAAATATATTAATCACGTAACATCATAACTCATTACCGTAACAGGCAGCAAATGTCCCTGTAATGAAAGATTGGTGTCCCGGTAATGAATGCACTTTAGCTTAGCTAGCATAAAATGGCGGGAAACACAATGACTTAGCAAAAAATAATACTCCATCACTACATTCCCACACTATCCTTTGCATTGTTATGTTCATAATGAATATTTGTTAGAGTAATACTACAGTGTGTACTCGCATGGTGGGGTAAGAGGGGTGTAAGAAAGCAAAAGTAGAAACTTTAGCGATCAAATGTTAACAGATAATCTGGCCTTGTAGCCATCTTGAATCTTCGGTGCTCTGTGGAACTTTGCCTTTCAATAAAACTTAATTTATAAATATATTTAGTCGTTTTGAGAGATGTGAAAATGTGTTATGTAATTAATTATATATAGAAGAAATAATGTTTTAGAAATGTATCAGAATTGCTATTGGAAATAAATATTATTTTAATAGAGACAATTTTCAAATGTTTTTTATCTATTCAATATTTTATTTATTGTGCTGTAAGAGAGCAAAATAGCTAAATTATTGTTCAGACACGTTACGGTAATGAAGTTTTTAATAAAACAAATAAATAAAAAATACTTTTTAAAACTAATATTTGAAAACAATTAAGTGAACATTGAAGTAAAAACTGTGTATTTTAACATTAATTAAATTATCCACCACTGAGAACGTAGTTATGGATCTTATATTGCATTTCTGTCAATACATCCTCAGAAGCACTCGAGTCAGCGTCACTTCATCTGATTCTCACCAAGCATCTGATGACGAGGTGAGAGTGAAGCATGCGGGCGCACGCTCACACAGAGTCACGGGAAGTGCATATTTGTGAGTTCTCTGGTGAAAACGCAGCAGCTCGTGTTGTTGTTGTTGATTGTGAGAGATTTACTCAAATGAATTCCGTCTGTGTAAAACTGAGAGCAGTTCTCCCGCACAGCTGCTCATCTTACTGTTGTAATCGTCATGGTGACCGGTCAGCTGCGTTATTATGTGTTCATAGTGGACGTTCAGAGGGTGTTGATTCATATATGACTGAGAGTTTGGAGCTCAGACGGTCGTAATCAGTCTGATTTACACACTTATTAATGTGACAGACGGCTTGTAAAGGTGTAGTTTTGTATTTAGCAGCAGAACAGCGAAGTGCAGAGAAACAGTTAAAAACATGATTAAGATCTGCTGAGTGATTATTTCCACCTTCGGGTCACTTTTATGACCCAGAGTCGAATAAAACCAGCAGCTGTAAAGTTTGAAAGTTTGCTTTGTTTAATAATGTAAAAGCTGTGGTTTTACTGGTGATTCAGACGGAGGAAGGATTTCTAGGCCGGACACGGTGACTTCCTGCAGGCAATGAACGAGCAACGCTGTTATCAGCTGATCAGAACGCTCAGAGCGTCCAGAGTTCACAGTCTGAGCGATAACGCGCTTTACGACGCGTCCTTCATCCTCAGCTCTCACCAATCATTCATCCTGATTTTATTTATGACCCACTTAAGACCTGAGAAGAGAAACTTAAGACCTGAGAAGAGAAACATGCTTCTAAAGGATGAACACAAAATAAAACCATGTCATAAAAATAGAAAGCACATGAAAAAAAACAGATAAAAACAGACTTTGATTCTCCTCCTGCTGCTGCTTTTGTTCCAGTTTCACATGACAACACATAACGCCCGCTGTAGAAAACATTAACACTAACAGAACCCTCAGCACGTGGATAAATTCACTTTGTGTCTGTGCGGACGCTTCCCTCAGATTAACATCATATTTACGACAGACGCCTGAGCGGCCGTTTAATGATTCACCTCCACAAACCACCATAAACTGCTGCTATCAGCCCTCAATCTGACCTGAGAACAGCGTCGCCTGGTTGTGTTTATGTGGCGGAGGATTAGATCAGACTGTGTTTGTGTTTCTACTTTAACTCTTCTGTAATCTGTTTAAATCTGTCTGTCGTCCAACAAACAGTCCGAGCTCTGAAGGACGGAAGCAGAGAGGAATAGAAAGGCTGGAGCAGCGGATTAAAAACAGCTTCGTGAGATGGTTAACTGGGTTAGAGACTGAAGCAACGACAGATCAAGTTGTGTAAATTCTAAATATTAATTTTAGTCTCAGATTTATATTAATAGAATAAAGAAAATGTCCAAACCTGAAGGTCATCAGGAGAAACGCGCTGGAGATTGCAGGAAGCAAAGGCTGCGGTAATAAACCATGCTGTATAGAATCCCCTGACAGTCCAGCCAGTGTGGCTGGATTAGGATAGTTTTCATCAGACTGGTCAGAGGTCAGCCTATCAGGTGAAGGGATGTAAACTGTATGGAGGCGAGGGCCGGCCGTTCACCTGGCGCTACATGATACCTCTGCTAGCTTAACGCCAATGCGGGGAAAACACAGGAAAGCGATTGAAGGAGGCGAAAGTGAGCCTGAGCTGAAGCTTTGCAAGCTGATCTCAGACCCCGTCAGGAGACGTTTTACTGATGACCTCGCTGCAGGTCAAAGGTCACAGCACGTGATACTGAATACTCTTAACTTTTATTTAAAGTTATAGTCAGATATCAGTTTGAGGAGTTGATAAAAGTTTGTGAATCCTTTGGAATCACCTGGATAAACTAACTCCACACAAACAATTATATGTTTTCCAGTTTTTATTGAACACACAGAGTAAACAGTCACAGCGCAGGGCGGAGAAAGTACAGAGATGAAAATAGAAACAATTAGATGAAGACCAGATCACATTTTGTGACCAGTTTATGCAGAAATCCAGGTGATTCCAAAGAGTTCACATACACATTTTTCCTGCGACTGTTACCATCCTCCGCTCAGGCCTCCCTCCAGAACCACTCCCCCAAAACACGTTCTCATGCACCGTGTGTCACGGGCAGAGTGCATGCAGGTAGGCAGGTAGGTGATCAGCGTCGTAGAGTCCTGCGACAGATATTGTTGTTGTTGTTTTTCATTTCTGTGTCAGAGCATTAGATTTATTGATGGCTGTCAGGATGTAAAGAGAATTAAACTGCCTACCAAGCTTCAGTGTTGACCAGGATATAGATGAATGAACAGAGTTTATAACGTAGGTTTTTCAGCAGGATGCAATAAAAGGAGCACATTATACCGTCACACACACACACACAATAGACGCTGAATTCATTAATTAGTGTTGTGTTTAATTCAGCGTGTATCTGATCCAGAAACAGCGAGTATTTCTGCCTCTGCTTCCTGTGGTCTTCTCCCACTAAACTCCGGAGGCTGGCAGCGAGGCGACAAAATCCAAAATGGTGTGCGGAAACACAGTTTCTGGTACGTTTTGGCAGGCGGGAGGTAATGGCGGTGAAAGATGGTGTGGGCAGAGGCGAATAGAAAGAAGCGTGTTGGGAGGCAGCAGACCGGGCAGATGATTGGTGGACTGAGACCAGGTGTGTGGAATCAGCGGCTCCAGGAGAGAGAGGAAGGAAAGCCACGCCCACAGACTCAGACAGACAAACACAGAGAGAGTAAGGACCAATCCCAACGTCAAGAAATGCAGACTTACGAAAAGGGTCTAAAAAGGGCTCAAAACGTCCGTGAGGGCTTAGGGCCGTCCCACTGTCAAATCGTGAGGTGACGATTTGACAGTGGGACGGCCCTAAGCCCTCACGGACTTCCCGGGAACGCGTCTCAAAGTATTTTATTTTTACTTTTTACTTACCGACTTCTTAGTTAAAACAGCGTGTTTCCATTTCGCTCAGCATTGAACCCAAACCACAGAGACTCCGAGTGTCGACGCCTAGATCGACATTTATTGTTGTTGAAACCTTTGTCACTAAAATCACATTTGCCAGATATCTGGAGCGGCTCCACACTTTGAGATGTAGAGCGTCGGCCGCGTTCAGTCTGTTTGTGAGGAGCTGACGACCAGAGAGAGCGCGTGAACGAAAGATTCAACAAGAGGTTTGTTAATCTGGGTGTTTAACCATCTCGGTGTTGGGCCGCTGTTTTCTGATAAAGCTGCCGAGACTCAGGCAGAGAGCAGCTGGTGAACATAGAGAAGCTAAAGAGCCAGATATTTCCCTCAGGAGCTGGTGGAGACCAAACACGGAGCTCACAGAGAGAGAATGACTCAAACACGCCTCCTATAGGCTGAAGAGCGGTACTGCAGTGCTCAACAATGTGCTGTTACTGACTAGCAAACACCAAGACTGTAAAACAACAGGAAGTAAGGCAGATATGGAGAGAGGGAGGGACAGAAAGAGGGAGGAGGAGTGAAAGAGAGAGTAAAGTGACTGAAGTGTGTGAGTGTGACAGAGTGTGAGCGAGCAGTGAACTGATTTACTGGATTATTGATTTCTGGAAACTGAAGAGCAGAAGGTACAGTGAGTGTGTCTGACTGTGTGTAAACCAGTCTGCTGTTATATTTAGGATTTAGAATCAGTCTTCTTCAAACATGGTTTCAACTTTCAAGGTCTCCTTATTTAAAAAGATAAGCAGGATAAGTGTCTTTGGGTTATTATGACTTTATTTACTTCAACTAAGGTTTATTGTAAAGTCTCCTGTTTTTACTTAATAAATAAGAAAGATTCTGGGATTTATGGGAACTCAAGTTCAGATTAAGGGGTGTGTTCGTTCTGATGAAGATGAATATTTTTTTAAGAGATGGTTGTGAGTGACCGGGTAAAAAAGCCTTTTGTCACTTTGGTTCAGAGTCTGGAGCACAAATTTAGTCCTGATCATGTTGATTGAAGGTCAGCTGCTGAAGAGTCTAAAGGTTCACACTCTGCAGTTTCACCAGTCTGGCTCAGATTTTTCTGAAGGAAATACTATGCAGGATGTGTGATATGTCACACATACATACAAAAACAACGTCCCAAACACTCGGCTTTAACACTAACAGGACTTTCAGTTTAACAGGTTGTAGTTTTGTTTCTTAAATCCAGTGTTGGAAGGTCCTCAAGGACAAGTACAATTTCAAGGTACTTGATTGTTACTTTCTTCTTCTACTACAACACATTACAGAGGAAAATGTTGAAAAACAACATACAATCATTTAGTACATTTAGCTTTACCAAAACACGTTTACTGTTACATTCCTTTATTAGTACTTTTACTTTAGTAAAGGATCTTAATACACCATTGCATTTGCAGCAGGTTTTGTATGTACTTTGCTAATGGAACAAGAGTCTAGAGCCATGCTAGCCTCCCTGTCAGCACGCTGAGAAAGTAGTACGGATTCTTTTCATCATTAATTCATCTGTTGTTTTTAATCCTGCAAGTAGAAAATGTCCAGTGACACATTCTCACTACCAACTCGCCACATGTGGACACTTTGTCAAGACTCCCTTGGCGACGCTTTTTAACGCCCTCGGTACCCTGTAGCGTCACGTGTAGGGCCCGTGGTCAAGTTAGCGAGAATAAATATGCAACGCCTGGTTAGACTTTCAAAATAAAACAATTGGTTAAAGTTGTCAAACGTTGCAGTTCGGTTAGTTTTAGGAAAAGATCGTGGTTTGTGTTAAATTAACTACTTTACTTACGTGACTTAACTTAGGTAAGTGAAGTCACGTTACTTACGTAACCTACGTAACTCCAACAAAATGATTATTTTCCCATGGGAAACAAACACCGGTCCTTAAGCTGAATGTCCAGGTCATTGGCCCACAGTCCACACCAGCCACCTCCCTACTCTGACGTTCATGTTGAATATCCGACACCTACCTTTAGCATTGATAAATGACAGGGTTTCCCCCAGTGCCTTGGGCTGTGACTCTAAGGGGCTCCCAGTGTGAGGGGTCCATATCTTTATTGGGAGTGAGAGCGTATTGGTCCGACCAGCAGTCTGACATCCAAAGATGGATTCTGACCTCAGTGTGGTCGTCAGCAGTTTGTGTGACCTGTTAGAAGCCTGAGGAGGTGAGCGTGTCGAGTATTGTCGAGTCTGAGCGCGTTGTTGTTTCACTTTAGTTGTGACTCAAACATCATGACGTCATCACACACGCACGCCAGCCAACCTTGGAAAACGACCTCTGACAAACCTCCACACACAGTCGGTCTGTGGCCCCCAGGTTTTTATGCACATTCTCAGTTTATGCATAAAAACTCGCTGGACTTTCGAAAGAAAAGGTCGAGATATCTGTAAAAAGTGTTTCCTGGAAAACGTGACTTGACTATGTTCAGATATGAGGAGCGCTCTAAATTCTTTATTTAAGTATTTTATTCTTAAAGCTCTTCTTCTCACACAGACGTCAAACACACACAGCTGGAATATAAATGTTAAATCTTCATGGCATATCCAAGCGCCAACCTCGTGCTCTCACGAGGTTTTAAACCTGCGTCCTCTCCAGCAGCCAGCAGGGGGCGACTCCTCCGGCTGCAGTCTCTGAGAAAATATTCCCTCAGTAAACACTTTCCTGATGAGTTTCTGGTCTCAGTCGCTACTTTCAAGTCTTCTTCAACACAGCATGATGTTCATTTAGTAAATTATGGTCCCATTTAGAGGAACAGAGACCAGGAAGCAGGGGAGGCTTTAGGGCGGGGCTACAAGCTGATGGCGACCTGTCAATCAGGAAAGAGGCGACTCGTATCCGCTGCTCTGTGACCATTTAACCCACTTCTGTTAAGCAGGTTATGGATATCTGGAAAATATTGGATTTATTTTGTTTTGCTGGAGGTTCAGCTCTCTGTGTGTCTAAATCGTTCCATGAGAGCTGAGACAGACACAAGATTCAAACTACTGCTATTATTCTATTCATGGATTCTCTTTGTCTTATGGATTTAGGGTGTAACCATCTTTAAAACGCTGCCATGTAACTGATCTCACTAGGGGCCTCCAGCCTCTTGGGTCAATGGAGGTAAATGTGTGTGATGCTTTAGCATATGTTATAGATGGGTGTCTTTCTGTAGATCCCCTAGGGAACGCTGAGAGACACCACGTTCCTCTGATGAGACAGCACTCCGACCCTGAGACTAAGATAAAAGCTGCATGAGCTGTGACACTGCAGCTCGCTCGGATGATACTCTCTGATGTCCTTGTGAGTTCCTTCTGCAGAAGACTTGAATAAAATTCACAGAAAGACGAGTGTTTGCTTGAGCTGTTTATTTAAACACGCTTTTTCCCACCACAAGGGACATTTCCATCGTGGGGAAAGGTGCTGCAAAATCAGATATTTCGGATAAACATGAACACGTTTTCACTGAACATTTTAGTGACACGTTCAGAATCAACAGTTTTGTTAATGTAATTTTTAGCGGGTTTGCTTTCTCCAGACCTATCCGATCCTGAACCGCAGCGCCGTCAGATCATTCCAGCACATTTATTTCTCAGCAGTGATGTGAAACAGTTTTGAAGCCGATCAGAAAACCCTTCCAGGTGTCGTCGTAGATCGCAGTTAGAAACAACGTGTTTCTTTACTTCATGTGGTCCGAGGTCTCACTGTGAGACTCGCCCGCTGACGGTTCATTGGTCTGTTTAAATTCTATCCAAATTAACACAGTGTGACTAACCAATCAGAACAGGGCAGGAAATGACAGGCACAATACTGTAAGTTTGCTGTGTCCTTCACACAGTGAATAAAACAGAAAGGCTCTGCACTCACTCTCCCTCCCAGATCTTCATTACTCATCAGTTGGTTTCACGACAGTGTTCGGCACAAACTTGACTGCCTGCTTCTCAAAACAAGAAACGTGCTCGACCTCAGATGGTCTGTAGACAAAAAGGCAAACATCATTCATCAGATATCAGATGTTTGTCTTACGTTTCATCAATTTAAATGTTTCCCCACAGGTTGAAACACGTCTGCCTTGATGAGTTTAAAACCAAATCAGCTGACAGACAATAATTAGTCTAAATCTAAAGAAACATGACAAGAAACTTTAGTGAAGCTCAGAGGAAGAAAATCTGCAGAATGTAAAAGGAACATCACCCCAGCTGTGTGTGTGTGTTCGTGTGGGCGGACACACTCAGATCCGAGCCGTCAGTTTCCCATGGCAACCAGAAATATTCAGGCTCATGTGAGAAACACAGAGCGAGGATGACGGGGTGAATAAACCCTCATCTCTGCCTCGCAGGGAGGTTACCTGTGTCTGCGACCTCTGACCTCTCAGCGACATCATGAGGTCGTAGGGAGACAGACAGACAGGCCAGTCCATTCCCACTTTCACAGGTAAAACTATAAATTTCAGAAAAGTCAGAGTAAGGACTTTCACTTTGTTCACTTCCCGTGTTAAACAAGAAGGGGACCAGGTCTGACTGGAGAACCTACCCAACATGTTTTAGATGGTGGGGAAACCCACAGACACTGGGAGAACATGCAAACTTCACATAGAAAGGCCGAGATGACCGAGGTTCGAACCCGGGACCTTTTTGCTGTGAGGACATGCGTGCTACACGTGCTATCCACTGGGCCACCGGGTCAGTTGCTTCCTGTTGGTGGTGTTATGCAACTTCTATTATCAAACCGTTACCTTCTCTGAAATCTAACCAACTAAACCTAGTTAACCACTAGTTTTATTTTGAAAGTCTAACCAGAAGTTGCATATTCATTCTTGTTAACTTGACCGCAGAGCTCTTTACGTACATAAATGATGCTTGACAAAGCGTCCATATGCGACGCCCTTGAATAAGAACAGGTTGGTCAGACGGACACATTTTGTCTCTCGGCAGACGTTTTGCTGACTGTCACTACCTCTATGTTTACCCCACGAACTCTCCCAGGATGCATCAGGAGAGGAGCGTCGACTTCTTCATTTGTGACTTTCCGCTGCTGTCTGCAGTTTGGACTAATGGTGGATCACTTTGAGTTGAGGTGTAGAGAGCGAGTTCTCTTCACTGTGTTTCAGCAGCCGAACTCTCCTAAACATCTGTGACCAGCTTCAAAACCAACTAGGAAAATAAAAAAGATTATTTATATCTTAATAATTCTTTTTCTGTTGTCGATGTTTTCATTTTTCTCCCAAATATATATTTAAATTTAAGATTTTGCTGTTTTAATGTAAGCATTTACACTAAGCGGCCACTTTATTAGGCACACCTGTACAATATAAAGCAGTCTAATACAACAGCTGTGTCGCAACATCTGTCTTTATGAAGCTCAGAATTTTTGTTGACATTGTTGGAAAAGGGTCAATTAAATTATACGTGTAGCTTTACATATGAATATATGTTTTATTAAATAATCACGGTTGACTTTATGGCAGAACAGATTAGACTGTATAGGTGTACCTAATAAAGTGGACACATTGACGCTTCTGTATTTTACATTTCAGCATTTAAATTTTAACTTTTAATTTTATAATTGTTTTATAATTTTTTTCTTTTTTATGTTTGGTTATCGCCTGATAAGCTTGTACATTAGTCTGTAGGCTTTCATGTTTAAGTGTAGTGTTTGGGTGTTTAATGGCCATTTACCTTTGTAAAATATTTCAGGGTAACAACCGCTGTGTGTTTATAAAGTCTCTCTGCGTCTCTGCAGGACCTGAGTGTTTTTGGGATGCCCTTCCTGGAGGGTGATCCAGGTCGAGCAGAGAAAGACGGCAGCAGGAAGGTAAAACCAAAGACGTCTTTTTAAAGTCATTTTAATTGTGGCTAGGTGATGACATCAGCAGCTGGTGACCTGATGACATCACTCACAGGCTGCTGAGTCGCCAATCAGCCGCAAGCTTCCGTCACCACGCAGCTACAAACAGAGTGAGCTGTTCAAACAGTGACTTTATCAGAGATAATGAGGAAGATAAAGCACTGAGGTGTTTGGAATAATAATAAGTATTCCACAAAAAACCTGTCTGGCTACCTGGCTTATATTAAGGCACCTTTTCTTTCTTCCATTGAAGGTCAGTTGTGCTGCAGTTGGACAGCAGTGGAATTTCTACTTCAGTTTGTTTGAGAGTTAAGTTTGAGGTTTGTTTGAACATAGACACACACTGAAGCTTCTCAAAAACCCCGGGGCAAAAACACACATTGTTTTTATGAATAAATTATTCCCAAAGCAGGTTTGAACCAAGAGTCCCTGACTAAAGAGAAGGAACTCCGACCACCAGACCATCTGAGACACCAGTTCCGTGTTCAGTAACATAAATTGTAGATTAAAAGGAAAATGTTAGAAGTATGTCTCCCAAATCTGCATTTAATCCCAGAGCAGCTGGTGAAAACCATGAATCCTGATCACTGGACCATTTCTGCTAACAGGACAGGACCATCCGAGCTGCTTGACTTAGGGCTCAACAAATCCCTCGTAAACTTAATAAGCTTCCAAAATGACTTTATTGTATGTAAAGACTACTACCACAATCTTCTTTCAAACAAAGTATTCCTACACTGGGACTTGAACCCAGAGCTCCCAGGTATAAACCAAAGACCCTGTCCGCCAGGCCACACGGCACAGCAACACAATGTTTGGAAACAAAAGTTGTGCACTCATATCCTTAATTCCTCCCTGGAATTCCTTTTCTAAAGCCTGGATTTGAAAACAGAGCACCTGGATATAACTTTTTCCACAGCAAGAGTTGAACCTGCACCCTTCAGGTGTAAACCTGTAAACCTGACCACTACTCCACAGAAGTCACATGGTTAGCATGTGTTTCACTTCTGACTTAATACGAAATTTGGAACAGTTCAAAAACAAACATAAAACCCTGAGGCAAAAATCCACAATCTTCTTTCAAAAAAAAGAGTTCCCACACTGGGACTTGAACCCAGAGCTCCCAGGTATAAAGCAAAGACCCTGTCCGCTGGACCACACGGCACAGCAACGCAATGTTTGGTGACAGAAGTTGTGTATTCAAATCCTTTCCTCATACTTTGGAATAAAGATTAAAGGAGCACTGCCTTGTCTCAAACCTGGATTTGAAAAAGAGCGGGGGGGGGGGGGGGTACACAGTATTGTGAATCTTGTATTGATACGACTCAACAGCCAGAAAGTCCATCTGCAAAGTCCTACATTGGCTTTCACATCGCTGCCTTATCTTCTGATCTGATGCCGCTCAGAAAGTTCTAGAGGCTCTGCTTTTTCAGTAGTAGGTTTGGTAACAGGGAAGTCGTGGATTCAAATCCTTCCCTCACTTGGAAAAAGAAAAATGACAATGAAAAGCACTTTCTTTCCCCCAAATCTGGACTTGAACCCGCAGCACCAAGGTGAAATGCATGAGTCCTGGCTACTGGACCATTTCAGCTCTATTCACCGTTGATAATGCAGACACAAAAACACATCCAGCTAGCTGGCTTTTATCAAGCCAGCTAGCTGGACCCACTTGGACTTACCTGTTCTTTGTGCCGTTGAAGTTCAGTTGAAATGCGGTCGGGCAACGGTGGAAATTCGTGACGAGAAATGAACGACGGATACGAACGCGATTTTGAGCGGTTGTAGTTGGTTTGAAGTTTATTTGAACATAGACACACAAACACACACAAGCTGGTCACATACCTCAGCCGAGGTTTGAACCCACGTCTCGGCGTCGCCGGTCGGCGTCCTTCCCCGCTGGACCATCTTCAGTACCGATAAACAACCAGAGAGAGGAAGAAGATCAGACTGAGGGAGGACCCTGCAGAAGATCCACCTCCCTCAGTCTGGAGAGGAAACTCTGGACGGATGGACTTCCTGGCTTTTGAGTTGATAATCTTTCGGTCGCTGTCTTGACCTGATTCTCTTACAATTTACAAGTAAATCAAGATCTCTCTCCAGTGGTCAGGACTCCTTGGTTTCAGGCGCTCTGGCTTCAAATCCAGATTTCAGTAAGGAAAATGTGATTAAAAAGATTTTTTTCAAGTGAAGAAGGGATTTGGATCCACATAATTTCTGTTCTCAAACAAACCAGCAGAGCTTCAACAATTTTCTGAGCTGCATTAGATCAAAATTGATAACATTTGGAGTTCAGAGAAGAACGAAGAAGATCAGACTGGAGGAAGAATTTGTAGAAATGAAACTTCATCAACCTGCAAACTTTATAAAAAGTCCAATCATGATCAGGACCAACACAAAGCGCAAGTTTTCCATGTGGACCCTGGTGGGAACAGGTCACAAGATCACCTGAATGATCTTTATTTTAAATATTGGACAACACATGCTCAAAATATCCACAGTGTATCTGGGAATAATGTTTATTTTTTTTTGTTGTGGGTCAGACGGGGGTCTGATTGTTTAAAGAAACTGAAAATGGAAGCAAATGTTTTATTTCAGCACGCTGGCTGTTCTACCTGCTGGTCTTTAAATAATCAGCAGCGTCGTGATACGTAGTCTCGTTTAGAGCAGGGAAATCCAGATTTGGTAATCCTGAAACGCTTGGATCTGGATCAGGGTGATCCAATCCAATGTTGCTTAGAAAAACCGGCACAAAAGTAAGTTACGTGATCCAGGACAGCAAAACATGGGATTTCCAATTCTTGATCATCCTGATCCAGATAAAACCTTTTGAAGAACTGGGCCCAGAAAAGAGTCTTTCACATGTTGAAGGTCTTTTGATCATCTGTTAACCAGCAGCTGTGTCCTTCTGTCCTGCAGGGGGAGGCCCAGTGTCGCTCTGCGAGTCCCACCAGGAGCTTCTTCCACTGGACTCCGTTCAGTCGGCCTTCCAGCCCACGCTCAGCTCCGGCCCGGACCTCCAGCTCCAAGATGAGTCCCATCTTCCCCCACCAGACTGTGACCCCCCAGCAGGACTCACCGCCCAGGTCTCCACGCAGGTAGGCACACCTGACACCTGCACAGGCTGCAGCAGAATCGGTAGAAGAAGAAGATCATGACTCTGTGTTTGTGTGCGTGTGTCAGGCTGAGTTTCAGTGGGATCTTCAGGTCGGCCTCCAGGGATACAAACCAGCAACCCTCGTCCTCCCCCATCAGCATCAAGCTGTTCACCCGCAACAGGAGAGACAAGGCCAGAGGTACAGTGTGTGTGGTCAACGCTGCCACCTGCTGATCGTGTTGTAGAAACACACTTCAGTCATGGTATCTCTCCTCTTGAAGAAACTTCCTCTGAGGATCTGTGTGTGTTATCACAGCGAGGAAGAGGATATCAGGATAAAAACACTCCGCTGCTGGTGAAAGGGCTAAACGTTGTGTTTAAAAGCCGTGAGCTGTGATTCAGTGTTTGTCAGTTTGATCAGATCTTTTGTTTAATTTACTTTGCTGAAATCAAACCCTCCAGTCTGTGTTTCAGACACGAACCAGATTCAGGCCTCCAGCTGCACTTTATTCTCTGCTTGGTTTTCATAACAGTTAATGTGTCGCACTCTTGCCTCTGTGTTGTCACATCGTGCTCTGCAGACATCTTTAAAGGACCATTAAAGGATTAAAGCAACGTTTCACAGCTGCACATGCGCATTTGTTATGATTACATTACTGATGACTTTCAGCCAAATACCAAGCGAGAAGTCCAGCTCGCCGTCTCTCCTGCAGCCTCTCGCTCGCTCGGTCTCGCTCTCTTTTCTCTTCTTGGCTTCCTCCCTCAGTGACCTCCAGCAGCCATCCCATATTTACCCTTGCTCGGCCTCTTGTTCATCGCTCTCTCTTTTTCCGTCCTCACTTCCTCCTCATCTTCTTTGGTCACGATAATACCGAGCTAGCTTCCTCCAAAGACCTTACATGACACACTTTCTTCTTATAGCTTGCTGACTGTTTGGTATTAGTACTTTTACTTAAGTAAAGGATCTGAATACTTCTTCCGCCCCTGCTGCTGCTCACTTACATGAATAACGAGATGTGGAGCCTCACGATGACTTTGGCTGCCTCCGTCGGTCACGTGACCCTCTGACCCTGAAGGGTTACTGTACAGGAAGCAGCAGCACTTAAGATCCCCCATGATGCAGCAGTGCAGAGTCAGGTGTCCTGAGCTGACCTCCGCAGTATCAGGTGTGTGCGTGTTAACCAGCTGCGTGTCGGGTCATTATCAGCTGCAGGGATCACATGTCCGGCCTGTCAGTCCAGCACAGGGACGTGTCTGAGCTGAGGGCGTGCAGTGAGGAAGCTGAGGACAAAAGTTCAAGAGAAACATGATTCAGAATAACACAGAGGTATCAGACTCCCCGTGGTGAGGAACAGTAGATATGTGTGTTTAGCTGGAGCCCTGCCGCTGTGTAAGCTTTATTATCTGCTCCTAATCTCTGGAACTGTGATCCTTTCATAAAGCAGCTGAAGCACATCGGGGCCCAGATGGAGCAGAGAAAGTGCTTTTGTTTCACTCGTCCTCAGACACAGAGAGAGAGAGAGCGTGTTCCTGCACACTGCAAGAACAAGTCAGTCCACGTCCCGCCAAGGCCTGAACGTCTTCTGAGTCCATGGACAAAATAAATGTTGTTTTTATCTCAACGTGATGCTGACCGACCGCAGGAAACAGGCCTCAGCCGTTCCTGGTTAATAATTAGAAAGGTGCACGGCGCTCTGGGTCCTTACAGGAGTGTCCAGGTGTGTGGAGACAATAGTTAGACAATAAAAACTAAACTAATCTGTACGTTCATTAGTTCAGAGAGGCACCGATTTGGCGGAGCAGATCTGACGGGGCTGACTGGATTTGGTCGAGGTTTTCTGGACTTTTGGGTACCAAGTTTTAGCATGCTGTTGCTAAATGCTGCATGTCACCTGGCAAATAAAAGGCTAGTTCTTAAACATTTACTCATTTGTCAGATGCTTTTGTCTAAAGCAGCTTACATGTGATGAAAAACATACAAGCATCAACACAGCAGGAGATCTACAACTGACAACACCTGCTAGAAAGAGCTCATACAGCGTTTAGTGGGGTAAAAAGAACTGTGAGGGGACAGAAGAGGTGTTCTCAGAGGAAGTGATCTCAGAGGAAGTGATCTCAGAGGAAGTGTTCTCAGAGGAGGTGTTCTCAGAGTAAGTGATCTCAGAGGAAGTGATCTCAGAGGAAGTGATCTCAGAGGAAGTGATCTCAGAGTAAGTGTTCTAAGAGGAAGTGTTCTCAGAGGAGGTGATCTCAGAGTAAGTGATCTCAGAGGAAGTGATCTCAGAGTAAGTGATCTCAGAGGAAGTGATCTCAGAGTAAGTGTTCTAAGAGGAAGTGATCTCAGAGTAAGTGATCTCAGAGGAAGTGATCTCAGAGGAAGTGATCTCAGAGGAAGTGATCTCAGAGGAAGTGTTCTCAGAGGAGGTGTTCTCAGAGTAAGTGATCTCAGAGGAAGTGATCTCAGAGGAAGTGATCTCAGAGGAAGTGATCTCAGAGTAAGTGTTCTAAGAGGAAGTGTTCTCAGAGGAGGTGTTCTCAGAAGAAGTGATCTCAGAAGAAGTGATCTCAGAGGAAGTGATCTCAGAGTAAGTGATCTCAGAGGAAGTGATCTCAGAGGAAGTGATCTCAGAGGAAGTGATCTCAGAGGAAGTGATCTCAGAGTAAGTGATCTCAGAGGAAGTGATCTCAGAGGAAGTGATCTCAGAGTAAGTGTTCTAAGAGGAAGTGATCTCAGAGTAAGTGTTCTCAGAGGAAGTGATCTCAGAAGAAGTGTTCTCAGAGGAGGTGTTCTCAGAGGAAGTGTTCTCAGAAGAGGTGTTCTCAGAGGAAGTGATCTCAGAGGAAGTGATCTCAGAGGAAGTGTTCTCAGAGGAAGTGATCTCAGAGGAAGTGATCTCAGAAGAGGTGTTCTCAGAGGAAGTGATCTCAGAGGAAGTGATCTCAGAAGAGGTGTTCTCAGAGGAAGTGTTCTCAGAGGAAGTGTTCTCAGAGGAAGTGATCTCAGAGGAAGTGTTCTCAGAGGAAGTGTTCTCAGAGGAAGTGATCTCAGAGGAAGTGTTCTCAGAGGAAGTGATCTCAGAAGAAGTGATCTCAGAGGAAGTGATCTCAGAGGAAGTGATCTCAGAGGAAGTGATCTCAGAGGAAGTGTTCTCAGAGGAAGTGATCTCAGAGGAAGTGATCTCAGAAGAAGTGTACTCAGAGGAAGTGATCTCAGAGGAAGTGATCTCAGAGGAAGTGATCTCAGAGGAAGTGATCTCAGAAGAAGTGTTCTCAGAGGAAGTGTTCTCAGAGGAAGTGATCTCAGAGGAAGTGATCTCAGAGGAAGTGTTCTCAGAGGAAGTGATCTCAGAGGAAGTGATCTCAGAAGAGGTGTTCTCAGAGGAAGTGATCTCAGAGGAAGTGATCTCAGAAGAGGTGTTCTCAGAGGAAGTGTTCTCAGAGGAAGTGTTCTCAGAGGAAGTGATCTCAGAGGAAGTGTTCTCAGAGGAAGTGTTCTCAGAGGAAGTGATCTCAGAGGAAGTGTTCTCAGAGGAAGTGATCTCAGAGGAAGTGTTCTCAGAGGAGGTGTTCTCAGAGGAAGTGTTCTCAGAGGAAGTGTTCTCAGAGGAAGTGATCTCAGAGGAAGTGTTCTCAGAGGAAGTGATCTCAGAGGAAGTGATCTCAGAAGAGGTGTTCTCAGAGGAAGTGATCTCAGAAGAAGTGTTCTCAGAGGAAGTGATCTCAGAGGAAGTAATCTCAGAGGAAGTGATCTCAGAAGAAGTGTTCTCAGAGGAAGTGTTCTCAGAGGAAGTGATCTCAGAGGAAGTGATCTCAGAGGAAGTGATCTCAGAAGAAGTGTTCTCAGAGGAAGTGATCTCAGAGGAAGTGATCTCAGAGGAAGTGATCTCAGAGGAAGTGTTCTCAGAGGAAGTGTTCTCAGAGGAAGTGATCTCAGAGGAAGTGATCTCAGAGGAAGTGATCTCAGAAGAAGTGTTCTCAGAGGAAGTGATCTCAGAGGAAGTGATCTCAGAGGAAGTGATCTCAGAAGAGGTGTTCTCAGAGGAAGTGTTCTCAGAGGACGTGTTCTCAGAGGAAGTGATCTCAGAGGAAGTGTTCTCAGAGGAAGTGTTCTCAGAGGAAGTGATCTCAGAGGAAGTGTTCTCAGAGGAAGTGATCTCAGAGGAAGTGTTCTCAGAGGAGGTGTTCTCAGAGGAAGTGATCTCAGAGGAGGTGTTCTCAGAGGAAGTGTTCTCAGAGGAAGTGATCTCAGAGGAAGTGTTCTCAGAGGAAGTGATCTCAGACGAAGTGTTCTCAGAGGAAGTGATCTCAGAGGAAGTGTTCTCAGAGGAAGTGATCTCAGACGAAGTGTTCTCAGACGAAGTGTTCTCAGAGGAAGTGTTCTCTGCAGACTTTCCAGGAGCTTCTTGAAGTCAGAGAGGGACGCCGCTGCTCTGATGGCGTGCGGCAGCTCGTTCCACCATCGTGGTGTCACAGGTGAGAACAGGGATTGCTTTGTGTGAAGGGATGGCAGAGCCAGGCGGCGTTCGTTGGAGGAGCGTAGCGGCCCAGAAGGAACGTAGGCTTGGATTATGGAGTTTAGGTAGATGGTGCAGATCCAGCAGGAGCTCTGGATGCAGAATCAGTGACTTGAATCTGATCCTGGAGGCCCCGGGGAGCCAGTGGAGGTCACTGAGTAACGGAGTGACATGAGTCCTTTTGGGCTGATCAGAAACCAGACGGGCTGCTGAGATCTGAACCATCTGTAGGGGTTTCACCGCACAAGCTGGGAGACCTGCTAGAAGGACATTGCAATAGTCGAGGCCTTAAAACGCATGCTAACATGCTAACATTAGCATTCAGCTTAAAACACAGCTGAGCCTGATCAGAAGAGTCTCAACCACTTGGCCAGGTTTAGGAAAATATCACGGCTAGGTAACACAACTCACGCGGGAAATAAACAACGGTCCCCTGGGTGACAGCAAATATAGAAGAAGATTTAAAAATATATAAATAAAGAGAAAGAAGATCCTAAAAGGAAAGTAGAAACACGCCAGACGTCACGGTTCAGTTCTTAAAGTGGTGTTTTGTGCTGTTATGGCCTTTGGATAAAAACTTTTTGATCTAAATCTATTTGTTTGTGTTTCATTGGTCCTGAAACATCTGCGTGAGCGAGCACAGCGGTTCCACCAGACAGAGTCCGGAGGGTACATTAGATCAATAGGTTATTTTTACTAGGCCTACTTTTAGCATTGAACAATGACGCCTAAGGGTGCCATGTGCTTTGGTACCAGCACGCCAAAGGACGTGACAAAGCCAATCGAGGCCCTGGGAGTGAGAACGGGCTTGAAATATATCCAGAACACAGCAAACACAAGTTTCTGCTTCTGTGGGGATTAAAACAAGCGTTGCTGTTGTACTGCGGCCTGACAGCAGGACCTACAGGACAGGTAACTTTCATTTACAGCATGACTTTACACTTTCTGTAACAAAATAATCTCCTCTCAGCGGACTCCTCCCACCAGCCTCAGAGCCTGCAGCCACGTCTCAAGGTCACTGTGGAGATTTCTTGTAAACAGAGTTTCTGTTTACGTTTCTCACGAAACCCTTTCCTGTTACACCAGCTTCAGACGAGCGAGAGGGTCAGTCTGAGCCGGTCCTCTCTCCACAGCAGCTGAGAGGGAGAATCTTTGTAAAAGCAGCTGACTTTGAATTTCAACATTTTTTGCAGTGCAGGCAGGCAGGAGGGGGGGCGTGGCTAACACACAGTGAACAGTGATACTCTGCAGGGCTGAAACACTCAGAGGACTCTGCTGCCGGACTAACTCTTCAGCTGACTTTTTACTGTCAGTTCAGCTGTCTGATCCCCGTCTGTCCAGCCTGAGGACCGTACTGGATGGACACTGTCTGATCCCCGTCTGTCCAGCCTGAGGACCGTACTGGATGGACACTGTCTGATCCCCGTCTGTCCAGCCTGAGGACCGTACTGGATGGACACTCTCTGATCCCCGTCTGTCCAGCCTGAGGACCGTACTGGATGGACTCTGTCTGATCCCCGTCTGTCCAGCCTGAGGACCGTACTGGATGGACACTGTCTGATCCCCGTCTGTCCAGCCTGAGGACCGTACTGGATGGACTCTCCTGCAGGATTTTGCTGAGGACGAACAGCTGCAGCGGCGGTCAGCTGATGTTTGACTCTCAGGAAACTTGTCAGCGTTCAGAGTCGGAGGCTTTGTTTATGTTCCTTTGGCCGAGATCTCCGGCAGAAAAGAGATTTATTGACTCGCTTTATTAAAAGCTAAACAACAAAGAAGCCAAAACATCTCACTTATTAAAGATTCTGCAGCGGCCAATCAGAACAGGGCTTCTTTGCAGAAGAGCCTCCAGAGGCTCGTTGCAGATGAAGGCAGTTAATTGTTATTTTAAGTAGTTTAATGGATTCTTCAAACCACGACAAGATTTACATTAAGTTTAATTTATTGTTTAATTTGATTGATGTCTTGATTCATCTTAAAGTTAAATTGATCTTTTTTCTTTATCACGTTGTTCTTTCTGTTTAGTTTAGTTTAAATTAAATTTATATGGTTTGTGACATAAAACATTCATTTAAACTGTATTTATTAATTATTTTAAACTAGGTTAGTAATTTATTCAATAGATTTTTTCATTTCATTAGTTCAGTCAAATCTTTTTACTTCATCCACGACTTTGTTACAGTTTAGTTTCATTCAGTTTGGTCCACTAATGTATCCAACGAAGGTTAAAGTCAAGGGCAACTGGACTTGGTTGAAGACACTAATATAGTTGAACTGATTTCATTTAGTTTTGTTTTAATTTGTTAAATTTACTTTTGTATTTATCTTAATTTGTTTAGTTTGTAAGTTCTGCCAAACAGGAGCAGCTGTGGCCGTAATTAAAAAGACAATGACGAACGTTTAACGTTAAAACAGAGTCATAAAGTCAGCAAAAAGACAGTAACGCACACTGAAGCTGCTGGATCAGAACATTGCTCATAAATGATGCTCTTCTAAATGAAGGTTGTTATTTCGTACACGGTATCGTTTGTGTTTTATTTTCATCATGGCGATGAAGCGTCTGAGCAGCCTGATGCTGAGGAAGTGGAAGGACAAGGAGAGGTGGACGGGGAGGAGGAGGAGTGAACCGTGTGGAGCAGGAGAGGAGGAAGAGGAGGAAGAGGAAAGGCAGACAGACAGGAGGGACAGACAGACACACAGATTCATGCTGAGGAGGAAGTCTGAACCCTGTGGACAGATGGAGGAAGACGAAAAGACGGAGGAGGAGGAGAAGAAGAGCAAGAGCGGCCGGAAGAAAGAACGCAGGAGGTCTGAATCCAGCGTGGAGGAGGAGTTCAGGCAAGACCGAAGGAGGGCAGAGAGGGGCAGAGGGAAGGACAGGAGGAATTCTGCTTCATGGATCTCTGTGGAGGACAGACCCGGAGGACAGACGGACAGGAGGCCGAGGGAGGCGGACAGTCGGACGCTGCGGCGGCGGTCGGAGCCTTGCGGGATCCTGTACGTCCAAATGCTTCCTCTGTCCAACAGGAAGAGGAGGGAGCTGCTGCAGAGACGGACAGGACGCAGGACGTCCTGCAGCGAGGAGGGGGACGGACAGACGGAGCGGAGGCAGCGAGACCAGTTCAGACAGATGACCAGGGGGAGGTCAGAACCCATCGGGCCCCTGGACAACAGTAAGCACAACGACTACACGAACACCACAGTCTCTCACTCCCAACTCGTCACATACAGTTTGGGCGCTTGGACTAGACACCTTGGCGTCGCTTTTTAACGCCCTTTAGTGTTGTTTTACAACGATGAGGGCCCCGTGGTCAAGTTAGCAACAATAAATAAGCCCCGTCTGGTGAGACTTTGGCAATTTAGTTAGGTTTACTCACCAAAAGTAGCTGTTTAATTAGGAAAAGATCCCGGTTTGTCAGTTAAGCTACCTAGCTTCAATAAAGACATTTAATGTTGACTTATTGTTAGACTGGTTCAAAGTCTGGTTTCTGACCCACCTTCACCTACAGGGCTTCACCCAGTTACCAAATGACGTCCATTTGTGATGACTCGGGGAGCCAACGTGTAAATTATGGTCCCATTTAGAGGAAAATAGACCATAAAGCAGTGGAGGCTTTAGGGGCGGGGCTACAAGCTGATTGACAAGTCACCACCACAGCGACCTGTCAGGTGTAGCGCATGCTCCGCCCTCTCGTCCAAACACAGTCACCTCTGGTTTTCCAACAGAAGGCCCAACGTGAGGCATCAAAGCGGTAGTCCACAAACCAACGGGTGTCATCCCGCTCGCTACTTCTACTTCTTTCATACCGTCTATGGCTGTGTCCAAAACTCCTCACTCACTCGTTACTCCCAACTATCTGGGTAGTTTACAGTGAGCTCACCTACAGAACGAAAACAACACCTGAGGACACAACCCGGGTCGTTCTCTCTGTTAACACAGTTAAATCCTGCCAAATGAACATCGGCTGGTTTGCCATTTAGCGCAATGCATGATGGTAAATGCTGCCTGGTTAGTGACCATAGGTTGTACACTGCTTTTCACAATGCATTCTGGGATACTTTGAGTCCACTATGTAGTCCAACATATAGTGAGTAGTGATGTGGACACAGCCTTTTCTGAGCACTGACTGTTGGTTTAAGAGCTGAGGAAGTTCCTGCTCGACTTTTGGAACAGCGGCCGAGAAAACGTGTTCAATGCAGCGTTCGTTTAGTGACGCCCGGAGCTTTTAAGCCTGCTGTCTTATATCACACAGTGTCCCTCTCCAACACCGTCTGTTTTCAGCTCTGGTTCTCGTCACAGGACCCGTGCTGGAACTCTGGGAGCAGGAACAAAGAGAAAAGGCTAAGAAACAAACGTAATCCTGTTATCGCTGCGCAGGTGGAGCCACACTATGCGTCATTCCACCGCAGCAGCCGCAGCAGCAGCAGCAGCCCTGTTCTTCCCACCAAAACTAAACCTGTAATCACTGTTTGTGTGCTCAGGTTAATGTCACTCCCTATCATTTCACCGGGCTGTAATCTCACTGTAATCCCAGTTCAGGCTGTAACGTCAGACCAGACACCCTGAGAGGAAACTCAGAGAGCACAGAGGAGGCATCTGAAGAAGCTTTCAGTCGTAGACGAGGAAGCAAAACAAATTCAGCTTTAACAAAAGTTCTAGGAGATGAGAAGCAAGGGGAGATTGTTCAGCTACCTTTTCCCGTCCGGGTGCTTTGAGAACCGACTAATTCGCTAAATCAGCTGGATTTAGTGAATTAGTCGGTTAGTTTAGCTGGAGAATAATTCAGTTTCACGGTTAAAGTTCCTCCACATACACTAATGTCATGAAGGTTGAACTCTCGTGCATCCTGGGAAAACCATGAATCTTCTCAATGTTGTCAATTAAGAAAACAGGATTTAACCTTGTAATAATATGCTGCGTTCCAGTCTCAGTCTTCCGACCTCGTAGAGTTCCAGGTGAACGAAAACACGAACCCTCAGCGGCTCCACGGGTGTTAATTTAAACAATGGCTGACACCAGCAGACGTTTGTAGTGAACTGTGTTACCGTCTGGTGCCTGAAAACATTGGCATCAGTTTACGTGCAGGACAGCTTTTACTACATGATAGTGTGTATTATTTTAATTACATGCAGGCAAATTTTAGTTGATGGTTTAACAGTTACACTAAGTGCTTTCATGGTGCAGCAGCTGATAAGATGATGATTCATTTGTCCCGAGTTCACAAGCAGGAATGCTGAGATGCGTTAAATTGTACTTTTTCTAGTCGGAGGTCGGAAAGTTTCGAGTTCAGAGTTTTCTGGAACGCAGCCCTGATGATGTCATAGTGATGTCATTAACAGCGGCTCCCGTGTTCGATTTCTGGTTCTTCATTGATGCTTCTTGTGCTGCGTTCCAGGCAACTCAGAACCCAAAAATGCCCGACCTCCAACTAGAAAAAGTATCATGGATGCCACTTGAAGAAGGAGTTCGTACTTGTGAACTCGAACTTGTGAAAAAAATATGCAGCGGCTGAATGCCGTCACACAACACAACACATCACAACACATCACAACACAACACAACACAACACAACACAACACAACACATCACAACACAACACAACACAACACATCACAACACAACACATCACAACACAACACAACACATCACAACACAACACAACACAACACATCACAACACATCACAACACAACACATCACATCACAACACAACACAACACATCACAACACAACACATCACACAACACAACACATCACAACACAACACAACACAACACATCACATCACAACACATCACATCACAACACAACACATCACAACACAACACAACACATCACAACACAACACATCACAACACAACACAACACATCACAACACAACACAACACAACACATCACATCACACACATCACAACACACACATCACATCACAACAACACATCACAACACACACACACAACACAACACATCACATCACAACACAACACATCACATCACATCACAACACAACACAACACAACACATCACATCACATCACAACACAACACAACACAACACAACACAACACATCACAACACAACACATCACAACACAACACAACACATCACAACACAACACAACACATCACAACACAACACAACACATCACAACACATCACAACACATCACAACACAACACATCACATCACATCACAACACATCACATCACAACACAACACATCACATCACAACACAACACATCACAACACAACACAACACATCACAACACAACACATCACATCACAACACATCACAACACAACACAACACATCACATCACAACACAACACATCACAACACAACACAACACATCACAACACATCACATCACATCACAACACATCACAACACATCACATCACAACACAACACATCACAACACAACACAACACATCACATCACAACACAACACATCACATCACAACACAACACATCACAACACAACACAACACATCACAACACAACACAACACACAACCAACACATCACATCACATCACAACACATCACAACACATCACAACACAACACATCACATCACAACACAACACATCACAACACAACACAACACATCACATCACAACACAACACATCACAACACAACACATCACAACACAACACAACACATCACAACACATCACACACAACACATCACAACACATCACATCACAACACAACACACACACATCACAACACAACACAACACATCACAACACATCACAACACATCACATCACAACACAACACAACACAACACATCACAACACAACACAACACATCACAACACAACACAACACATCACAACACATCACAACACAACACATCACAACACAACACAACACAACACATCACAACACAACACATCACAACACAACACAACACATCACAACACAACACAACACATCACAACACAACACAACACAACACAACACATCACATCACATCACAACACAACACAACACAACACAACACTGGCGGCTCCCATTGAAGCACACATCGCAAACCATCAACTAAAAGGCAACATAAAGAATATTTACATGTATTAAGATTAAAATAATTCACACTGTCACGTAGTAAAACCTGTTCTGCATCTAAACTGATGTAGGAATCTGTTGCACTTGACAAAACGTTTGTCACGGTCGGCCCTGTGTTTCCTTCACTTTCAGGGTCATGTACCAGCATGCACCTGGAGCGCTTTGAGGTCGGATATTTCAACCTTGGAAATGTCCCCTTTCCAAGCAGTCTGGAACGCAGCATTACCACAAGTACAGTTTTATGTTCTGCCCCCCAGTTTGAGTTATTTATTAAAAGTGTTTCTGAGAAACAAACATGTTTGTGGCCGGCTCTGAATACTACAATACCCATGAGCCTCAGCTGCTGAGAAGACGTCGGGCAGAGGTGTGATGAACTGAGAACGTCTCTGTTGTTGATCTGTGTGTGAGTGACCGGACGGTCCTCACAGAGGATTAAACCTGCTGTCGGTGCGTGACAGAGCCCCGCCCCTCTAATCTGTTAAAGTGCCGGTCTGCTCGTGTTCGCCTCGCCGCACTCTGCAGACGCTCCTTTCAGCAGATTGGTGTGTGTTTCTGGTTAAGTGTGTTTGTGTGTTAGAGTGAGAGGAACAAGGTAACCTACATTATTAAACACAGCACAGCCTACTTCCTGTTCCCTGTTGTTGCCATCTGGGTATGTTGTTGACTTCATATCAACAATATAAACAACAATGTTTATCTCTGTATATATACAGATAAGTATATATACTTATAGACAAACAGAGTTTGATTGTAAAGGTCAGTTCTGCATCAGGTTTCTTCTGCACCGCTTTGACCATTGTCCCCAAATCTAATCACATTTAGTGAAGTACAGGGTGGTTCTGTTCTGGATCCTGTTCCAGAGTGCTGATACCTTGGTGTTTTAAAACACATCGTACTGTCTCTGTCTGAGGTTGTAGAAGCTACTTTTATGTTGGTGATGTTCTGTATATGCAGGCTTCACCTGCAGGGCTGTATTATATATATTTATATAATATTTGTGTGCTGTACACGTGGCTAAGCTGTAAAAGAGATCCTGGTCTCATGCTGATTCTTGTACTTTACTTGAGTATTTCCATTTTCTGCTCCACTTCATTTTAGAGGCAAATATTGTCGTGTTTTACTCCACTGGTTACTTTTTACTTTGCAGATTCAGATTAACAATACAAAATAAAATCAAGAAATATTAGTAAAGGCCAGAGATGATATATAACAGGAACCTTCACCAGCTAGCAGAAAGTAATACAACGTAGTTCCACCTTTACCAGCTGCTTCGTTAAAGAGATGTACACATTAAAGTATCAATAATTATAATCCAATAATAAATACATTATTCTGAAAGGAATCGTCTTCCATAATGAGTACTTTTACTTTAGGTACTTTAAGTCTACTTTTACTTAAGTAAATATTTAAATGCAGGACTTTTACAAAGTATTTCTACACTGTTACCTCTACTTTACTTTTAAGATCTGAGTACTTCCTCCACCTCTGGCCTCTTTTAGCTCCTAGTTTTGTTTTTATCCAGAAACCAGACGTTTCCTGTCTGCATGCTCTGTAGCTGCTGGATGTAGCTGTTTGCTAACATGTTAGCATCAACTAACAACATTAGCTCAGGAGCTGACTGATGAGCTTGGCTGAGGTTAGCTAACAGTTCAGGTTAGCAGCCAAAACAGTTTGCTAGTTTTGGCTGCTAACCCCTCTATCTTCATGTTTCTCTGTGTCTGCTGGAGATGGAGGACGGTAGCTGATTGCTAACACGTTAGCATCAACTACTTTACAAGTTGATGACACGTCAGATGTTGAGTTTAAAACTTGTTCTGCTGCGAGGAAGTGGACAATAAATATATGAAGTAGCAGTAACCATGTAGGAAATATACAGGACCAAGACCAGAACCCTGAGGAACCCCACGAGTGTAATCGAGGAGATGATCATGTTGCGTCTGCTTGATCACATGTTAGCATGGACTTCTTCATCAGCTGATAGTGTGTCAGATGTTAAGTTTGCTTTGACCCAACCTGCTAAAATGATGTGTGGTAACCGTGGTAACCTGGATTATTGATTTGTTACATTTCTTACAGTCATTTGGTTTCGTATCCACCACGCTGACCGTTTAAATAAGATACAGAGAAATAAATATATCACTATGCAAGTAACAAAATCTTAATAATAAAATGTGACTTTTCCAAACTTATTCCGTAGTTATAAACATTAATAATCCTGACAGAGACTTGAGATGTAGAAAAAAGTTACGTTATGTGAAAACCAACGTTCAGTAACTTGCTGCTGTTATGATGAGACACACACGAGTGTTTGTGTCAGACTATTATCATCCACCAGCTGTCGCAGACGACTCATCCAGCATCACCGCTAAATATAGACTTTTATCACTGCTCCCTCTGCGCTCCTGTCTACATCTTTATTTTGATTCTCTTTAAACAGAGAGCGGAGACATTTAGTAACTCTTCATCCTGATCATTTAGAGCAGGGGTGTCAAACTCATTTTCAACAAGGGCCACATTACGGTTACCCTCAAAGGGCCAGTTGTGACTGTAAGACTGTATAAACGTAACTACTCCTTAACATATTGTTAAATAACTGTCTCTTTATTTGATTATGTATTCTAGACCATACTCCTGCTATTTTATGAAAAGCGCTGTGAGATAACTGTTGTTGTGATTTGGCACTATATAAATAAAATTGAATTGAAAGTTAAAGACATTTATCAGATGTAAAAATATAGCCTTAGTAAGAAAATGTCTCTTTGTTATTATAATAAATGAATTTATCAGATTTAAAACCCCTCATTACTCCATCAATCAAAGATTAAACATTAAGTAAATAAAGACAAATATCATCAAACAAAAGCTTTTACAGTAACTTTTCACTTTTTCACAGTCCAGAGGGGCAGAACCAGGGTAAACCAAATATCTGTGAGCTGCTAATAACCATCGATCAGTGTGACAGTGTGAACATCACGGCCATCGGCCGACGCTGACAGTGGTGTAGTCTGCACGAGACTTAACTAACGTTGGTCCTTCATCACTGATGCTGCCTCACAGAAGACGCAGGCCGAGCCTCCCGGGTTTTCTCCTTCAAGCATGTTTTCACTTTCCCACCATTCCTGAAACTTCCTTCCTTCTGCGTCAATTTTTCTCGTCTTGGACATTTAGGAATTGTTTTTATACATTTCTCATCTCCACTTGTTGGAAAACTGCTGTAGTGGGTGTGGAAACATCGCAATCTAGTGGCGGGATGCCGTCACTTCTCTGGTCACAAAATCAACATGCATTGTGGGAGATGTAGTTTATGGCAGCATAGACTTTTATTTTAGTCAATCACAAATTTTTAAAGCTTTTGCGGGCCACATAAAATGACGTGGCGTGATTACTGGTTGTTGACAGACTGAGATCTGAGGGTTTCTGTAGCTCCTGCAGACAGTGTTTTATATAAAATATGTCTTCACAGGAGAAGTTATTAACATGTCGTTATTTCTGTTACAGTGTTAGAAACGTTAATTACATGTTTCTAAACTGATTATAAGCAGCATGTAGTTAAAGTATCAGCCGTAAAAGTGCATTAGTTCTAACTACAGCTGTAGAGCGAGGTTAGCAGTAGAAAGTATAATGTCTCTGACTGAGAGGAGTCGACGTAGAAAACAGCAAGAAAAGGAAAATCTGTTCTCACTGCCAGCTCGTCACATATGAACGCCTGGTCAGACCCTCTGATGACGCTTTTTAACGCCCTGGCTACCCTTTACTGTTGTTTTTTGAGAGTAACTATGCATCGTCCAGTTAGACTTTCAAAGTAAAAGCATTTGTTTATTGCACAGTTTTGTTAGGTTTAGGAAAAGATCACGTTTTGGGTTAAGTGGGTTGGGTTATTTAAGATACGTAATGTTAACGTTACTGAAAACTTTTTGTTTCACATAAGAAAGGAACACCGGTCTCCTGCATGAATGTCTGGTTTCTGGTCCTCCGTCCCCCCCGACCAGCTCCTTCCTCTGACCTTCATATACTTCACCGGCCTTTAGTGTTAAGAACTGCGGGGTTTGGTTTTTCCACAGAAACTACTGTGGATGCTCTGACTTTGGTACAAATATTCATGTTCCTGTATTGAAATACGATGCTGCGGGCGGCTGTGGCTCAACGGGTCTTGACCATGTGATAATGGGTTGCAGCTAAAGTACAAATACCTCTAGATACCTCTAGTACTTTTTGACTGTGTAGTGGCTCAGTGTTTCCAGCAGAGGGCGCTGTTTCCTCACTTCATTTAAACTCAAATACTGCCTCTCTCCTTCTCCCTGTTTTACCTCCTCTCTTCCCTCCTTCGCTCCCTCCCTTCTCTCCTCCCAGCCTACAGCCTCTCCTCCACCCCTCCTCCTCCCCCACCTCCCTCTCTCCCCCGTCAGGAGGAGGGGAGTGTTTTCCACCTGGAGACGTACCTGGCGGAGCCGAGGCGTCCGGAGACCAGGAGGCTGCGCTCCTTCTCCTCCCCTCCCGACACCGGACAACGCTCCTCCTCCACCTCCACCTCCTCCTGCTTCCATCCTCCCCCTCTGGCTCCGCCTCTTCCTGTCTGCAGGCAGGTGAGTGAGGAGGTGAGATGATGAAGCGCTCCTCCTGTTACAGACACGATTAACATGTTGAATTTAATATTCCAGCTGTCTGCGTCCTTCAGCTCACACAAACAATAAGCTCTCCTGCGTTAAACCAGACTCTGTGAAACTTTCGGACTAATGTTTAAAAAGTTCAATATTTCCCTCTGAAAGCGACAAAACGCTCAGACAGCAGCACGGGCGGGACCTCGGCTGTGTTCGGCTCCGATCGGCTGTTTCCGGCCCCGCTCGGTGCCGCGATGCTGACATATTAAAGCACCGTCAAGTGGGACGGGACCGGAAAGGAATCTTTCAAAATAAGACATTAATGCCCGAAAATAAAGAGTTAGGAACAAGAAACGACGAAAGTTTGTGGTTTTAGTTTTATGGTGTTTAATGTTTGTGATTTAAGGAATTAATTAACTTAATGTTTCTGGAAATAATCAAAGACAAAATTATTGTTTTTATTTGTTTTTCTGGTTTTCCTTTTGGGAAAATCTGCTACCTGTTAGATTTCTTTGCTATCACCTCCGTCGAGGTTCCAGGCGAGCTGAGGCAAAACCAAAAGTTGAAAACACTGCAGGCTGCTGATTGGTCAGAGAGAAACGACACTATTCACTGCATCTTTATTCTCACTGCAGAGAAGTCCTGCAGAACATTTTCACTGCAGGACGTTTACTTGTTGCAGTGTATTTTTACAGCGTGGTATTAGTACTTTTACTGCAGTATTGAATCTAAGTACTTCCTCCTCTTGTAGTCAGAGGGGCAGCTGAGTCAGTTTCCCTGTTTGTTTGGTAGTTAAATATGATTATAAATCCTCTGCAGAGGTTTAACATCACTTATATATTAACTAAATGTAAATGTGAATATGTCAAATAAAAGAATCAATGGATCAGAACTGTAATATCAGACAGTCGTTAATATAATATAATATAATATAATATAATACAATATATATATAATATAACATCATATAATATAATATAATATAACATCATATAATATAATATAATATGATATAATATATATAATATAATATAATATAATATAACATCATATAATATAATATAATATAATATGATATAATATATAATATATATAACATCATATAATTAATATAATATAATATAATATTATTTATATTATATTATATAATATATAATATAATATAACATATAATATATAATATATATAATATAATATGATATAATATATAATATAATAATATAACATCATATATAATATAATATATATATATAATATATATGATAATATAATATGATATAATATAATATAAAATCTATAATATAATAAATAATATATGATATAATAATATAATATATATGATAATATAATATAATATGATATATATAATATACATCATATAATATAATATAATATAATATAATGATATATAGATATAATATATATATAATATAATATAATATGATATAATATAATATAACATCATATAATAATATATAAATATGATATAATATAATATATATGATATAATATAATATATATGATATAATATATATAACATCATATAATATAATTAATATAATATATATATATAATATAATATGATATAATATAATATATAATATAATATAATATAATATATATAATATAATATAATATAATATAAATAACATCATATATAATATAATATTATATAATATTATACAGTGTAATATAATATTATATATATTATATCATTATATTATATTATATAATATACAGTGTAATATAATGAGCGTTGTGTTCAGGAACACGCCGTCACCGTGCTTTTGTTGTGAAATCCCGGACCGGACGTGCTTGGTGTTAGCTCCGTTAGCTTGTTAGCTGCTGCTGCGGCTCCGGTGGTCGCGGCTGCTGTTTAACCTGAAACCGAGCGGCGGGCAGCGGCGATCTTTACCGACCGGAGACGACCGTTTACCGGCGGATCACATCCCTCCAGCCGGGCAGAGGCTCCGGATGGAGCCGCGAGGATTGTAGAGATCCACCGGGAGGATAAACCCCGAGCTCGGCATCCGCGCGGAGGAGAGAGAGAGAGGAGCGTTTCATGAACGGCGACTGTCCAGTAGGTGCTAGCTAACATCAGTCAGTCAGCGGCCGAACCAGCTTTAAAAAATCACGTATTTACCAGACAAACAGCTCTCACTCGGTCATTTTAACAGTCAGGAGGCTTTAACTTCCCGGTGTTAATGAAAACATGTCAGTCTAGAGATCGGCTGCTAACACAGCCACGTTACTGATCACTAGAGACGTGATTTATACCTGATAACATAATGATCCGTAACACCGGGCTCCTTTTTAAAACCTGCAGAAAATCGACCTGATTTTACAGACAGGCTGCTTCATTTCATGTCTCAGTGTTCCTCACACATTTATATTTCATTATTTCACAGCAGGCTGAAGAGCCTATATATAAAGCTTTATTTTCCTTTTCTGGCAGATTGTAATCACCTTTGAGCTTTGAATCTGTGCAGTGGGTTCATCACCCTGCTGCTCATATGATGTGTGCATCAGCTCACCTGGCTCACTTTATAAAGTGAGCCAGACTCTGGAGGGAAATCCTCCCTTCTGACCGACGCTGTTTGTGCTGCAGGTGGAGGCTGCAGACGGCATGGCGGAGCAGCCGGACCCCGACGATGCCGGTAAGACTGTCTCCTGTACCTGAACCCTAAAACCAGGTCTTGACCCCCCACACAGCCCTTTAAACCTGTGGGCTCCAGCTTTTTGGCCCCCACAGGTCAAACACACGGAGTTATTCCTGAACACGAGGGCCAGACAGACAAGGACTCTGACCTTCATCGGTCTGATGATCTGAATCAGCAGATCCAGTAACTAAAAACCACAACAGACTGCAAGGCATGATGGGTAGACACAGCGTTATGGATCAGGGTTATCGATTTGTCCGAGGTGTCAGGTGACCTCCAAAAGAGGCGGGAACAGAAGCTGAATAAATAAGAGAGAGAGAAGGAAGTACGATGTGTTTTACTTTGGGGGAGCGTAGGATGTTCCCAGCATGCTTTGCAGCGTGACAGAGGGTTGATGCTGAGCAACCAGCTGTCTGTTGTCACGGCTACAGACAGCTTAGAGACGAGCTCATCTGTTCAGTTTTTTAGGCCAACACACACACACACACACACACACACACACAACCACGGTAACCTTCTCTTTATGACTCAGCAGTTTATACCGAACACACAGGAAGTGATGTCACACAATGCTGATAGTGATTGAATCCTAACCACAGCTGGATGATGATGATGATGATGGTGATGGTGGTGATGATGATGGTGGTGATGATGATGGTGATGGTGATGATGGTGATGATGATGATGGTGAGAATGATGGTGATGATGATGATGAGAATGATGGTGATGATGATGATGATGATGATGATGGTGGTGATGGTGATGATGATGATGGTGATGATGATGGTGAGAATGATGGTGATGATGGTGATGGTGATGATGATGATGGTGATGATGATGATGATGGTGGTGATGGTGATGATGATGATGGTGGTGATGATGGTGAGAATGATGGTGATGATGATGATGGTGGTGATGGTGATGGTGATGATGATGATGGTGATGGTGAGAATGATGGTGATGATGATGATGAGAATGATGGTGATGATGATGATGATGATGATGGTGGTGATGGTGATGATGATGATGGTGGTGATGATGGTGAGAATGATGGTGATGATGATGATGATGATGATGGTGGTGGTGGTGATGGTGATGATGGTGATGATGATGGTGATGATGGTGATGGTGATGATGGTGATGATGATGGTGATGATGGTGATGGTGATGGTGATGATGGTGAGAATGATGGTGATGATGATGGTGATGATGGTGATGGTGATGATGATGGTGAGAATGATGGTGATGATGATGATGGTGATGATGGTGATGGTGAGAATGATGGTGAGAATGATGGTGATGATGGTGAGAATGATGGTGATGATGGTGGTGATGGTGATGATGGTGAGAATGATGGTGAGAATGATGGTGATGATGATGGTGAGAATGATGGTGATGATGGTGATGATGATGATGATGGTGTTGATGATGGTGATGATGATGATGATGATGATGATGAAGGTGTTGTGCGTTGCAGCCTCAGAGGAGTCGGAGAGAGACATCTACATGCGCTTCATGAAGTGTCACAAGTGTTACGACATCATCCCCACCAGCTCCAAACTGGTGGTGTTCGACACCACGCTGCAGGTGAGATATTATTAGTCACAAACGGACAGCTGACCGTCTCCTGTCCGACGGGAAGAGATTCGGCTCACAGAAACAAATCTGCGTTGTCCAAGAAGGAAACAAGTTCCTGATGACTACATTATATTTTTAGATTTTGTATTGTCACCTTACACCTGAGTTTGTGTTTCCCTTTATAAATATAAAAGACATTTCTACCATAAATTGTCTGGAAAATGTTTCCAAAATGCAGAAAATGAAGTGTTTAATGCTCAAAATCTTCCGGGGGAGGAGCCCCAGACTCCCAAACATAAATCACAGTAGTGAATATTTATTCTGATATCTTCTTGTTTTGTTCACGTCTCGGGAGTAAGTGTCTCACTGCACTCCTAATCTGAGCCCATAAATGCCTCCACCCCTTTTCAGCACAAAGTGGCGCCCTTGACTGAGACAAACTGAGACTCCACTGACGCCAGCTGCGCCACGGTTCTGTTCCGTCCTCCGCTCGGCGTCACCGTCCTCCACAATTGTTTCATCGGCGCAGCGCGTTGTTGACTTGTTGTTAAGTTGACCTTTTTGTGTTTCTACTGCCGTCTTCACGGCTCTCTGAGACGCCGTTTAGTTCCGTCGTTGGCAGGCTGGGAGCATTTCACAATAAGAGCGTTTTGCCTGTTTTTGCTGACAGTTTTATATTTTGTTGATTTGGTAATCGGTTCTTACTCTTTCTGCTTTACTGTTTTAAATGCTTTCTCTTTTGTCTGTTTATTGTAAGGTTGTAACCCTCGTGAGAGAGGCGAGAGAGATAGAAGCGCATGTCGTAGATTCACCTGCTGTTAAAAAAGCTTGCTCTGTCATCGCTGCCGCTGGTTAAGTTGATAATTAACGGCAGGCCAAAACAGCCTTCAGTCCCCTGGGAAATCTCCCCGTGCTTCTGACTTCCGCTAGTTTTATCCCCACAGCGTCTTCTTGTTTACAGTGTCGTTCGTCAGTAGCGCGCAGGACAGTAGGCTTCACCAGTGGACCAATGAGCAAACACTATGTGCAGGTTGTACTCATGGGAGTTATAGTGTCACATTGCAGTTCGTTTGTTTATGCCTTTTGACTTGACTGATTTTTAACACGCCAAAGTGGCTAGTGGGAGTGACAACCTATGTCAAGCCCTGTTTATTACTGTAACTGATCCAGGATCAGCTTTAATGAATCTGCTCTCAGCTGTAATTAGTACAAAGTCTGTTTCAGGAGAGACGAGAGAAACTTTCGGGAAACTGCAGCAGCTGTGAAACAAAGTGTTGATAAAAACATCACAGAATGTTTTTCTTATTGAGCTGATAACCAGCAGACAGCTGGAGAAGAAACTAACCGTCATCAGAAAACAAGAAGACGCTTCAACCATTGTTGTCATTGTTAAATAAGAAGAAGCTGAAATCTAATCATAGCTTATTAAACAAAGTGTAACATCTCTAGCAGAATATATGTTATAATAATTATTGGTGTTGTTTCAGGTGAAGAAGGCGTTCTTTGCTCTGGTGGCGAACGGCGTGAGAGCTGCTCCTCTGTGGGAGAGCAAGAAGCAGAGCTTTGTAGGTAAGACGGCTTCATCCTGTCGGCTCTCACGCTGCTGAGTCAGGCCCTCCAGGATCTCAAGGGCCGCTTTGTGATTTGAAGTTGTGGAATAAGTGAAACTGATGCTTTTAACTTTAGAATTGTAATTGAATGATTGAACAGTCCCTCCAGGACTTGGCGGGCCTGACCCTGCATATTTAAACCAGCTGACCTTGATTCTTTCCTGCAGCTGTCCAGGTGCAGCAGCCTGTGTCTCAGCATCTCGTCTGACGTCCTCCACGTGTTTCTGACATTCTCTCTCAAAGTGTTTGTCAGCGGACGATTTCCTTTGTGTTCGACCACAATACTGCACGTTCTGCAGAATCTACATGCGCTTCATGAAGTGTTACGACTTCATCCCCACCAGCTCCAAACTGGTGACAAAATCCTACCACATGGACGACCCCGGGACAAAGATGATGATAATAATAATAATAATAATAATCTTTATTTGTAGAGCACTTTTCAAAAACAAGTTACAAAGTGCTTTAACAAGTGTAAAGACAATAATACCCAAAAGACAATAATACAGAAACAATACAAGATAAAAGCAAGAAAACATTGAAAAGACTAAAATACACATTTAAGATAAATATTAAATAAGTAAAATAGAATATCCTACCATATGGGCCACCCCGGGACAAAAATCCTACCATATGGGTGATCCTGGGACAAAAATCCTACTTAATGGGCGATCCTGGGACAAAATCCTACTTAATGGGCGATCCTGGGACAAAATCCTACCATATGGGCGATCCTGGGACAAAATCCTACCATATGGGTGATCCTGGGACAAAATCCTACCATATGGGTGATCCTGGGACAAAAATCCTACCATATGGGCGATCCTGGGACAAAAATCCTACCATATGGGCGGCCCTGGGACAAAAATCCTACCATATGGGCCATCCTGGGACAAAATCCTATCATATGGGCGATCCTGGGACAAAAATCCTACCATATGGGCGATCCTGGGACAAAATCCTACCAAAGGTGCAATCCTGGGACAAAATCCTACCATATGTGCAATCCTGGGACAAAATCCTACCATATGTGCGGCCCTGGGACAAAAATCCTACCATATGTGCGGCCCTGGGACAAAAATCCTACCATATGGGCGGCCCTGGGACAAAAATCCTACTTAATGGGCGATCCTGGGACAAAAATCCTACTTAATGGGCGATCCTGGGACAAAATCCTACCAAAGGTGCAATCCTGGGACAAAATCCTACCATATGTGCAATCCTGGGACAAAATCCTACCAAAGGTGCAATCCTGGGACAAAATCCTACCATATGTGCAATCCTGGCACAAAATCCTACTTAATGGGCGATCCTGGGACAAAATCCTACCATATGTGCAATCCTGGGACAAAATCCTACCATATGTGCAAACCTTCCATATGGACGGCCCTGGGACAAAATCCTACCATGTGTGCAATCCTGGGACAAAATCCTACTTAATGGGCAATCCTGGGACAAAATCCTACCATATGTGCAAACCTTCCATATGGACGGCCCTGGGACAAAATCCTACCATATGTGCAATCCTGGGACAAAATCCTACCATATGTGCAAACCTTCCATATGGACGGCCCTGGGACAAAATCCTACCATATGTGCGGCCCTGGGACAAAAATCCTACCATGTGTGCAATCCTGGGACAAAATCCTACTTTATGGGCGATCCTGGGACAAAAATCCTACCATATGGGCGGCCCTGGGACAAAAATCCTACCATATGGGCCATCCTGGGACAAAATCCTACCCCTGGGACAAAAATCCTACCATATGTGCGGCCCTGGGACAAAAATCCTACCATATGTGCGGCCCTGGGACAAAAATCCTACCATATGGGCGGCCCTGGGACAAAAATCCTACCATATGGGCCATCCTGGGACAAAATCCTACCATATGTGCGGCCCTGGGACAAAAATCCTTCCATATGTGCGGCCCTGGGACAAAAATCCTACCATATGTGCGGCCCTGGGACAAAAATCCTACCATATGGGCGGCCCTGGGACAAAAATCCTACCATATGGGCGGCCCTGGGACAAAAATCCTTCCATATGGGCGGCCCTGGGACAAAATCTTATCAAATGGGAGTCCGTGGTCTAATTTGTGTCAGTTTAGGGGTCCTTTCCTTGACGAGAAAAGGTTTGAGAACCACTGTTCTAAACAAGGAAGTGAGTTTGCAGACGTGTGAAAACGTTTAGCCGGAAAAGGAGATGAGCGCTCAGATTTGTGAACACTGAATTCACAGGGATTTGATTTAATAGTTGATATTGAGGCATCAAGAAATCCTGGAGGAACTGATTAATATTCATGAAGACTGAGAGAACACGTTTGTACTTTAATAAATCTCTGTGTGTTTCAGGAATGTTGACGATCACAGACTTCATCAACATCCTGACCAGATACTATAAATCCCCCATGGTAACACACACACACACACACACACACACACACACACACACACACACACACACACACACTCGTTGAGGTGTTCTTTATTCAGTCTTTATGCTAAGCTAGGCTAACCAGCTGCAGGGTGTAACTTCCTCTGACAGGAAGTTCCTGACAGGTCTCTCACGTACAGAACATGTGGACATTGATGCTTTTTGTCCCTCGAGCAGACCGATAGTCTCAGAGTGCGTCTCTGTGTCTCTGTCAGGTTCAGATCTACGAGCTGGAGGAACATAAATCGAGACGTGGCGAGGTAACAGCTGTCACTCCGACCGAGCTACAC
>NW_024040040.1:55690090-55705090 GCF_014851395.1 Micropterus salmoides | reverse complement strand
TCTGCTCATTTTCAGGTTAAAAATCTTATTCAGGGGTTAAATGATCTTTGTTGGGAGTTGCACATGCTCAGTTCCTAGTTAAGGACTATTAGTCACAGCTGTTCTCATCTGTGACCCCACGATGGTGGAACGAGCTACTACGCCATCAGAGCAGCGGCGTCCCTCTCTCACGGAGAACCAACATGCACTTCCTGTGCTCTTCTTCTTCTATCCCCTTACAATTATTATTGCACTGTTTTTGCTAACTCTTACTTCCTTCCCTCGGTATCTACCCCATTAATGTGATATGTACTGTGAGCTCTTAGTAGTATTTATTGCTGCTCTTACTAGTATGTATTGTCAGTTGTAGATCTGTATTTGACGCTCTGTTGATGATTGTATGTTGTTCCTCAAATGTAAGTCATTTTGGATAAAAGCATCTGCCAAATGAGTAAATGTAAATGTAAGGACTACTAGCCAATCAGAATCAGAGAAGGGCGGGTCAGCGAGAAGCCGGTAAACAGCTCGGGTTCAACTGTACATGTTGCCGACCAGCTTGGCAACATGGACTGGAGCGAGAGTTTCAGAGTGGTGAGTTTTTAATCTGTAAACAAAAGCCTGGAGGGTAGCTAGTGTTTGGAAGGGAGTCGCCGGGATGAAAGGGAAGCTGCTGGATTACAAACGAGCTGTTTTCAGGCAGTTCAGAGCAGAGTTTTCTGGACTTTGGGCTTTTTCACTTTGCAAACCTGTTACATGCACAAAAAGGGTATATAACAATAAAGGAGAGGGGAAAAGCCAAAAAGCAAAATATGACCTCTTTTAACTTCCCAGATCTGAAAATGTTTGCTTTCAAAAAGCTTATTTTATCTTAGAAATGTCTAAAAAATAAGTTTAAGTTAATTAAGCAGAAACTTTTTCTTGTGGAAAGAAACTGGACCTGTCCTGTTGGGGTGTTATTCCAGTTCAAAATTCAGAATCTCAGAAAGTGTTGAGTTCATCTGCAGCTCCTGAACACACCTCAGCCCTCTGATACCATCCGGAGATAACTGCTATCTGACAGAGACAAGACAACACACAGCAGACATATGCTTTTACTTAAGGCCTGTTCACACATGCAATTAACAAAACAATAAACAAAATCAATTCATTTCAAACCATCCTATTTTATTAAAGCTCCTCTATCAGAGTATAAACTACTCCGTGTTTACACAGAGTTCAGAGTCGATGGTGCTAATAAAGCTTTTCAATAAACTGTTTAACACTTTACTGATAGAAATGATAAACTATCCTGAGATGAAATACATAGAAAGAAGCTCAGCAAGATAATGAAACTAACCCGGCAGGCTAGCATACAAACTTCCTGCACTTAGTCTCTTAGGGGTCCAAGCCTGAGTGAGGTGGGTGCCCAGGCATGCAAACGAACAAAAGTTCGAATTATATGGTGTATTAGTTTGTTTTCCAGGTTTGAAACATTGTAAATGGTAATCTGAAAAGTGGTGTGCGCAAGTGTGAAAAAAAGTTTTAAAACTCTTTAAAACTCTCTCTTTTTAAAACTGAAAATTGAGTTTGAAATGTCGAATCTTTATTACACTACATTAAATTGCCCTCGTATTGCAGACTATTTTTTCAGAGCTGAGTTTACAACACCCACAAAATTATCATTCTAAGACATGTGATTTTATTGCCTCAATTTGTGAGAAGGTGAATAAAAGCCAACTGTCACCAGTGGTTCAGTCACCTACTCTTGGGAAGGATCAGAGTTCAAATCCCCATTTCACCAAGTCCCAATTGCCAAGAATGGTGATTTTATCCATGTGGTGTGTTTTCAATTACTCACTGAGTCAGTTTTTCTGTTCTACCTGGATCCCATGAACATTTCCTATTACTTTTCTCTGCTAAAAAGTGTTTGTGCAGCAAAACCCTTAAACCTTGGAAACAACAATGGGCAGGTGGGTTGCGAATTTCACTCTAGGTAGGCATATATAACGACACTCTCTGACCTCAAGGTGATGCTGTAATAATTAAGTTTGCATTTCTGCAATTACCACACATCACTTTAATCTCTTAATTCATCTGCATTCATCTTCTCCTAAATACTCCCTTGGAGGAGGGAGGGTGTTAAAAGTGTTTTCTGTGTTTTTATTTAAAACCTATATATTCTACTCTTATGGTCGTATGAGTATTGTTTAATTGTTAATAAATATCTTTAATTTTTTGCACATAAGCTGTCTCCTGTTTCTTTAGACCCAGTTTTCATGTATATTTGTTACTCCTCTCTACACATCTGGGCTTGAGCCACCTGAGGACACTTACTTCAAAGTGTCAATTTGCAGTATGGACTTTCCAGTTCTGCAAACAGCAGCTTCACTCCTGAATCCTGCAGGCTGTTTTTACTCAGGTCCAGCTCTCTCAGATGGGATGGGTTGGACTTCAATGCTGATGCCAAATTAGTACATCCTTCATCTGTGATCCGACAGCTTTTCAACCTAGAGAAATTTATGTTGACATTTTTTTAAGACTGCACCCAGAGTAAAGCTTGAGGGGGAAAAAAAAACAATCTACCTCAGTGTTGCCAGTCTACAGTGTGGACTCTCCAGTCCAGCAGACAGCTGCTTTACTCCTGAATCCTGTAGCGTGTTGTCACTCAGGTCCAGTTCTCTCAGATGGGAGGGGTTGGACTTCAGAGCCGATGCCAGAGAAGCACAGCTAATCCGTGTCAGTTCACAGAAACTAAGTCTGTAATATGGGATAAACACTCAGTTACTCACACTGTACATACAATCTTCATCGCGCACCATATTTTGAGCTGCCACCTATACACAAGTAATAAAATATGTAATATACCTTTACTCATTTTAAATCTGCAAGTGAATGACATTCTGCCAGCTGACCTGAGAGTCTCCAGTCTCCAGTGTGGACTCTCCAGTCCAGCAGACAGCAGCCTCACTCCTGAATCCTGCAGGCTGTTTTTACTCAGGTCCAGCTCTCTCAGATGTGAGGGGTTGGACTTCAGAGCTGAGGCCATAGAAGCACAGCTGATGTCTGACAACCTGCAGAGCACCAGTCTAAATGAAAAAAGACAGTAGTAATTTATAAAATGTAGAAATCCTGCTTGTAAATGATTAGTCAGCATAATTGACGTTGATTATAAAAATTAATTGACAAGGAATTTCATTGTCCATAAGTCTTTCCATAAATTTTGTATATGGTTGAGATAGCAATCCCGTTGAGAATATTCCTAGTTTTGAGACGAGAAATCATCTGTGTAGATTATGAGTACTGGCATGGTTTTACGAAAGTTGATGGTCAATTGAAAATGTGCTCAAATGTTTTCAGGATTGAGAAGTTCGCCAGCAGAGATAGTTAGTGAGCCAGCCAGAAAGTGACGCTTACAGAGCCAAATGGTCCCACAGTTATACAGAGCGTTAAATAGTAAATCATTGATATATATATATATAATATATATTATAAGAGTAGGCTACCCTGTCTCATCTTCTTCCTTATTTTTTTCCCCTCGCGTTAATACTAGTGTTCATTCTAAAAAGTAAACTTTGCCCACCTAATAGTAGCTAGTTAGTCTGTGGAGTATATCAGTATTTCACTTGAAATATTTTAATTAGGTAGATGGTTTAATTAGTGTTAGGGGGTTACAAAAATAATCGTTGACCATCAACAAATCGAACAAAACAATAGACAAGAGTAGTCGATTACAAAAATAATATATAGTTGCAGCCCTAGTCAGAAGAGTTCTAAAACATTTATTTTTATAATTTGTTGTTCATTCCTACAGTGCCCTAAGCTTTGGCTACTGCACTGTTTGATATACAGACCAGATCTTTCTGTAACAGGTCGGATGTAGAATTAATTCAGAGGTCACTGCCAGTAACAGCTGGACTCATGTTGATTTGTTGCTTTGCAAGTGACAGACTTTGGTTTACATTACATTTATTCATTTAGCTGACCAAAGCGACTTACAATTGCTATACATGTCAGAGGTCGCACGCCTCTGGAGCAACGAGGGGTTAAGTGTCTTGCTCAGGGACACAATGGTGGATGTCTCACAGTGGGAATCGAATCCAGGTCTCCCAGACCAAAGGCAAGCATCTTATCTATGCGCCATCACCACTAGCTATGTTTGCAATATGGACTGGTGCGCCACAACTCTGGACAGGAACTTGGAGCTAACATATGACCAAATATGCAGAAAAATAGACCATTAAAATTGCATGTGAACAGGGTTTGCACTTCTGCACTTCTCCTATGCAGTTGATTAAGATACTCAGTGTAAATTTAAATGTTCCGTATTTGTATAGCGCCTCTCTAGTCTTTTCGACCACTCAAAGCGCTTTTACACTACATTGTATTCACCATTCACACACTGAACCTAAGTGCTCAAACAGAAACTAACATTCACACACATTCATAGCCAGGGGCAATTTGGGGTTCAGTATCTTGCCCAAGGACACTTCGACATGCAGCCTGGAGGAGCCGGGGATTGAACCGCTGACCTTCTGATTAATGAGCAACCCGCTACACAGTGTGTGGATCCGTATAAAATCAGCTTTTTGTCTGCAGTTTAGTGTCGCCACAACGTTCACGTCATATTAACCTTAGCACAGAAGGAAAATATGATGTCTGACCTCAGAGTCTCCAGTCTGCAGTGTGGACTCTCCAGAAAATCACACAGCAGCTTCACTCCTGAATCCTGCAGTTTGTTTTTACTCAGGTCCAGCTCTCTCAGATGGGAGGGGTTGGACTTCAGAGCGGAGGCCAGAGAAGCACAGCTAATCTGTGTCAGTTCACAGCAACTAAGTCTGTAATATGGAATAAACACTCAGTTTAGAGAAGCACAGCTGATCTCTAACAGTACATATGTTTTTGTTTGTAATTAATTGCTGCAGTTAGTCAAAGGAATCCTCATTTTGAGAAATTTGCTTATTGGCTTTCTTACTTCTAACTGCTAAAACTGTGATTTGTTTATGCTGGCTTAACATTATTATTATCCCCACAAATGCTGAAAAGGACAAAAAAAAAAATACTCCAACAGAGAAAACAGCTACCTACAGCTTTATAGCAACCACATGTTTAAGAAGAAAGGGTAACCCCTTTGACATGTTAAGATGCAAAACCTCAGAGTCTCCAGTCTACAGTGGGGACTCTCCAGTCCAGCAGACAGCAGCTTCACTCCTGAATCCTGCAGCTCGTTGTCGGTCAGGTCCAGCTCTCTCAGATGGGAGGGGTCAGACTTCAGAGCTGAGGCCAGAGAAGCACAGGTCATCTCTGATAAACTGCAGGATCTTAATCTAAATAGAGAACACAGCATGAAACCTTAAGCATTAAATGTGCCATATGATACAAATGTGTGTCTAAAGACCCCCAAACTATGAAAAAACACACTTCTCATTCTTTTTCTGTGTGTGCAAACATGCCATTTGAATTTGCTTCCATTGTTGACATGAAGAATGGATCTGCCCAGCAAAGGAATTCCTTCAGCCCTTCACTGCAGTAGATGGCACCACCCATTATATCCATATTTTATCTAATTGTTAGTCAATACTGGTGCTTACATAAAATACAGTGTGGACTCTTCAGTCCTCATGAAATAGAGGATTCGTTTTTATAGAGATACATATTAACATAAATATAGAGTTCATTATTTCATTTTAAGTCTGTTGTTTTCACTCTGGAATTCAGAAGTTTTAACTGCCCAGGTAAATGTTAAAATCCAGGTGTTATTTCAAATGCATTCAGTTTCACTTTTATTTATGTAGCACCAATCCATGAAAAAGTCCTCTCATTGCATGTTTTATATTGAGCAGGGACGAGATCCAACAATTCCCAATTCCCCAACAATGTATGACAACTGCTTTATTCAACCCAGATTACATTGCATTCACTTTCAATGTGAGCAAGAGGAAAGGAGATATTTGCTAAAAAAAAAAATAAGATGAAACTTAAAACTTACATAAGAATTAAGAATTAGAGATGATAATGCAGACTGTATTTTATGATAGTGTCATTGGTGAGCTTATTAGCTAGTCGCAGCTATTGTTAGCAGTAGTTAATGGGTGAAGTAAATGGTAACTAACATACCACGAATCCCCAAAAGTTGAGGCAGAGCAGCTCAAGGACAGAGGGAAAAACATAAAAAAACATTTTCTGCATAAAATCCAACCCAGTTTCACCAAAACCAGGGAATAAAGTTTTTTTTTTTTTAGAAATCAGTGAGGCCTAGTCTCACTGATTATCAGGCCTTATCTCCACCAATTCTGTGCTGTGCCTGTTAGTTCCCCTTCGAGGGAACTCGAACTGCGTCGGTTACGACACTATGGGAACGCCTCTAGGCGAAGCAGGTCTGAACGTGAATGAAATCACTCAATCCTATTGGCTTGTTGCTAGAACGGTAAGGTGTGACGGAATAACCGGAGGAGTATAAAGCACACCTGTACACACTCATCATTAGCTTTTTTCTATTCAGCAGGCGCTCTGTATGTTGTTTGAAGAAAGCTCCAGTCCTACAAGCAGTATGTCTTACCTGAGGAAGAAGTCTACCAGCATGTCCGGCAATCAGAGGTACAGAAGGTGTGTTTTTTTCTTGCCCTCGGTACATCACGGATGGAGATTCTCATGAGATGTGTGTCTCATGTTTGGGGATGGAGCACACCGGGCAGCTCTCGAGGGGGCTGCCTGCGGCCATTGCGAAACCCTTTCCGTGCGGGTACTGAGGTCCTGCATGGCTCTCTTTTCCGAGGATGGCCGGATGTGTTCTCCCCGTGGTGCGGGCCCGGCGGCCGCTGAGGCGGCCCGGCGGCTTCATTCATGGGGTTCACAGCGTGATCTGTTGGAGGATTTCGGGACGGCTGAGGCTTTTTCCCGACATTCGTCGGCTGGCTCCGACGCTTCCTTCCCTCGTTCGGGAGCCCGTTTCTCGGCTTCTCCCGCTCGCGGTTTGGATCCGGAGACGCTGCAGCAATCCGACTCCGAGGAGGTGGATGTGCTCGGCCGTAATGGACGATGACTTCCGGATGTCAGGCCAACGTCATCAGGCTGCGCCCGACTATGACGAGCTGCTGGAGGTGGTGACTAGAGCCGTGGCTAAGCTCAACATCGACTGGCCACAGGAGGAGCAGACACCACAGGCTAGTGGTAAGCTTGATGAAAGGTTTCTTAAGCACCACGCACCACCTCCACGCCGATCTCTGCCATTTTTTCCTGATTTACATGATGAACTGAGTAAATCATGGGGCAGACCCTTCTCTACATGGCTTTCCACGCCCCGATCACTGAACTACAGCAATGTGATGGGGGTTAGCCTTCTGAGAGATGCGATCTGAGGACCGTCATCCAGTCCCGACGGAGCTCAGGGAAGAGGTCCTGAAGACCAGGGTAGGGGAGTTCTTCCCCCCCCGGAGGCTGACCGAGGTCCCCTCTGCCGTGGCAACAGGTGATGTTATCCCGCCGTTTACACGTTCAGGACGCACTTGCCACCATCGAGTCCACGCCGTACTGCCTGTCCCGAGGGTCTGCAGTCGGACGGCGTCCCGACTCACTCACCGTGGATCTTCGGCGGCTCTCCCCCTGCCGTTCTGGGGCTTCAGGGATCCACCAGAAGATCACACGAGACACCGACCACCAGCCCCGAGGGGCTGGTTCCGTTGGCAGACTTTGCAGAGGCTTGGCGGAGCCTGACGAACATTTCTCCGTGGGTCCTGCGCACTGCCATACATGGGTATCGACTACAGTTCAAAACCCGCCCTCCAAAATTCAACGGGGTGGTTTGGACTGTGGTCCGCCCGGAGCAAGGTCCGGTGTTGGGACAGGAAGTTCGTACTCTGCTGAGGAAAGGGGCCGTGGAACATGTCTCCCCCCCAGATAGAGACGCCGGCTTCTACAGTCGGTACTTCGTAGTCCCCAAGAAGGACGGAGGGCTGCGCCCAATTTTGGATCTGCGGGTTCTAAACCGGTCTCTGAGGAGATTCAGGTTCAAGATGCTCACCATCCCCGCCATCGTGTCGCACATCCAATCCGAGGATTGGTTCGTCATGATAGATCTACTGGACGCTTATTTCCACGTCTCCATCCGTCCTTCTCACAGGAAGTTCCTGAGGTTCGCCTTCGGGGGTGTGGCTTACCAGTATCGGGTTCTTCCATTCGGCCTGGCACTTTCCCCTCGCACATTCACCAAGTGTATGGATGCAGCACTGGCCCCGCTGAGGCTCCAGGGCATCCGGATTCTCAACTACATCGACGACTGGCTCATCCTGGCCCAGTCTCGAGAGTTGGCGGTTCGGCATCGAGATGTCGTTCTGGCTCATCTGCAGCGTTTAGGGCTGAGGCACAACGCAAAGAAGAGCGTGCTGGCGCCCACCCAACAGACTACGTTCCTAGGGGTTGTATGGGATTCGACAACGATGCGGGCACAATTGTCTCCGGCACGTGTCGACACCATATTGGCTGCTGTGAGAGGGGTGAAGTTAGGCCACGCCATCACTATGAAACACTTTCAACGAGTGTTGGGTCTCCTGGCGGCTGCGTCCAGCGTAATACCATCTGGACTGCTGCACATGAGACCCCTGCAGTGGTGGCTAAGGAACAAGGGTTTTTCCCCGAGGGGAAATCCTCTCCGTCTGATTTGGGTTACGCGCAAGTGTCTTCGTTCCCTATCAGTTTGGAAGGAAAACTTGGTTCCTGTCCCAGGGACCCGTGCTGGGAGGGTCTTGTCGTCGGCTGGTTATTTCGACAGACGCCTCCCTCACGGGCTGGGGCGCGGTCATGGACGGCCGCTTTGCAAGGGGATCTTGGCAGGTGCATCAATCCGAGTGGCATATCAACTGTCTCGAGATGTTGGCGGTGTTCCAGGCTCTAAGGAGTTTCCTGCCCGATCTCCAAGGCCACCACGTCCTGGTTCGTTCCGACAACTGGTGGTGGCCTATCTGAATCACCAGGGCGGTCTGCGCTCGCGCCCTCTGGACAGACTGGCGCGTCAGATCCTCCTGTGGTCACAGCAGAGGTTACTATCGCTCAGGGCGATGTATTTCCCGGGGACGCAGAATCAGGGAGACCTGCTGTCGAGGCAGGGGCTGAGGCCCGGGGAATGGAGACTTCACCCCGAAGTGGTGGAGCTCTTGTGCGAAGAGTTCGGCCCCATAGACGTGGATCTGTTTGCGTCTCAAGAGACTACGCACTGCCCACTATGGTTTTCTCTCGTTCCTCCAGCCCCGTTGGGTCTGGACCCATGGTACATTCGTGGCCGAGGCTACGTCTGTACGCTTTTCCCCCAGTCGCTCTGCTCCCGGGGGTTCTGGAGCGGGTCCGCCAGGACAATGTCGGCCTACTGCTCGTAGCCCCGTTCTGGCCAACCCGGGTGTGGTTCTCGGACATCATGTCGCTCCTGGACGGCCCACCATGGCGGGTCCCTCTGAGGAGAGACCTGCTGTCCCAGGCACAGGGCCGGGTTCTTCACCCTTGCCCCGCCATATGGCGACTGTGGGTCTGGCCCCTGAGGGGGCACAGTACCTAGAGGCGGGTCTAACAGCCGGAGCAGTCGAGACCCTCCTGGGCTCCAGGGCCCCGTCCACACGGAGGATGTACGGCCTGAAGTGGAGTGTTTTCTCCACTTGGTGTAGGGAGCGGTCGGTGGACCCTGTTACCTTCCCGGTGGTTCAGGTACTTGAGTTCCTCCAGGACCGGTTCTCTGCTGGTCTTTCCCCTTCCACCCTCAAGGTGTATGTGTCTTTCCACACCCCTTTGAGGGAGGGGTCCTTGGGGAAACTTCCCTTGGTTGTACGTTTCCTCCGTGGTGCCCGGAGGATGAGACCTGCGACTCGGTCCAAGGTTCCCTCTGAGGAGGGTGGGGGATCTCCAAGCGCTTTCGGTTTCCCCGCAAAGCCTGGAGTTTGCCCCGGGGAATATTAGGGCTATCCTGCACCCTCGTCCAGGATACATCCCTAAAGTGCCTTCTTGTGCGGCAGGGTCCACGGTGCTGCAGGCATTTCATCCTCCACCTCATGTGACGGCGGAGGACGGGAGACTTCATCTGCTCTGCCCTGTCAGAGCACTGAGTATTTACACTCTGAGGTCCTCCCGTTGGAGGAAGGCTGACCAGCTGCTAGGTGTTTTGGGTCCCCCAGGGCTGGGCTCCCTGCATCCAAACATACGATTAGCAACTGGATTGTTCAGACTATTTCCCTGGCCTATCAGGTGCGCGGTTTGCCTTCACCTGTGGCTGTGAGGGCTCATTCTACCAGAGGCATGGCGGCCTCTCGAGCCCTCCTTTCCGGGGCCTCTTTGCAGGATGTTTTTAGCGGCTGGCTGGGCCACTCCGCACACATTCATTCGGTTTTACAGTCTTGACCTTCCTTCGGCACCTGGCACTCGTGCGCTCTCCTCTTAGTCGTGCCACTTTATTGCACACAGGGGCAGGCGGGGTTTTCGGCACGGTTTAGTGGGTATCTCGTTCCCATAGTGTCGTAACCGACGCAGTTCGAGTTCCCTCGAAGGGGAACGTCTCGGGTTACGTATGTAACCCTGGTTCCCCGAGAAGGGGAACGAGACACTGTGTCGGCCGGCCGCATCTCTCCCGCCTGAAGCGCCTGCTTCATAGTTTAAGCTAATGATGAGTGTGTACAGGTGTGCTTTATACTCCTCCGGTTATTCCGTCACACCTTACCGTTCTAGCAACAAGCCAATAGGATTGGAGTGATTTCATTCACGTTCAGACCTGCTTCGCCTAGAGGCGTTCCCATAGTGTCGTAACCGACGCAGTGTCTCGTTCCCCTTCTCGGGGAACCAGGGTTACATACGTAACCCGAGACGTTTCTGCCCCTCTGCAAGGCTTGGAAAGTTGGCCAATCAGAGTGGGAAAACGTCAGTAGCTTAAAAGTGTTAAGAGTGTTCAGACAAAAGGTGAATAGAGGAGCTCAAGCAGCAAACAGTATGAGAAAAAGAATGTGTTTTTTGATCATTAAAGCATGTAGACACCCAAAATAAAAGTATGAGCCTAAAATTAAGCATTACATAGGACCTTTTAAGGGGCCATGTGTAGTTTTCAGTGGCCTCTAGTGATAAGGTTTCAGATTGCAACTACTATGTTTCCAAGCGTGAACTAAAACAGAGACATAACAGGAAACAGCATCACACATAATGCTGGAAACTCCGGTAAATTCACACTGCTACATTACAGTAATATTTTTATCAGCTTGATATATCAGCATTGTAATCACCCAGTGCTTCCTGAAGACCATGAGCATCAAGGGGGCAAAGTTGAGAAAGACCATGAGGGAGCTGGCTGTGTGTGCCGTGTGGTAGGCAAAGGTCTTAGGCATTATGTTCTACTACTAGGGGGCATCCCTACCATTTCTTCACCATCCCAAGATGTTCCAGGAATAATGGAGCAAAACATCAGTGAAGGGTTGTTCCTGGCTGATGACCCTGCAGTTGGCCTGATGGCACTATTCGAGGTGACACTTTTGCCATTCAAGTTTCTTGTGCTGCTATACCAGTTAGACCGCAGTAAGTAACAATACTGTAGTGTTGTTCTGCACCGTTATGTTGCATTAGTATAATATGTGGGTCACATAAATTACAGCGACTGAGAATGGTAAAGAAGCTGTGTACCTGAGTATTGAATATCAACAATTAATCTAAATGGCATATTCCGAAAGCAAACATCGGCAGAAATCGCTCCACATTTGCTCTTTAACATTACTTTATTTCTTGCAGGTTAAAACACTTTAGTAAGTAGATAGTTATATAGATTGCATTTAGGGCTCAAACGATTCTAATTAAATTGATTAATTCAAATACTAAAATGCATCGCAAATTCTTTGCATCGAGGCTTTGTTTAATCCATATAACTATATAGCACACTGTTTCACACGAACATTTATTACTGTTGTTTATTGCACTTATGATAGTCAAGCTAAAAGAAAACAACAACTCTGTAATGTTACCGTCCGTCCACCGTAAAACATTACACTGCCTCGGCATGCTGTCACACGTCTGACAGGCCAATGTGCACCACACAGAACACTGGCCGACAAATTGTGCAGTTACTGTGGCTTGATACTCATCAAGTAGGTTATTTGATTTCTCACACTTTTGCCGCCCCCCTTCCCTGACTCCCATTAGCCCTGAAACTGACTGTATTAATCAAACCAAAAATGGCAGCGAATATTGCCACAAATATTGCCCAATCAGGGGTAGAAAAGGACAAGTCTTCACAGAATGCGGGTGGGATTTGCATGGGAAGCTGCATTAAAGACAAACCCGGGACGCGGTTTATCCCATGCAAATCATCCCACCCATATTGATTCAAAACGGGACGCACTATTTAGATTCTGTATTTTAAAGGACCGGTGGCAACCATAGTTGTAACGTCACAGCCAAGCAAAAGTGCTTTTTTAACGAGGCATCAATGAATCGATGAAATATTCTGTAGAAGCTTCAAGTACTAAAATCATCGTTAGCTGCAGCCCTAATTGCTTAGCTGATGAAGTAATGTGGCAAGCCATAATGTTACAACTATAGTATTTTGCAACGGATAATGTTAACAACTGTTGACATTACCAGGCAAGTTAACGTTAACTAAAGCACAACATCACAATGCATTTCACATGGTTGCAGTTATGTTAGTTTACCTGTCCAATAGGATGAAAGCCTACTCTGGGTTGTTTTTATATCCAAAACAAATGAAGGTCTCTCCATGACTTAAACACATTTTTGAAGTTGACCGTTGTTTTTGTCTTAAGCTATCATATCCTTTTAGTCTGACAGGCTTCAGCACATAAAGGTTATGTGAAGTACAAAAAGTTTTGTGAAGTAACAACCTGTTCACAAATAGGCAATAAAAAAACTACATATAGATAAAGGTTTTTCCTTCTTTTTTCACTATTCAAAGTGTGGGAGAGGCTTATTGTAACGCAACAGGATCCCAAGCATACTAGGAGAAAATTCTCCTTACTTTACATCAACAGAACTAAATTAATGTGATTTCCTCACCATTTTCCGTGATTTATAAAGAATCTGGAAGTCTGACCTCAGAGTCTTCAGTCTACAGTCTGGAGAGTGTAGAAAATCAGAAAACGTCTTCACTCCTGAATCTGCACAAAATTCTTACTGAGGTCCAACTCTCTTAGATGGAAGGGGTTAGACTTCAGAGCTGAGATCAGAGAAGCACAGGCTTCAACTGTGATCTGACAGTCTGTCAGCCTGCAAAGAAAGGAAAACTTTATAAATCACCGTTGATGTTGTGTAGACCTTCAAAGTGAATGGGACAAGATTCTGCACCTCAGAGTCTCCAGCCCACAGTGTGGACTCTTCAGTCCTGCAGAGAGCCATTCAACTCCTGAATCTTTCAGGTGAGTGTTATAACCCAGGTCCAGTTCTATCAGATGTGATGGGTTGGACTGCAGAGCCGATAACAGGACTTCACAGTGAATTTCTGTGAGTCCACACCCAGAAAGTCTGTAAGATTTGAAATTGTGACTATTACAGCTTAACAGAGATTAACGATACAATGGCTACACAATCCAATACGCAATACAACAAACCAATAATGATGGCTCCAACTGTTAAATACTATTGTTGTCATTCATATCTGGACTTACCGAGCTCTTTGGCAGTTCCTCACAGCTGGAATCAGTCTCAGTCGTCCCTCCTCTGATGTGTTGTACTTCTTCAGGTCCAACTCATCCAGAACCTCCTCTGACATCTGCAGCATGTAGGCCAGAGCTGAGCAGTGGATCACAGAGAGTTTCTCTGATCTGTTCTCTGACTTCAGGAACTCTTGGATCTCCTGATGTACGAGTGGTCGTTCATCTCCGTCAGACAGTGGAAGATGTTGATGCTTCTGTCAGGAGAGATCTCATCACTGTTCATCTCCTTCAGGATGTTGATGGCTCTCTGGATGGTTCTTGAACTGGTCTTTGTCTGACCCAGCAGGCCTCCTAAGAGTCTCTGGTTGGACTCCAGACAGAGGCCATGAAGGAAGCGAACAAACAGGTCCAGGTGGCCACTTATACTTTTGAGAGATTTCTTCATGGCTCTCACCAGGAAGACATCCACGGAAGGGTAATCATGATTATTGTCATCTTTCAGGAAACAGTCACTGTTTTCACTGTCCCAGTCCTTCCCAGGAAGTCCTCCAGTACCTCTGAGTTCCTGCTGGTGTAACAGTGGAACATGTAGACTGCAGCCAGAAACTCCTGAACGCTCAGATGAACAAAGCAGTAGACTGTTTTCTGGAAGATCACACTCTCTCTTTTGAAGATCTCTGTACAAACTCCTGAGTACACCGAGGTCTCTGTGACATCAAGACCACACTGCTCCAGGTCTTCTTGGTAGAACATGAGGTTTCCTTTCTCCAGCTGATCAAACGCCAGCCTCCCCAGCTTCAGAAGAACCTCCCTGTCAGCCTCCGTCAGCTCCTGTGGACTCGTCTCATGTCCCTCATCGTACTTCTGCTTTCCTCTTTATCTGAACCAGCAGGAAGTGTGAGTACAGGTCAGTCAGGGTCTTGGGCAGCTCTCCCTCTGCTCTGTAGTCAACATGTGCTCCAGAACTGTAGCAGTGATCCAGCAGAAGACTGGGATTAGACACATGATGTGGAGGCTCCTGGAGGTCTTGATGTGTGAGATGATTCTGCTGGACAGCTCTTCATCACTGACTCTCCTGAAGTACTCCTCCTTCTGGGCGTCAGCGAAGCCTCGTACTTCGTTACCCTGCCGACACACGAAGGAGGGATCCGATTGGCCGCCGAGGCGGGGAAGTTATCCAGACGAGAGCCGAGGGAAGCAGATTCCCCTCGATGAGGTTTGTCAGCAGCAGGTTGACTGATGACTTCTGTGTGACATCAGACACAACCTCACTGTGTGGAAATCCAATGAAAGTATGCTTTCATCCAGGCCGTCAAAGATGAACAACAGTTTCCAGACGGCGAGCTTCTCGCTGGGACCTTCTGTAATGTTGGATGGAAAACGTGGAGCAGCGTGAGGAGACTGTGCCGCTCATCTTGATCAAGTT
>NW_024040040.1:55667505-55689590 GCF_014851395.1 Micropterus salmoides | reverse complement strand
AGTATTTATTATCAACAAGGGACATTTTTTATGATGATGTGAGCTAACAGTGTAACCTACGCCCCCAGTCATTCCATGTCACATGACTTTGTTGATATTAAATACTCGACCTGTACTACAACAACATGGAGGAATGTTGTAAGAATGAATGAATGAATACTACAATTCACCATGACAATGAGTAAATACAGAGCAGAGCCTCCATTTTAATCAAGTGGTGCTAGAAACATGAATATGTGCCAAAGTGAACTAAGATATTTGTCTTAACATTGTTACATTTCATTCAGCGAAGCCTTCAGTCAGCACTCATTCAGCATTTACCAGACTTGAAATTCCTCAATGAATGATAAAGTGTTAGAATCCTTCTGTATGCTATGTTTGATTTTTAAATAATATTTATTCAGTACTAACCTGACGGGGACAAAATCCTGGTGGGAATAAGATAAAAATAGGCATCGAACAGAGAAGACAGTTTAGTCATGGATCTGAGATTGTAAAGTCATAGTCCGACCAAGTAATAATGATTTTGTGATTTTTCATTGAAAATGTGTCAATGTTAAAACTGGCTGTACATTTTTAGACATCTATTTTACTTCATACAGTTGATTTAAACAGTGATTACTGCACTAATGTAGCCCACGCTAAATGTTTCAGTGCAACTGTTTTAGACCTGAGAGCTACCCTAATGTCCACAGAGTCACACTGTTATAAAGTGGACAGTGTGGCCTATAGATTTTATTCTGAGTTGATGGTGAATCCACCATGTCCAGAGAGGGCTGTCTCTGTCCTTACATTGATAGATCATCAAAGCGGTCACGTTTCATCATGTGATTTATGTATGGGTACACACTAATGTCTAACTTGGATTTTGATCTTTCTAAAGACATGAACTTCTGCATATGGATGCGTTCCATATGTGCTTGAAATGAAACAGTGTGTCAGACAGCTGCTTCAGGCTCTGCCGGAGGGACAGAAGTGAAAGAGAAGCTCTAGTTTCACAGCATAAGTTACTGTAGTTAGAATTTCCCCAATGTCAGGCCCTAATGATAACACATCAAAACAGACTGCAGAGAGTTTGAGCTTCTGTGTAAACAAAGAAAGAGAGGGGTTAGTTAAAGAAAACAAAGACAAGAGTTACATAGCTCAATAAAGGTGAAGTTAGGAATTGTGATAATCTTAAATATATCAGATGCTGATGTGCTGGTACAGAGACAACCCACACAGCTGCTGTGGTGTGGTGTGCATTAAATCAGAGTAATAAACAGCAGCCTAACACAGGCCAACACGTCACAACAAAGCAGGATTCAAGGTCTGTGAGAGGATTTAAATATTATGCTGGAGAAGTAAAAGGACTGTTGTAATTACTAAAAAAATATGGCAGGTGAGACCAGTCATTGTGTTTTTGATTTAGAGCAACAACAGACTATATCATTTTTAAAAAGTTTATTTTCCCTAACAAATCAAACTCTATTCAAGAGTCAAACTTTTCTGTATTTCATAAATAAAGCATGGAGTTTATGCAGAGAACATTTGATCATAAAGTTTATTAAAATTTAGATGCTCCATGAAGATTTAACTGCAAATCAATCTCACAGTTGCTGCTTATTGGAACATACTGTATCAAAAGGTCCAGCAGTCTTCAACAAACAAGTATTGCATATAAGTTATAAGTTCTTCTTCACAACATATCGGTTTCTCTGTTTTACTATCAGCATTCATTATTTGAAGACACAAACCTTTAGAATGTAACAAAAAACACATAAGTGGTCTGCATCAGAAACACTATAACCTGACTCCAATGTTACAAGATGGAGAACACAATCCACAGTCTTGTTCTGTTTGAAAATGATTTGTAGAGTTTAGCTCAAACTAATATGAGTTTTCAGCAGTCTACAAATCAAGTGAGTATTTAGTGTTTCCTTGTTGAGCTACAGTGGAGGAATAATTTGGTCCTAAATAGTCCGTGTAAACACCCACTTGATTTGGCTAACTCAGACTGCTGAAGATTCATATTATATCAGCTGAACTTATAAAGTCATTTCTTAGAGGTCATGTGATAAATGAAATAATCAGTTTTTAGTCCAACATGTCTGATTTGATTTTCATCCTCTAATTCCAGACTGGCCTGAGATCAGCAGCATGTTATTGATCTGTGTTGACATGAATAGGTGTATGAATGTTGTGCTGACATTTGGATGATGTCTGTAGAAGGCTGACATTATGATGATCCACAATAACACAATGACAAAGTCCCTCTACTCATTTTAGGGAAAAGCTCATTGATTAGGACATAGTAATGTTGAGCTCCACATTTAAAACCTGAACACATCTGATTGGATTAGAAATGGATTTTTATTTCCATCGTTTATTCTTTATTCAGATTGAGTAACTGCAGTTTGTCAGAGATCAGCTGTGCTTCTCTGGCCTCAGCTCTGAAGTCCAACCCCTCCCATCTCAGAGAGCTGCAGCTGAGTGAAAACAAGCTGCAGGATTCAGGAGTGAAGCTGCTGTGTGGTTTTCTGGAGAGTCCACACTGCAGACTGGAGATCTGAGGTCAGACATCATTTTTTACATCTGTGCTGAGATCAGTGGGCTGTTACTATTGTAGATCTGATATGTTTAATTAATCGACATTAACTGCTCAAATAAATTAAGGGAACACTTAATCATCACAGTCAAACATCAGGTCAGTTAAACTTCCGGGATATCAATCTGTCCAGTTTGGAAGCAGAAGCGATTGTGAATCATTGTCACTTGTTTTGTTGCAAATGAAATGACAGCAGGTGCACTAGAGAGGCAAGACAACCCCCAAAAAGGGAATGGTTTTGTAGGTGGTGGCCACAGACAGTTGCTCTCTCCTTATCATTCCTGACTGATTGTTTTGCATTTTGCTAGTGTCCTTGTCACAACTGGTAGCATGAGATGGTATCTGCAACCAATTCAGGTTGCAAAGGTAGACCAGCTCTTCCAGGATGGCACATCCATATGTGCTGTCACAAGAAGGCTTGCTGTCTCTCCCAGCACAGTCTCAAGAGCATGAAGGAGATACCAGGAGAAGGGCCATTACACGAGGACAGCTGGACTGGGTCGTACAGGGGCATCAACCCAGCTGCAGGACTGATGTCAGCTCCTTTGTCTGAGGAGGAACAGGAGGATCACTGCCAGAGTCCTACAAAATGACTTCCAGTGGGCTACTGGTGTGCATGTTTCGGAACAAAACTGTCAGAAATGGACCCTGTGAGGGTGGGATGGAATGAGGGCCCGACATCCTCTAGTGGGATCTGTGCTCACAGCCAAGCACTGTGCAGCTTGATTGGAATTCGCCCCATTCTCTTCACAAATGAGAGCAGCTTCACACTGAGCATATGTGAAGGACACGAAAGAGTCTGGAGATGCCATGGTGAACGTTATCCTGCCTGCAACATCATCCAGCATAACCAGCCATGTGGTGATGAATCGGTGTTGCTATGGGGAGGCAGATCCTTTGACACACAAACTTCCACATGATAGCCAGTACCCTGAATGTTGTTAGTTACTAGGATGAAATCATCAGAGCTATTGTCAATCTTTACACTAGTGCAGTGGGCCCTGGGTTTATCTTGGTGCAGGACAAATCCTGGCCTTATGTGGCCAGAGTGTGTAGGCAGTTCCTGGATGACCAAGACATTAATGCCATTGACTGGCCCTCATGTCCCCCAGGCCTGAATCCAATTGAGAACCTCTAGAATGTTAGGTATCGGTGCATCCGACACCACCAAGTAGTGCCACAGTCTGTCCAGGAGCTCACTGATGCCCTGATTCAGGTCTCAGAGGACAGCCCCCTTAGTCTAGCTGTTCTCCTCTATTTACAGACTGGCCTGAGATCAGCAGCATGTTATTGCTCTGTGTTGACTGTCTGTCTGTAGAAGGCTGACATTATGATGATCCACAATAACACAATGACAAAGTCCCTCTACTCATTTTAGGGAAATGCTCATTGATTAGGACATAGTAATGTTGAGCTCCACATTTAAAACCTGAACACACCTAACATCTGGATTAGAAACTGATTTTTATCTCCATCATTTATTCTTTATTCAGATTGAGGCGGTGCAGTTTGTCAGAGATCAGCTGTGCTTCTCTGGCCTCAGTTCTGAAGTCCAACACCTCCCATCTGAGAGAGCTGGACCTGAGTGAAAACCACAACTTACAGGATTCAGGAGTGAAGCTGCTGTCAGCTTGCCTGGAGAGTTCACACTGTAGACTGGAGACTCTGAGGTCAGACATCATTTTTTACATCTGTGCTGAGATCAGTGGGCTGTGAAAGTTGTGGTGACACTAAAGCAGACATAAGGCTGATATTATACTGATCAACACTGTCTATCTTAATGTTAAAGTCTATTTTCTTCTTCAGTGATTTAGTCCATTGACTGTCGCAGGGCAATGTTGAGCTCCACATTTAAAACCTTAATATAACAAGAACATTTTCCACTAGGTAATTCACTCTGAACCTCTTAAACTCCTGATTTTCATCTTATATTCTTCATCATGAGTTTAACTACATGATTATAAAATACATAAATAATCTGTGTTTCAACTATCAGACTATGACGAATATATTTAGGGCCCGAGCACGAATCGTGCGAGGTCCTTATTGAAACTGAACGTTTTATTTATTTCTTTTTCTGCAAAGTAACCTCAATCTTGGGGGCCTAAACATACTCAAAAACTCACCAAACTGTGCGCAAAATTTTGGAGTGGCGAAAAATGTTGCATTTTATGGGTTTCGCGCATGAGCGTGGCAAAGTTTTACCTATGTGTACGAAATTTCTGGGGTAAGTGTATCATGTGCAGACGCACAAAAAAGCCTCTTGGAGCCACTGCCTAAACCCAACAGGAAGTCGGCCATTTTGGATTTCTTGGTCATTTTTTGCAATTTACACGCTTTGTACTTTAGTGAACTCCTCCTAGGGATTTAGTCCGACCGACTTCAGATTTGTGCTGTGCAGCCTAAACCCATTGACGATTAAAAGTTGTGCAAACAGTGAGTTTTCGTGTAACGGCGTGCCTGTAGCGTGGCGTCCAAAATCGATGATTCACCATAAAACAGGAAGTTATTGTAACTTCAGTCTACATGCTCACATCTGCACCAAATTTGGAATAGATTATAAGAGTCCCGTCCTGAACACATCCATATGCCAATATTCACTCAAAGTCATAGCGCCATTGGCTGGCAACAGGAAATGACACGTTTTACGCTGTAATGTACTACTCCAAGCAGGTAGGACATATGAACTTTAAAACTGTCCCAGGAAACCCTTAACACATTGATGAGGCCATGTTGTAAAACTTGTGAATTTTCGGTTAACAGCGTGGCAGTGGTGTGGTGGCAAAGTACCCTGCTCCGCCATGACACAGGAAGTTGTTGTAACTTTACTGTACATGCTCAGATCTGTACAAAATTTTACACGTTTAATAAGAGTCCCACCCTGAACACATGTACATGCCAACATTCACCCATGGTCATAGCGCCACCTGCTGGCAACAGGAAATGACTTTTAACAAAGCAGCCCCCGTGGCATGTTTCGCCTACATGCATGAATGTATCATGTCCAGACGTACCAAAAAGTCTCTTGGAGTGATGCCCTAAACCCAACAGGAAGTCGGCCATTTTGAATTTTATTTATTCATTTTTGGATGATTTACACACTCTGTACTTTAACGAACTCCTCCTAGGGATTTTGTCCGATCGACTTCAAATTTCTGCTGTGCCTTCTAAAGGCACTGAGGATGAAAATTTGTGCTATCTGTGAGTTTTTGTCAATGGGCGTGTCCATGGCATGGCGTCCAAAATTGATGATTCGCTGTGAAACAGGAAGTTGTTATAAGTTCAGTGTGCATGCTCAGATCTGCACCAAGCTGTACATGTAGGATCAGAGTCCTGCCCTGAACACATCCATATGCCAACAAACACACAATGTCATAGCGCCACCTGCTGGCAACAGGAAGTGTTAAGTTTTACGCTGTTATGTACTACTCTCAACATATTGGCCTCACCTGCTACAAAACAGTCTCAGAAGAGTCTTAAGACATTGATGATACTATATTGTGAATCTTGTGAGTTTTCGGATAACAGCTTGTCCTTGGCGTGGCGACAAAGTTCAATGTTTCGCCATGACACAGGAAGTTGTTGTAACTTCGCTGTACATGCTCATATCTCTACCAAATTTCACACATTTGATAAGGGTCACGCCCTGAACACATCTACAGGTCAAAATTCACTCAACCTCATAGCGCCACCTACTGGAATCAGGAAGTGTCCTTTCAAAGATGCAGCCCCTGCGCGCTGAATCACCAAGATGCACAAAACGTTTGTGGTACAAGTATCATCCCAAGATGCACAAAAAATCCTCTTGCAGCAATATCCAAAATCAGACAGGAAGTCATTTTCATTTGAATGTGCAATTACAGCCCATTTATGGCCTTTTACAAGCTCTGTACTTTAAAAAACTCCTCCTAGGGAATTAATCGGATCAACTTAAATTTTCTACTGTGCATTCTAAAGGCATTGACAATGAAAAGTTGTGCTATCTGTGAGTTTTCGTCAATGGGCATGTCCATGGTGTGGCGTCGAATATCAACTCTTCGACATGACACAGGAAGTTGTAACTTCAGTGTACATGCTCACATCTGCACAAAACTTTATGTGCTTGATAACTGTCCCGCCCTGAACACATCTACACGCCAATTTTCATTTATAGTCATTGCGCCAAGTGCTATGTAGCGCCACAAAGGGGACACAGGAAGTGACGTATAACACCTTCATGCAACGTCCGAAGCGCTTGGCAATTCACAGCCACACTGGCAGAGCTCCAGAATATGCGCGATCGCCTCACACCCCGACGCGATACAAGTGCGAGGGCCCTCCCAACGCTGCTTGCAGCTTTAATAAGCATTTGCTTTTTCTAACATTGTTATGAAGCTATATGATGCTTATACTGACTGAATAGTTTAAAGTGAAGAAGCTTTGATTTGATATGACTCCACTATTACTGAAAGAGATAATGTAGATGTCTTTTGCTCACATTTCCCCAAAGTTCATCCTGACATATTTGGCATCTTTGGAACCTTTGGGATCTTGAGTCAAATCTTAAATCAGTTTCTGTGAGCTTTTCTTTGTTTTTGGCTGCACAGCATGAGTTTGTATAGATGGAGACACTGATGGATCTACAGAGCTAAAGAGGTAAAGTCACTGCGTCTTTATTGAAGTAGCAGCACGTTGTCATTAATATTAATCACAGCTCTTTTTACCTTTTTGTATTTTAGAGTTTGAACCTGCATCCTGTTGGGGTCAGGTGTTTGGAGTTTCCATTTTCTAAACTTTTTCATTCTAAACCTTCTTCAGCTCTGAACAGATAATTGAACACCAAATGATTTCAAGCATGAACATTTTCTTTCTAAAGTTACATAATTTATTTTGTTGTCAGATTGTGGGGCTGCAGTTTGCCAGAGATCAGCTGTGCTTCTCTGGCCTCAGCTCTGAAGTCCAACCCCTCCCATCTGAGAGAGCTGGACCTGAGTAACAACAAGCTGCAGGATTCAGGAGTGAAACTGCTGTCTGCTGGACTGGAGAGTCCACACTGTAGACTGGAGACTCTGAGGTCAGTTCACTGACCCTCTGTTAATATTGTAGATCTGATATGTTTAATTAACAATTGAACCTAATTTTGGTTCATACAGAACTTACATCCATAAAGATCATTTCAATGTTTCTTATACTAAATTTAGTCTGCAGTGTTACGTGCAGTCACAAAGACTTGTGTTTCTTAAAGGTCCCTTATACAAAATGCACTTTCACATTTATTTTCGACCCAAATATGTGTCGCCATCGTGTCTAAAGAACCATAGATTATGAGAAAAAATGTAACCCCCCTTATTTTGTCCTGCCCAGTCTTTCAGTAAATGTTTGTGCAAGTACGCTGTTAGAAATTGCCTCAATTGTCGATGTCAAGAATGTTACTTTGTAATGTTACTTTTGTCACTATGTTACTTAGAATCTCCTCCAGCCCTACAGTGCAATAGACGCCCCCCACCACCCATGGAACATGTACTGAAAACGCCCCTCGCAGCCCAACTTTCCAAGACTACACCAAGCAGTTGTTCAATGCTCAGCTTGAGCTGGAGGTTGTTCAGTATGTCATGCAAAAAGTGCTTTTATGGTTATCAGGAAAAATTTAATATTTTCTGGTGTTTCCTCTAAAGTCTTCCGACTGCTTTGCCTTAGCTCGAGATTTATGAAGTTTCCCTGTAAACAGATTACTTTACAGAATCAGAATCAGCCTTATTTATGTGTACTCGTATGTGTACACATACAAGGAATTTCACTCTTGATTGTACAATACTCACGATGTCCTTACTTATAAAATAACACAATAATACAGTAATAAAATCAAACACAGGCTACAGTGTAGAGAACATATATATTCACACTATAAACAAATCAGACAGATTGAGACAATAATGCAATAGTGCAATAAGCAGAGTGCAAAGGATGCAGGAGTAAATTATTATTACCATTATGGTTATTAATATGTACATGTTGGTGGTGGATGTGATATACAGGTGCACATACACATACAAGCATACATATACACAGTGTGGTGAGTGCAAAGAATGCTGGAATAAATAAGTATTATGTGCAGGTGTTATGTACTTGAGGTAGGTGGATTTGGTATACAGTATATACAATATGAACAGTATGAACAGCTCTGAAATAGAGAATGATCAATAAATAAATGATAAGTGGTAGCCAGTAAACAGGTGGCTGAATAGAGGCAGAGTTACTGGGTTATTGCAAAGGAATTGTTCCCGACACTGAGTCCGAGTCAGCTGTTCATCAGAGTGATGACTTGTGGGAAGAAACTGTTCCTGAGTCTGTTGGTTTTGGCGTACAGTGCTCTGTAGAGCCTACCAGAAGAGAGAACAGACGACAGACTGGATGATGCCTGTGTAGAAGTGGATCAGGAGCTCCCTAGGCAGGTCGAGCTTCCTGAGCTGGCGCAGGAAGTACATTCTCATCTGGGCCTTCTTGATGATGGTGTCAGTGTTGGGCTCCCTGTAGTTCCTAGGATATAGTGGATCCCAGAAACCTGAAGGATTCCACAGCAGACACAGGACTGTTGAATATGGTGTTTGGGGGCAGAGTGGGGGGACTCCTCCTGAGGTCCACGGTCATCTCCACAGTTTTGAGCGTGTTAAGCTTCAGGTTGTTCTGACCACACCAGAGAGCTAGCTGATCAACCTCCCGGATGAGGCCGATGTCGTCAGCAAACTTTAGGAGTTTGACAGATGGGTCTCCTGGGGTGCAGTTTGTGCTGAGGGAATGCAGCTGTTAAGAAATCGAAAGCAGAAGAAGGTTATAATAAATTAACGAAATAAGGGGCAGTCTTTTTGTCCAGCATGTCTGATTTGATATCGATCCTCTAATTCCAGCCTGGCCTGAGATCAGCAGCATGTTATTGATCTGTGTTGACATGAATAGGTGTATGAATGTTGTGCTGACATTTGGATGATGTCTGTAGAAGGCTGACATTATGATGATCCACAATAACACAATGACAAAGTCCCTCTACTCATTTTAGGTAAAAGCTCATTGATTAGGACATAGTAATGTTGAGCTCCACATTTAAAACCTGAACTCATCTGATTGGATTAGAAATGGATTTTTATCTCCATCATTTATTCTATATTCAGATTGGGGCACTGCAGTTTGTCAGAGATCAGCTGTGATTCTCTGGCCTCAGCACTGAAGTCCGACCCCTCCCATCTGAGAGAGTTGGACCTGAGCTACAACAAGCTGCGGGATTCAGGAGTGAAGCTGCTGTCAGCTGGACTGGAGAGTCCACATTGTAGACTGGTGACTCTAAGGTCATTTCCCTGACTTTGCTTTCTGTTGATTTCAATGTGTTTTCACAAATAATGTCTGATCACTGATATTGATCCTTCAGAACACACACACACACACACACACACACACACACACACACACACACACACACACAGTCCCATTACTCATTTTAGGGAAAAGTAATGTGATTAGGACATAGTAATGTCAAAAAAATCAAACAATCATAATAATGATAAAATCATTTATTCTTTATTCAGATTGAGTTTCTGCAGTTTGTCAGAGATCAGCTGTGCTTCTCTGGCCTCAGCTATGAAGTCCAACCTCTCCCATCTGAGAGAGCTGGAGCTGACAGGAAACAACCTGCAGGATTCAGGAGTGAAGCTGCTGTGTGGTTTTCTGGAGAGTCCACACTGCAGACTGGAGACTCTGAGGTCAGTTCACTGATTCTCTGTTATTATTGTAGATCTGATATGTTTAATTAACAATTGAACCTAATTTCTGTTCATACATAACCATAAAATTGTTTATTTTCTTTTGGTTAGAATTTCATCCTTATTGTACTAAATTTATTCTGCAGTCAGAAAATACTTTTGTTTCTTAAAGAAACTGTAGAAAATGTTCGCTGTTATTGGACTGAAGAAGCCTTTTATGAGGGCATAACATCCAGTTGCCCTTGATTTGAAACCAACTTGGATAACTATGACATAGATGACTGAGAATCTAAACAGCCATGTTACTTAAGCATTTTGGGATGAACACCCTCAGAATGGTACTAGAGGATAGCTTGGAAAATGGCATACTACAGAAACCACCTACAGATTAGCCTGAGATGCTGACAACAGCCTACATCTAGGCTCCATGGTGAAAGGACACAGAGTTGGAATTAACATGGAGAAGGTACAATATCAGCCATTGAAGCATTGAATAAGTCTGACAGCTTACACCACAAACTGAAAACACATCTGCCCAGTACAGTTTTTGAAAAGGTCACTGATTTATCAAGAAAGCACAGCTATCTCAACACGCCAAGAGCATGAAAAGATTTGGAGATGCCAAAACCTACAGTCACGAGCCGGCAACATCAAGAAAACAGAAGAATTTACATGGAGGGAAAAGAAACGTCATTCCACACTACATGAAACAGAGAACAGACAGTGAAGAACTGTCACATATGGATCATACCAAACTAAAGAAAGACGAAAATTTGCCATCACACCACAGCAGCTACCAATAGTGAACCTCCTCACAGAAACACAAAAACAAGCTAACATCTCATGCTGAAGGTAGCCCTTTCCAACATCACCAACCAGCAAAGGAAGGTTATGATATCACTGAGCAAGGATCAAAACACAACTACAGTATCCTACATACTGACAAAGGAGGCTGCACAGTGGTCCTTGATACAGCAGACTACCATTCCAGGGTCAACACACTACTCAGTGAAAACTAAGACAAATGAAACCGTGAGGGGAGATCCCACCAGTGGACATAAGAAAAAGACATGGAATGTTTACAACAGCTACAGAAAGAAAAAATCTTCATCTGTGAACAATATCACAGTTTGTATCCTGGAGAAGCCATTCCATAAATATATGGACTACCTAAGATATGCATATCAGCAGCATTAACCTAACTCTGACCCTAACACAAATATCTACTTTCCTGGTCAGCAACATACCTCACCTCACCACATCCACAAAATAGACTTTCTGAACACATTTCGAAGACTGAATCTGGACCCAGATGAATCCATGGTGTCTTATGATGTGACCTCCTTTTCACATGTATCCTCACCATGGAGGCAGTGTAAACCATAAGTCCATGACTGCTACAAAACAACATGCTGAATAACAGAACTAACCTTAGCCCAGACAAAAATTATGAACTGTCGGACCTCTGTCTGAACACTGCCGATTTCTAGTACAACAGAGGATTCTAAAGACAGAAGCATGGCTGTGCCATGAACTCACCAGTATCTCCTATTGTGCCAACATCTACATGGAAGTGAAAAGTAGAGCCCTGAGCTCCTTCAGAAGAACAGGACCAAGCAACTGGTACAAATATGTGGATGACACATGGGTCAAAATTAAGACCCAGGAAGTGCAGGCGTTCACAGAACATGTCAACCTTGTGGACAGTAACATAAAGTTTACATGACAAGATGTTAGCAACAACAATTTGACCTTCCTGGGACCTGTACCACAAAGCAGGATTTGAGCATAGCAAGGTAACTTCGGGGTTAACCCTGGGTTTTCTGTACCACAACAGTTGTTCACTTCTTACCAGGGTAGATCACCATGGTAACTTACCAGGTTATGTTCCAGGTAAGATATCAGCTCTATAAAAACACCGCCTACTGAACAATCAGCTCTCTAGGAAAATGACATCACCATAGGAGATCCCACAGACTGTTGTATAGACTGCTTTATGTTTGCTGCGGTGAAGTGGAGAAACTATAGCGATATCATCCCACAGAGACTGACTGAAAGCCTTGTAAGCTACTATTATAGGTTTTAGAGTAAGCCTACTCACTGCTTTGAAATCCCAGTCCTTTTAGCACAGCCTGTCATAGTCGTTAAAATAAATGGATTTCATTTTTCTTATGTGACACTGAATATTTTGAGCAGTTTGGCAGAGATATTGAAATATTAAAATAAGATATTGAGAAATATTTTTGGTTATTAGCTATCTTATAGGCTATCACAGAGACTGGTCATGTTCTGCCCCACCTTTTGTGATGTGGGCGCAGGTATTGAGGTGAGTTTTCAGCAGCCTCAATGTTGACATTCAGTCTTTCAACCACTATTTGAGCACATTTTATGTCATGAATGGATTTTCGATTTTCGAAGTTAATTTAAGGTAATAAAACCTTAACAGTTATATAACATTATGTAAGGTCTTTGTACATTTCTGTCAATAGATCTTCCTAAATATTACACACTAGACCTTAAACTAAACCTAAACATCTGCAAAGAACAAGCAACCTAAAAGTTAAATACACCAGACACAGGGGAAACAAATAATAGAGAGAGAATGTGGAAAAACACAGACGGGAAGTGAAACACACAAACACAAGAGTAAGGATTTAACTTAGTAGAACAGGAAAACCCTAAACCATAACCATACACACTCACCTAAAGGATTATTAGGAACACCTGTTCAATTTCTCATTAATGCAATTATCTAATCAACCAATCACATGGCAGTTGCTTCAATGCATTTAGGGGTGTGGTCCTGGTCAAGACAATCTCCTGAACTCCAAGCTGAATGTCAGAATGGGAAAGAAAGGTGATTTAAGCAATTTTGAGCGCGGCATGGTTGTTGGTGCCAGACGGGCCGGTCTGAGTATTTCACAATCTGCTCAGATTTTCACGCACAACCATTTCTAGGGTTTACAAAGAATGGTGTGAAAAGGGAAAAACATCCAGTATGCGGCAGTCCTGTGGGCGAAAATGCCTTGTTGATGCTAGAGGTCAGAGGAGAACGGGCCGACTGATTCAAGCTGATAGAAGAGCAACTTTGACTGAAATAACCACTCGTTACATCCGAGGTATGCAGCAAAGCATTTGTGAAGCCACAACACGCACGACCTTGAGGCGGATGGGCTACAACAGCAGAAGACCCCACCGGGTACCACTCATCTCCACTACAAATAGGAAAAAGAGGCTACAATTTGCAAGAGCTCATCAAAATTGGACAGCTGAAGACTGGAAAAATGTTGCCTGGTCTGATGAGTCTCGATTTCTGTTGAGACATTCAGATGGTAGAGTCAGAATTTGGCGTAAACAGAATGAGAACATGGATCCATCATGCCTTGTTACCACTGTGCAGGCTGCTGGTGGTGGTGTAACGGTGTGGGGGGTGTTTTCTTGGCACACTTTAGGCCCCTTAGTGCCAATTGGGCATCGTTTAAATGCCACGGCCTACCTGAGCATTGTTTCTGACCATGTCCATCCCTTTATGGCCACCATGTACCCATCCTCTGATGGCTACTTCCAGCAGGATAATGCACCATGTCACAAAGCTCCAATCATTTCAAATTGGTTTCTTGAACATGACAATGAGTTCACTGTACTAAAATGGCCCCCACAGTCACCAGATCTCAACCCAATAGAGCATCTTTGGGATGTGGTGGAACAGGAGCTTCGTGCCCTGGATGTGCATCCCACAAATCTCCATCAACTGCAAGATGCTATCCTATCAATATGGGCCAACATTTCTAAAGAATGCTTTCAGCACCTTGTTGAATCAATGCCACGTAGAATTAAGGCAGTTCTGAAGGCTAAAGGGGGTCAAACGCAGTATTAGTATGGTGTTCCTAATAATCCTTTAGGTGAGTGTACAGCTTGTATAACAGTGTAAAGTAGTGAGCGTACAGCTTGTATAACAGTGTACAGTAGTGAGCGTACAGCTTGTATAACAGTGTAAAGTAGTGAGAGTACAGCTTGTATAACAGTGTAAAGTAGTGAGAGTACAGCTTGTATAACAGTGTAAAGTAGTGAGCGTGCAGCTTGTATAACAGTGTAAAGCAGTGAGAGTCCAGCTTGTATAACAGTGTAAAGTAGTGAGCGTGCAGCTTGTATAACAGTGTAAAGTAGTGAGCGTGCAGCTTGTATAACAGTGTAAAGTAGTGAGAGTCCAGCTTGTATAACAGTGTAAAGCAGTGAGCGTACAGCTTGTATAACAGTGTAAAGCAGTGAGCGTGCAGCTTGTATAACAGTGTAAAGTAGTGAGCATGCAGCTTGTATAACAGTGTAAAGTAGTGAGAGTGAGCGTGCAGCTTGTGTAACAGTGTAAAGCAGTGAGCGTGCAGCTTGTATAACAGTGTAAAGTAGTGAGCGTGCAGCTTGTATAACAGCGTAAAGTAGTGACAGTACAGCTGGTATAACAGTGTAAAGTAGTGACAGTACAGCTTGTATAACAGTGTAAAGTAGTGAGCGTGCAGCTTGTATAACAGTGTAAAGTAGTGAGCGTACAGCTTGTATAACAGTGTAAAGTAGTGAGCGTGCAGCTTGTATAACAGTGTAAAGTAGTGACAGTACAGCTTGTATAACAGTGTAAAGTAGTGAGCGTGCAGCTTGTATAACAGTGTAAAGTAGTGAGCGTGCAGCTTGTATAACAGTGTAAAGTAGTGACAGTACAGCTGGTATAACAGTGTAAAGTAGTGAGCGTGCAGCTTGTATAACAGTGTAAAGTAGTGAGAGTCCAGCTTGTATAACAGTGTAAAGTAGTGAGCGTGCAGCTTGTATAACAGTGTAAAGTAGTGAGCGTGCAGCTTGTATAACAGTGTAAAGTAGTGAGAGTCCAGCTTGTATAACAGTGTAAAGCAGTGAGCGTACAGCTTGTATAACAGTGTAAAGCAGTGAGCGTGCAGCTTGTATACAGTGTAAAGTAGTGAGCATGCAGCTTGTATAACAGTGTAAAGTAGTGAGAGTGAGCGTGCAGCTTGTGTAACAGTGTAAAGCAGTGAGCGTGCAGCTTGTATAACAGTGTAAAGTAGTGAGCGTGCAGCTTGTATAACAGTGTAAAGTAGTGAGCGTGCAGCTTGTATAACAGTGTAAAGTAGTGAGAGTACAGCTTGTATAACAGTGTAAAGTAGTGAGCGTGCAGCTTGTATAACAGTGTAAAGTAGTGAGCGTACAGCTTGTATAACAGTGTAAAGTAGTGAGAGTACAGCTTGTATAACAGTGTAAAGTAGTGAGCGTACAGCTTGTATAACAGTGTAAAGTAGTGAGAGTACAGCTTGTATAACAGTGTAAAGTAGTGAGAGTACAGCTTGTATAACAGTGTAAAGTAGTGAGCGTACAGCTTGTATAACAGCGTAAAGTAGCGAGTGTACAGCTTGTATAACAGTGTAAAGCAGTGAGAGTACAGCTTGTATAACAGTGTAAAGTAGTGAGTGTACAGCTTGTATAACAGTGTAAAGTAGTGAGAGTACAGCTTGTATAACAGTGTAAAGTAGTGAGCGTACAGCTTGTATAACAGTGTAAAGCAGTGAGCGTACAGCTTGTATAACAGTGTAAAGTAGTGAGCGTGCAGCTTGTATAACAGTGTAAAGTAGTGAGCGTGCAGCTTGTACAGCTTGTATAACAGCGTAAAGTAGTGAGCGTGCAGCTGTACAGCTTGTATAACAGCGTAAAGTAGTGAGAGTACAGCTTGTATAACAGTGTAAAGTAGTGAGAGTACAGCTTGTATAACAGTGTAAAGTAGTGAGCGTACAGCTTGTATAACAGTGTAAAGTAGCGAGCGTGCAGCTTGTATAACAGTGTAAAGTAGTGAGCGTGCAGCTTGTACAGATTGTATAACAGTGTAAAGTAGTGAGCGTACAGCTTGTATAACAGTGTAAAGTAGTGAGCGTGCAGCTTGTATAACAGTGTACAGTAGTGCAGTAATGTTGAGCTCCACATTTTAAACCTGAACTTATTGAATTAGAAATATTTTTTATCTATATAATTTATTCTTTATTCAGATTGTTGGGCTGCAGGTTGTCAGAGATCAGCTGTGCTTCTCTGGTCTCAGCTCTGAAGTCCAACCCCTCCCATCTGAGAGAGCTGGAGCTGAGAGGAAACAAGCTGCGGGATTCAGGAGTGAAGCTGCTGTCTTATCATGTGAAGAGTCTTTACTATAGACTGGAGACTCTGAGGTCAGTAGGGGATCCGACTCAGAATCAGAATGAGCTGTATTGCCAAGTAGTGTTTTACACATTCAAGGAATTTGCTGTGGTGATAAGGTGCTACACGGAGACAAACATACAGTCAACATAAATAAATGTAGAAATATATAAATATGGAATGGAAGAACAAGGTTGCAGAAATATACATGTGCCGTGCAGAAGAACGGAAGAGAATATCGTGTACATATAAAGACATAAACTGACAACATAAATATACAACAACAAAGATCAACAATCTACAACAAATATGTGCGACAAAATGTGCAGTCCAAACTGGTTCAACAGTAGCAGGTACCTCTACTGAGAATCAAGCTTTGGGTTTCTGCTGTGTTGGGTGAGAACTTTACCTGCCCAGGGGAGCCTAGCACAACAAACCAGATATTTGCCATTGAATGCATTCTTTCATTCTTCCATAACATAATAATGCAAGCTGACAATGCTTAGAAACATTTCACAGTACCTTTTTTTTCATCAAACACATGCAGTGCTTGAAGTGGAAAGAAGTAAGTGCCAGTACTGCATACCTGTGAGTGCCAGATCATTTCAAGCACTGAAACATGGGATTTTACAGTAAAGTGAGAAAGTTTGTTCGTATGGTGTCGTCCTAGTTAGTTCTTATGAAGACACAGAACACTTGGCAGTAAGTTGTAGACTTTACGGTGAAGACATGATGTAATCAAAGCATTTAGTCAGTTGGCTGGACTCAATGCTGGCTAACTCAAAGAAGGAATTTCTTTTGTTAAACTTATTATTAACGTTTGAGTTCATCCCTACAGAATCGATGGCCAGTTGATCACAGCTGACAAACACAAGACATGTGAGTTTTGCACCAAAGTCCTCCATTCATCATGTGATTTACTTCTGATCTGAACCATCTGCTCATTGTAGAACAAAACTATTTTTCTATTCCACTTTTGTTAGAACTGTGAAGTCAAAGTTTAAAAGTATTTAAGAATTTGGCTATTATTTTTCTCACACAATTCATGTTTTTTCTTGTTCTGTTTTTCTTCTTCTATCAGATGACTCCAATGTCAAACTGGATGAGGAAGACAAAAAGGTGAGAAAGGAACTGCGGCACAGTGAAGCCATTATAAACCATCAATGACTTTTCACCACAAAAAATATAACCATTAGGTTTTGTTAGAATAAGCCATTTCTATCTACATACACCGAGGGTGCTCTGACATGGAAGTCGCTATATTGTCCAAATGGACAAACTGCTCTACAGAGCATGTTTTGTTACTACACTGAATACGTACAAGAAGAAGAAGAAGAAGAAGAAGAAGAAGTAGTGTGGTTTATAAGAAGTAATTAGAGACGTGAAATTTGGACAAATGGAGGACCACATTTTTAGCACATTTAGCTTCTTCTAAATGCTTGGAAAGGGAGAGGTGAGCAGTGACTGATGGTGGATTCAGGTGGTGTCGGAATAATCTGAATTTGTTTTTCCTCCTTAAATCCTTATTGCAAAAAGAGAAATAAAGTGTACATGGGACATAAAGAAGTATAAAAATATATAAAAGGACACAAATAATTAAAACTTTGCCAGATAATGCTAATCCAACACATCTTTGTAGTAGCGTCCATGTTGATGCCACATTCAGACTTAAGAGCACATGAACACACACTGAAGTCAGAAAAACAACTTCACAACTTGGGAAATGGGACCATCAGAGGAGCAAGTGAATGGAGTGAGCCGTTGGTTGGAATTCGCATAAGATGCCACTAAAACTTACACTAAACCTTTAAAGCATTGTACATTAAAATTGCATGTACATCACGTACAATTTCAACTCTTTCTGCCATAAAAGCTAATAATCAAACACAGATTTAATTACTCAAAGCAGCAACAAAATAACACACTTGATGCAAGATAAAATTACGGTGCGTTCTACAACTATTTCACTTTAGGATTACCAGCAGGTGGCATAGGTGCACACAAGTAGATGAATGAAATAAGCAGAAAACACTGCAGGAAAACTTAAGACCCCAGTGTTTGGGTTAGATGCTGTACATTTTGGTAAAAATAGTTTTTACAATACTTTCTTGCATCCCAATCCTGGTACTAAATGCAAACCTGCAGGTGTTACGGTGTGACACCCACACTTTCACAGAAACATGATTCCACCCACACCCAACCTGTCACTCTCTGTCCGTCTCTGTCTCTCCCGTCTGTCTGTCTCTATTAAAATTATTAACTTTGTGCCATTCTTCATTCCAGGCTCCAATATCTTCTTACCTGAGCAGACAACTGAATCTTCATACAGGTAATCCTACACAATGACAAAACACATTTCCAACTTCTTGCATGGTTCATCGAGTTGTGATTCTAAACAAGAGTCTGTTGTCTGTGGTGAGTTAGTCAAAGCTGAACACAGTAGGTCGAATATTCAAACCAATCCTGGTAGTAAATGTAAATGTGCATCATTTTCTCACGTGTTACATTGCAGATGGAAGGTATCATGGCCAACTGAGTGTCAAGCCTATAAACCAGTAGCATCAGACTCTGGGTCAGATGTATGCAGGCGTTTGGCCCTGTTAATCCAAGCAGTTAAACAAACAGGACGGTTCCAGAAATATAATAAAGTGTTTACCTGGAAGTGGACTTCTTAACCTCTTACCATTCCTGTAAAATTCATGTAAAGCACATACTCAAGGCATATCCAAATTAAATTGAGTGCAGTTCTTGAACCATTTCAAGTAAAAACATGGCTTTGGGTTTCTCAGATAACACTCTAACGTGTCTAATACAAAAGTCAGAATCACTGTAAGTGCTACAGGAATTGATTTACAGCATAAACCTGTAAACTGTCTTAGCGTATTTTTTCTAAAACAGCACCGCCCCTTGGCGGCAGGCGGCTGCTACTGCATCGCTCCGTATTAGCCGGTAGCCTGACGCAGATGTGTTTTTTGCTGGTATATCAAGAACTTCCTACTTAAAGCTGGATATCGTTAATTTCACAGTTTATTGGCTACACGAAATGCCAGTCATTGGCACAATTGGCTTGGCCTACCTGCAAAATAATAGGGCCTGGCCCTTCCTTACAGCTCAGGCTCCCGTCTGCAATGAATTAGGTATCAATCAAAAGGTCAGAGTTCAGCAGTTAATTTGAATACAAGATATTGTATTTGTTTACATACACATCGGAGTTATTAATAACATACTAGCCACATTGCATATTGTAAATTATTGGCACTACACTGGAATAATAAGTGGTGTACTAAAAACACATCTGGCATCATTGGCCTTAATTTTGGCATTGCGGAAATAGAATTCATCATTTGAATTCAAACGTAAAAAGATCATTTATAAAATTACTTACTTTACAAATACGTCTTTGCTGCATATTACCAGAGTCTACAAAATTTAAATAAACACTGGCAGCAACAACTGGCCAGACTGAAACAGACCCAATCTAGTTTGGTTTCATCAGTTGTCACAGATCAGATTCATCATCAGAGATACAATCATGGTGTCTTCCTGAGGTCTTATTTTACCCGTATAGACTTTTGTTTAGTGTAGTTACAGTAACAGTGGAACACAGTTGAGTGTATTCAAAATCAATTTGACTAAATTATCTCTGACTTTGTTATGTAGAAAAATACCAATATCGTTATGTGGTTCAAACATATCGCTTAGCCCTAAAAGCTATTACACCTTCTTGTCAAGGTCTTACACCCCAACCCATGTTTTACTTCTACAGATTTGTGTTGTGGCAGAAAACTAAGTAATTCTGTGTCAACATTATGCACAGGGCAGGCTGTGGTTAAACCCAACATCAGAAATCAGATTTCAACATGGACCTGTGTGGCTCCAGCTATGAGCACAGATAAAGATGTGGAAGGTGGTGATACGTCCCACTTACTTTGCAGGAAGCAAAATATCCGGTCCGAACAGTTTTACCTTGCTGAGGCCTTGAATGAAAGAGAGTGGATGTCCCCTGGATGTTATCATGTCTTACATCTGCTGCACATGAACACCCGTCAGTGAAAAGGATCATCAATGAATAGTTGTTCTATTAATTCAGCCCTTCTGTGTCCTGCAGGTTCAGGTGTCCTGGTCCAGGTGTTTCCAGTGTGCTTTGACTGGACTGGTGTTTGTTGTGGCTCAGGAGGCGGAGCTGTACAGGACGGTCCAATGGGACGAGAGCCTCCTCCAACCAGCTGGCAAGACGGCTGCAGGGCTGCTGTTCAATCAAGTGTCTGAGGATGCTGTCTGTCAGCTCCACCTGCCGCACTGTGAAACAAAGGACGGTGAGGACTTGCTGTCTTCAGTGTTAAACAATGAATTAGTAAAATTACAAAGATTTTGATACTGTGTAGTTTACTTTGTTTAAATTAGCTGCTTTCAGTGACACTAAATGCACACATCAGACAGATCACATGTGGGAAAGGAAAATATTTATACATTATATATTCTTGGGGTACTCCAAGGTTAATGACAATAGATTAGTTTGAACTCTCTGAACTCAGGTGCAAGTTGGCAGTAAAACACAAGTTCAGCAGCTCTTTGCTTTCACAGCGTTGCTTGTTGACGGCTGCTGTCTGTCGTCCACATCACTGATGATGGAATGAGCATCTTGGAGCCACTGGAGATTACAGACACTCATGTGGTTGTGAAGGTCCTTCACCTCTCTGCCTTTGGCCTGGTCTGGGATTATCTAAAGGGTTTTTGAACAACACAAAACCAATTAGCAGCCAAGTCCTGCTGTTCCTCCGAGCGCCGAACCCAACAACACAGATGCAAAATCTCAATGTTCTTCTCCTGCCAAGCAACATCCCTTTGGATGAGGTAAATAATCATTTAATCGTACAGCTGTGAGTCCAAACATGTCTGATCTTGGGGGCAGCTGTTCCTCAGGGGGTAGAGTAGTCTTCCGCTTATCAGAAGGTCATAGTTCAATCCAAGGCTCCCAAATCTATATGTCAGCATGTGTCGCTAGGCAAGATACTAAACCCCAAATTGCTTCTAAGGCCATCAATGAGTTAATTTCTATTTCGGTGAGCAGTTGGCACCTTAGCCTCTGTTCATCAGTGTGTAAAAGACGTGAACATGATGTAAAGCGCTTTCAGTGGTCGGAAAGACTAGAAAGCGTTATGCAAGTGCAGACCACCTTTCTAAAGGACAAAATCACAATCAATTAGGACACAATAAGGATGACAGTCTGGTCCAAATGACCAAACAGCCATTTCTTCCTGTAATCGTTACGCCTGTTCATACTGAACATTAAGCGATGACTTCCTAATGTACTTTAGTGGTGAGAAGCGTGAAAATTTTAGAGAGTTCAGGGCAAAGAGGAGAGGGGCGAGGGAGGGGAAAGTGGTCAGCATGCAAAGTTACAGTCTTATTGGTACAAAAGTTCATGTTTTGTTATTATCCCGCCACTGCAGCTCACTAGGGAATCACAAAGAGGGTTTTGTACTAAAAAATCTACAGTTTTGGAAGATCTCCACTTGATGTGTCCAACTCAGATGTTAAATGTTAAAATGCTCTGATGTCCTAAGGTCAGCAAACGACATCAACAT
>NW_024040040.1:55655925-55667005 GCF_014851395.1 Micropterus salmoides | reverse complement strand
ATCGACTGGCCACAGGAGGAGCAGACACCACAGGCTAGTGGTAAGCTTGATGAAAGGTTTCTTAAGCACCACGCACCACCTCCACGCCGATCTCTGCCATTTTTTCCTGATTTACATGATGAACTGAGTAAATCATGGGGCAGACCCTTCTCTACATGGCTTTCCACGCCCCGATCACTGAACTACAGCAATGTGATGGGGGTTAGCCTTCTGAGAGATGCGATCTGAGGACCGTCATCCAGTCCCGACGGAGCTCAGGGAAGAGGTCCTGAAGACCAGGGTAGGGGAGTTCTTCCCCCCCCGGAGGCTGACCGAGGTCCCCTCTGCCGTGGCAACAGGTGATGTTATCCCGCCGTTTACACGTTCAGGACGCACTTGCCACCATCGAGTCCACGCCGTACTGCCTGCCCGAGGGTCTGCAATCGGGCGGCGTCCCGACTCACTCACCGTGGATCTTCGGCGGCTCTCCCCTGCCGTTCTGGGGCTTCAGGGATCCACCAGAAGATCACACGAGACACCGACCACCAGCCCCGAGGGGCTGGTTCCGTTGGCAGACTTTGCAGACTTGGCGGAGCCTGACGAACATTTCTCCGTGGGTCCTGCGCACTGCCATAGATGGGTATCGACTACAGTTCAAAACCCGCCCTCCAAAATTCAACGGGGTGGTTTGGACTGTGGTCCGCCCGGAGCAAGTCCGGTGTTGGGACAGGAAGTTCGTACTCTGCTGAGGAAAGGGGCCGTGGAACATGTCTCCCCCCCAGATAGAGACGCCGGCTTCTACAGTCGGTACTTCGTAGTCCCCAAGAAGGACGGAGGGCTGCGCCCAATTTTGGATCTGCGGGTTCTAAACCGGTCTCTGAGGAGATTCAGGTTCAAGATGCTCACCATCCCCGCCATCGTGTCGCACATCCAATCCGAGGATTGGTTCGTCATGATAGATCTACTGGACGCTTATTTCCACGTCTCCATCCGTCCTTCTCACAGGAAGTTCCTGAGGTTCGCCTTCGGGGGTGTGGCTTACCAGTATCGGGTTCTTCCATTCGGCCTGGCACTTTCCCCTCGCACATTCACCAAGTGTATGGATGCAGCACTGGCCCCGCTGAGGCTCCAGGGCATCCGGATTCTCAACTACATCGACGACTGGCTCATCCTGGCCCAGTCTCGAGAGTTGGCGGTTCGGCATCGAGATGTCGTTCTGGCTCATCTGCAGCGTTTAGGGCTGAGGCTCAACGCAAAGAAGAGCGTGCTGGCGCCCACCCAACGGGCTACGTTCCTAGGGGTTGCATGGGATTCGACAACGATGCGGGCACAATTGTCTCCGGCACGTGTCGACACCATATTGGCTGCTGTGAGAGGGGTGAAGTTAGGCCACGCCATCACTATGAAACACTTTCAACGAGTGTTGGGTCTCCTGGCGGCTGCGTCCAGCGTAATACCATCTGGACTGCTGCACATGAGACCCCTGCAGTGGTGGCTAAGGAACAAGGGTTTTTCCCCGAGGGGAAATCCTCTCCGTCTGATTTGGGTTACGCGCAAGTGTCTTCGTTCCCTATCAGTTTGGAAGGAAACTTGGTTCCTGTCCCAGGGACCCGTGCTGGGAGGGTCTTGTCGTCGGCTGGTTATTTCGACAGACGCCTCCCTCACGGGCTGGGGCGCGGTCATGGACGGCCGCTTTGCAAGGGGATCTTGGCAGGTGCATCAATCCGAGTGGCATATCAACTGTCTCGAGATGTTGGCGGTGTTCCAGGCTCTAAGGAGTTTCCTGCCCGATCTCCAAGGCCACCACGTCCTGGTTCGTTCCGACAACTGGTGGTGGCCTATCTGAATCACCAGGGCGGTCTGCGCTCGCGCCCTCTGGACAGACTGGCGCGTCAGATCCTCCTGTGGTCACAGCAGAGGTTACTATCGCTCAGGGCGATGTATTTCCCGGGGACGCAGAATCAGGGAGACCTGCTGTCGAGGCAGGGGCTGAGGCCCGGGGAATGGAGACTTCACCCCGAAGTGGTGGAGCTCTTGTGCGAAGAGTTCGGCCCCATAGACGTGGATCTGTTTGCGTCTCAAGAGACTACGCACTGCCCACTATGGTTTTCTCTCGTTCCTCCAGCCCCGTTGGGTCTGGACACCATGGTACATTCGTGGCCGAGGCTACGTCTGTACGCTTTTCCCCCAGTCGCTCTGCTCCCGGGGGTTCTGGAGCGGGTCCGCCAGGACAATGTCGGCCTACTGCTCGTAGCCCCGTTCTGGCCAACCCGGGTGTGGTTCTCGGACATCATGTCGCTCCTGGACGGCCCACCATGGCGGGTCCCTCTGAGGAGAGACCTGCTGTCCCAGGCACAGGGCCGGGTTCTTCACCCTTGCCCCGCCATATGGCGACTGTGGGTCTGGCCCCTGAGGGGGCACAGTACCTAGAGGCGGGTCTAACAGCCGGAGCAGTCGAGACCCTCCTGGGCTCCAGGGCCCCGTCCACACGGAGGATGTACGGCCTGAAGTGGAGTGTTTTCTCCACTTGGTGTAGGGAGCGGTCGGTGGACCCTGTTACCTTCCCGGTGGTTCAGGTACTTGAGTTCCTCCAGGACCGGTTCTCTGCTGGTCTTTCCCCTTCCACCCTCAAGGTGTATGTGTCTTTCCACACCCCTTTGAGGGAGGGGTCCTTGGGGAAACTTCCCTTGGTTGTACGTTTCCTCCGTGGTGCCCGGAGGATGAGACCTGCGACTCGGTCCAAGGTTCCCTCTGAGGAGGGTGGGGGATCTCCAAGCGCTTTCGGTTTCCCCGCAAAGCCTGGAGTTTGCCCCGGGGAATATTAGGGCTATCCTGCACCCTCGTCCAGGATACATCCCTAAAGTGCCTTCTTGTGCGGCAGGGTCCACGGTGCTGCAGGCATTTCATCCTCCACCTCATGTGACGGCGGAGGACGGGAGACTTCATCTGCTCTGCCCTGTCAGAGCACTGAGTATTTACACTCTGAGGTCCTCCCGTTGGAGGAAGGCTGACCAGCTGCTAGTGTGTTTTGGGTCCCCCAGGGCTGGGCTCCCTGCATCCAAACATACGATTAGCAACTGGATTGTTCAGACTATTTCCCTGGCCTATCAGGTGCGCGGTTTGCCTTCACCTGTGGCTGTGAGGGCTCATTCTACCAGAGGCATGGCGGCCTCTCGAGCCCTCCTTTCCGGGGCCTCTTTGCAGGATGTTTGTTTAGCGGCTGGCTGGGCCACTCCGCACACATTCATTCGGTTTTACAGTCTTGACCTTCCTTCGGCACCTGGCACTCGTGCGCTCTCCTCTTAGTCGTGCCACTTTATTGCACACAGGGGCAGGCGGGGTTTTCGGCACGGTTTAGTGGGTATCTCGTTCCCATAGTGTCGTAACCGACGCAGTTCGAGTTCCCTCGAAGGGGAACGTCTCGGGTTACGTATGTAACCCTGGTTCCCCGAGAAGGGGAACGAGACACTGTGTCGGCCGGCCGCATCTCTCTCCCCGCCTGAAGCGCCTGCTTCATAGTTTAAGCTAATGATGAGTGTGTACAGGTGTGCTTTATACTCCTCCGGTTATTCCGTCACACCTTACCGTTCTAGCAACAAGCCAATAGGATTGGAGTGATTTCATTCACGTTCAGACCTGCTTCGCCTAGAGGCGTTCCCATAGTGTCGTAACCGACGCAGTGTCTCGTTCCCCTTCTCGGGGAACCAGGGTTACATACGTAACCCGAGACGTTTCTGCCCCTCTGCAAGGCTTTGGAAAGTTGGCCAATCAGAGTGGGAAAACGTCAGTAGCTTAAAAGTGTTAAGAGTGTTCAGACAAAAGGTGAATAGAGGAGCTCAAGCAGCAAACAGTATGAGAAAAAGAATGTGTTTTTTGATCATTAAAGCATGTAGACACCCAAAATAAAAGTATGAGCCTAAAATTAAGCATTACATAGGACCTTTTAAGGGGCCATGTGTAGTTTTCAGTGGCCTCTAGTGATAAGGTTTCAGATTGCAACTACTATGTTTCCAAGCGTGAACTAAAACAGAGACATAACAGGAAACAGCATCACACATAATGCTGGAAACTCCGGTAAATTCACACTGCTACATTACAGTAATATTTTTATCAGCTTGATATATCAGCATTGTAATCATCCACCCAGTGCTTCCTGAAGACCATGAGCATCAAGGGGGCAAAGTTGAGAAAGACCATGAGGGAGCTGGCTGTGTGTGCCGTGTGGTAGGCAAAGGTCTTAGGCATATTATGTTCTACTACTAGGGGGCATCCCTACCATTTCTTCACCATCCCAAGATGTTCCAGGAATAATGGAGCAAAACATCAGTGAAGGGTTGTTCCTGGCTGATGACCCTGCAGTTGGCCTGATGGCACTATTCGAGGTGACACTTTTGCCATTCAAGTTTTCTTGTGCTGCTATACCAGTTAGACCGCAGTAAGTAACAATACTGTAGTGTTGTTCTGCACCGTTATGTTGCATTAGTATATAATATGTGGGTCACATAAATTACAGCGACTGAGAATGGTAAAGAAGCTGTGTACCTGAGTATTGATATATCAACAATTAATCTAAATGGCATATTCCGAAAGCAAACATCGGCAGAAATCGCTCCACATTTGCTCTTTAACATTACTTTATTTCTTGCAGGTTAAAATCAACACTTTAGTAAGTAGATAGTTATATAGATTGCATTTAGGGCTCAAACGATTCTAATTAAATCGATTAATTCAAATACTAAAATGCATCGCAAATTCTTTGCATCGAGGCTTTGTTTAATCCATATAACTATATAGCACACTGTTTCACACGAACATTTATTACTGTTGTTTATTGCACTTATGATAGTCAAGCTAAAAGAAAACAACAACTCTGTAATGTTACCGTCCGTCCACCGTAAAACATTACACTGCCTCGGCATGCTGTCACACGTCTGACAGGCCAATGTGCACCACACAGAACACTGGCCGACAAATTGTGCAGTTACTGTGGCTTGATACTCATCAAGTAGGTTATTTGATTTCTCACACTTTTGCCGCCCCCCTTCCCTGACTCCCATTAGCCCTGAAACTGACTGTATTAATCAAACCAAAAATGGCAGCGAATATTGCCACAAATATTGCCCAATCAGGGGTAGAAAAGGACAAGTCTTCACAGAATGCGGGTGGGATTTGCATGGGAAGCTGCATTAAAGACAAACCCGGGACGCGGTTTATCCCATGCAAATCATCCCACCCATATTGATTCAAAACGGGACGCACTATTTAGATTCTGTATTTTAAAGGACCGGTGGCAACCATAGTTGTAACGTCACAGCCAAGCAAAAGTGCTTTTTTAACGAGGCATCAATGAATCGATGAAATATTCTGTAGAAGCTTCAAGTACTAAAATCATCGTTAGCTGCAGCCCTAATTGCATTAGCTGATGAAGTAATGTGGCAAGCCATAATGTTACAACTATAGTATTTTGCAACGGATAATGTTAACAACTGTTGACATTACCAGGCAAGTTAACGTTAACTAAAGCACAACATCACAATGCATTTCACATGGTTGCAGTTATGTTAGTTTACCTGTCCAATAGGATGAAAGCCTACTCTGGGTTGTTTTTTATATCCAAAACAAATCGAAGGTCTCTCCATGACTTAAACACATTTTTGAAGTTGACCGTGTTTGTCATTGTCTTAAGCTATCATATCCTTTTAGTCTGACAGGCTTCAGCACATAAAGGTTATGTGAAGTACAAAAAGTTTTGTGAAGTAACAACCTGTTCACAAATAGGCAATAAAAAAACTACATATAGATAAAGGTTTTTCCTTCTTTTTTTCACTATTCAAAGTGTGGGAGAGGCTTATTGTAACGCAACAGGATCCCAAGCATACTAGGAGAAAATTCTCCTTACTTTACATCAACAGAACTAAATTAATGTGATTTCCTCACACATTTTCCGTGATTTATAAAGAATCTGGAAGTCTGACCTCAGAGTCTTCAGTCTACAGTCTGGAGAGTGTAGAAAATCAGAAAACGTCTTCACTCCTGAATCTTGCACAAAATTCTTACTGAGGTCCAACTCTCTTAGATGGAAGGGGTTAGACTTCAGAGCTGAGATCAGAGAAGCACAGGCTTCAACTGTGATCTGACAGTCTGTCAGCCTGCAAAGAAAGGAAAACTTTATGAAATCACCGTTGATGTTCGTGTAGACCTTCAAAGTGAATGGGACAAGATTCTGCACCTCAGAGTCTCCAGCCCACAGTGTGGACTCTTCAGTCCTGCAGAGAGCCATTCAACTCCTGAATCTTTCAGGTGAGTGTTATAACCCAGGTCCAGTTCTATCAGATGTGATGGGTTGGACTGCAGAGCCGATAACAGGACTTCACAGTGAATTTCTGTGAGTCCACACCCAGAAAGTCTGTAAGATTTGAAATTGTGACTATTACAGCTTAACAGAGATTAACGATACAATGGCTACACAATCCAATACGCAATACAACAAACCAATAATGATGGCTCCAACTGTTAAATACTATTGTTGTCATTCATATCTGGACTTACCGAGCTCTTTGGCAGTTCCTCACAGCTGGAATCAGTCTCAGTCGTCCCTCCTCTGATGTGTTGTACTTCTTCAGGTCCAACTCATCCAGAACCTCCTCTGACATCTGCAGCATGTAGGCCAGAGCTGAGCAGTGGATCACAGAGAGTTTCTTCTCTGATCTGTTCTCTGACTTCAGGAACTCTTGGATCTCCTGATGTACTGAGTGGTCGTTCATCTCCGTCAGACAGTGGAAGATGTTGATGCTTCTGTCAGGAGAGATCTCATCACTGTTCATCTCCTTCAGGATGTTGATGGCTCTCTGGATGGTTCTTGAACTGGTCTTTGTCTGACCCAGCAGGCCTCCTAAGAGTCTCTGGTTGGACTCCAGACAGAGGCCATGAAGGAAGCGAACAAACAGGTCCAGGTGGCCACTTATACTTTTGAGAGATTTCTTCATGGCTCTCACCAGGAAGACATCCACGGAAGGGTAATCATGATTATTGTCATCTTTCAGGAAACAGTCACTGTTTTCACTGTCCCAGTCCTTCCCCAGGAAGTCCTCCAGTCCTCTGAGTTCCTGCTGGTGTAACAGTGGAACATGTAGACTGCAGCCAGAAACTCCTGAACGCTCAGATGAACAAAGCAGTAGACTGTTTTCTGGAAGATCACACTCTCTCTTTTGAAGATCTCTGTACAAACTCCTGAGTACACCGAGGTCTCTGTGACATCAAGACCACACTGCTCCAGGTCTTCTTGGTAGAACATGAGGTTTCCTTTCTCCAGCTGATCAAACGCCAGCCTCCCCAGCTTCAGAAGAACCTCCCTGTCAGCCTCCGTCAGCTCCTGTGGACTCGTCTCATGTCCCTCATCGTACTTCTGCTTCTTCCTCTTTATCTGAACCAGCAGGAAGTGTGAGTACAGGTCAGTCAGGGTCTTGGGCAGCTCTCCTCTCTGCTCTGTAGTCAACATGTGCTCCAGAACTGTAGCAGTGATCCAGCAGAAGACTGGGATTAGACACATGATGTGGAGGCTCCTGGAGGTCTTGATGTGTGAGATGATTCTGCTGGACAGCTCTTCATCACTGACTCTCCTCCTGAAGTACTCCTCCTTCTGGGCGTCAGCGAAGCCTCGTACTTCCGTTACCCTGCCGACACACGAAGGAGGGATCCGATTGGCCGCCGCAGGTCGGGAAGTTATCCAGACGAGAGCCGAGGGAAGCAGATTCCCCTCGATGAGGTTTGTCAGCAGCAGGTTGACTGATGACTTCTGTGTGACATCAGACACAACCTCACTGTTGTGGAAATCCAATGAAAGTCTGCTTTCATCCAGGCCGTCAAAGATGAACAACAGTTTCCAGACGGCGAGCTTCTCTGCTGGGACCTTCTGTAATGTTGGATGGAAAACGTGGAGCAGCGTGAGGAGACTGTGCCGCTCATCTTTGATCAAGTTCAGCTCCCTGAACGAGAGCAGAACCAGCAGACCGACATCTTGGTTTTCCGAGCCCTCTGCCCAGTCCAGAGTGAACTTCTGCACCGAGAAGGTTTTTCCAACGCCAGCGACGCCGTTGGTCAGAACCACTCTGATGGCTCTCTGTTGGCCAGGTAAGACTTTAAAGATGTCCTGGCACCTGATTGGAGTGTCATGGAGGGTCTTCTTGGAAGCTGTCTCAAGCTGCCTCACCTCATGCTGGGTATTAACCTCTTCACTCTGTCCCTCTGTGATGTAGAGCTCAGTGTAGATCCTGTTGAGGAGGGTTCCACTTCCTGTTTCATCACTTCCTTCAGTCACACGTTCACATCTCCTCCTCAGACTGATCTTATGTTCATCTAAAACCTCCTGCAGACCACCTCTCACTAAAGAAGAGAAACAATGTGAGATAAAACAAAGAATATGTGCTGATTATTTTCATTACTAATATAAAAACCATCAACATCAGAATATCTGAAGAAGCAGACAGATGTCCAGTCTTACTTTGTACAGAGCTGCTCTGACTGGCTGTCTGCAGTCCAGCTCTGGTTCTGGATCTGTCTCCACACTGGGGACAGGAGGAGTGTCCCGATGAAGCAGACTGGTCCCAGTATTGGGTGATGCACCATCTGCAGAACCAGTGTCCACAGCTGGTAGAGACTGGATCCTTCAGGACGTCCTGACACAAAGCACAGCAGGACGGCTGCTCCTCCACAGGAACAGGACTCCTCTTCCTCTCTCTGTGAAGACATTTCTTTAGAACTTTTCTGTTTGAATTCAGCTTTCAGTCAGTAATGAAGATGATTGTTCCTTTTATTTCAGCTCTCCTGCTCTCAGAAACACTAATTAACTGCTTTTCCTGTCTGACTGTCTGATTAAACATTTAGTGATCTGCCTGCAGTTTGTTATTAACACAAACTCAACACTTCCTGCAGCTCCTTCACAGTAAAAGCCATTAAAGAGAGCTGATTATGTCCTTCACTATTTTACATTCTGTTACGTCCCGGTGGCATCCAGGAGATGTGGGACTAACAGCTAATTTGAATTTCCGGGGTGGAAAGTCAAGCAGGTATCACAGGTTCAAGTTTTTAACAGAAATGTATTGTAAGCAGTGGAAACCGTAAGGAAATGGCTAACACAAGACAACACCCTGGACAACAGAACTATCCTCACCCCTGACACCATCTATTTCCGGTACAATGGAGGATTCTACAGACAGAAGCATGGCTGTGCCATGGGCTCACCGGTATCCCCGATTGTGGCCAACATCTACATGGAAGAAGTGGAGAATAAAGCCCTCAACTCCTTCAGAGGAACAGCACCGAGCCACTGGTACAGATATGTGGACGACACCTGGGTCAAAATCAAAAGCCAGGAAGTGCAAGCCTTCACAGAACACATCAACTCTGTGGACAGTAACATCAAGTTCACATGAGAAGATGTCCACAACAACAGTTTGGCCTTCCTGGACTGCGCTGTACACATTGAAGAGGACAAGAGCCTGCAGATTGGTGTTTACAGAAAATTTACAGGCTTTTTTTTAAACCCAAGAACACGCTAAGACAGATGCTGGTCCACCCCAAGGACTGCACCCCCAAGCACAAGAAAAGCAACCTAGTGTTTGCTGTTCAATGCAGTGAGGATTGCACAGACCTCTATATTGGGGAGACTAAACATTTACTTTTAGCTGACGCTTTTTATCCAAAGCGACTTACAATTGCTATACATGTCAGAGGTCACACACCTCTGGAGCAACTATGGGTTAAGTGTCTTGCTCAGGGACACAATGGTGGATGTCTCACAGTGGGAATTGAACCCAGGTTTCCCACATTAAAGGCAAGCATCTTATCTATGCACCATCACCACCCCACTACACAAACGCATGGCTCAACACAGAAGGGCCAACTCCTCAGGTCAAGACTCTGCAGTCTACTTACATCTGAAGGACAGAGGACACTCGTTTGAGGTCCACCAGGTGCACATTTTAGACAGAGAAGATGGATGGTTTGAAAGAGGTGTCAAGGAAGCCATCTACACCAGGGTCGAGAAGAACCCGGAGGAGGGGGTCTACGCCACCAATTATCCCCCACTTACAATGCTGTCCTTTCATCACTTCCCAGGAAACTCAACAAACGTAACCTATTGGCCTCAGGTGAAGATACCAACGATGGTCGTTCAGTCTTGGCCACAGGTAGTCTTAACGACTGTAACGACTGTCGTCACAGCAACCGGGAACACTAACGAACCAGCGGTATCGATGACCCGGGCCAACAACCCCACTGAGGTGGAATAGTTGAGTTTCCCTGCCAGTCAGTCAGAACTGAAGAAGTCCTTTGGATGAGGGACGAAACGTCTTCCAGTATCTTCAACCAAGTCCAGTTGCCCTTCATTTTAACCTTTGTTGGATAACTATGACCTAGAGGACTAAATGTTCTGTAGTGGTCCTATTAGATCTCAGTGCAGCATTTGATACTGTTGATCACTGCACTCTGATTAATAGACTGAAAACAACTGCGGGCATTACTGGATCAACTCTGGATTGGTTTTCCTCCTATCTTTCAGGAGTTTCTCTGTGTCCATAGGAACATATATGTCAGACTCTACTCCTTTGTCCTGTGGTGTGCCCCAAGGTTCTGTGCTCAGCCCCCTGCTGTTCAGTCTGTGTATGCTTCCTCTTGGAAAGATTATTGGTAGCTTTGAAGACATATCTTATCATTCTTATGCTGATGACATCCAATTATATTTATCTTTTAGTCCTCATAGGCTAGACAAACTGTCCTTGTTTCACAATTGCTTAGCCTCCATTAACAAATGGATGGTAGACAACTTTTTGCAACTATTCAGACAAAACTGAGGTGCTGATTTTTTCCCCAAACAACATTACCCCTAAAATTAGGCAGGCCATTGGGGCTATATCATCCTCGGTCTGTGGTGTTGTGCGAAATCTGGGTGTCATTTTTGATAAATCTATGTGTTTTAACAGTCATGTTAAATCTGTGGTTCGTTCCTGTTTTTTCCAATCGCAGGAACATTGCTAACATTAGAGCTGTGGTTTCTAAAGAAGAGATGGAGATGCTTGTTCATGCTTTTATTTCTTCTCGTCTG
>NW_024040040.1:55583425-55650925 GCF_014851395.1 Micropterus salmoides | reverse complement strand
CCAGCTCAGAGACATGAGCGGGAGGGACAGTTTATGTGGGAGAAGGGTATAAAACTAACAACCTCAGCTTCAGTTCTACATATTTTTTGGACCTGTTTGATGCGGTTGTTGACCTGCGACACCACTTATTACAATGCTTCACAATGCTTCCATCTCGCCCCAGGAAACTAAACAAACGTTCACGTTTGGCTCAGGTGAAGAGGCCAACGATGGTCGTTCAGACTTGGCCTCCAATGTGGCTCCAACAACGATTACGACGGTTGTTATAACAACCAGGAGCGCTAACAAAACAGATCTTTATTCAGATCTTAATGCTTCAGTTTTAAATGAATATGATCTGTTTCCATTAATATCCTATTAACTGGTGCAAGCTGTTGCTGTGATAAATATCCTGCCTGGGAGTCCAGTGTTACGTAGAAGCTGGCATTACGAGCCCGGAGTGGTGGTCACCACATTGCATGTACCAAATTGATTTTATAATAAACTTACTACTTAATGTTACATTGAGTTCGAGCTCCACGTTGATATTTTCCACTGCTGCTGCACTGTCGGATCACAGCACTGATAGTTCTGTTGGACAAAATGCAAAAGATGTTTCAGAGCCAGAAAAAGTGTAATTTGGTGTATTTTGAAGTCAAACTCTGGTGGCAACTATAAGGAACGTTTAACCTGGTTATGAAGCAGTTTAAATTTAATGTGAATGCCTCTATATGACCTACATAAGCAAACAAAACCATCAGAAGGAAGACTGGCTAATTTACTTCCACATTTCCTGTAAGAGATCCTCCTTCATGAAGGTTATAATGTTCAGTTTGTGTTGGTTCAACTTTATGGTTATTTCTGAGGCTGTAGTCATAGCGACCAAGGATGTTGCACGATGTTGGTGTCCATTAAGTCACAGAAGTGACAAAGAGGTGATTATCACAGTGCTCATTTTTACATTTACCAACAGAAACACACTTCACATGTTTTGTTTTGTGACTCATGAATATTTTAGGAACTCATGTGCCTCTTTGTCCTCTCAGTGTTTTTTGTGTATTGATGACTTAGCAACTATGGATTATTTGTTACTATCAGTTAATATGATATTATATTAGTTTTATTATTAGTCTAAATGACAGTACAGTTATTGTGGCTGTAATGTGTTGTTGTGGACAGCAGGTGGCGCTGCTGTATAAAGAAAGATGTTCAAACTGAGCTTGTGGAGCTTTTCTCTTCCTTCTTCATCAGTACTAACCAGGGCTTGACTTGAACTTTTTTGCTCGGTTTTCTAAAGTTACCAGCCGCGCAGCATTTTCACCAGCCACATTTTTGTGGTTGGGAAATTAAGTGTTAGATAATTAAAGTTGACAATCTCATTATTAAATTGGCGTGCTAAAATGTACTATCATTAGCTCTGATGAGCTTGTGTGTAATGCTCCTTTTTTTGAAAACATGTAGTCTAATAAGATCAACACATTAAAAGAGCAGCTTCTTATTGTATGTAATATAAGTGCTGCATAGGTTTAAACGATTAATTGAAAAGATAAAAAATAAACTGGAAAAAACAACTTTTTAATAAAACATAGAATATATTAGACGATATTAGTGCAGCCCTGCTAGTAGTAACACCCAGTCCCTTAACCATGAACAGGCTGTATCAGGGGAGAGTTCAATCTCAAAACGTTTGCAGCGTTTTCGGGTTGAGGGACATGTTTCTTTGCAACGTTGCTCAACGTTCTGCAACGGGCTTCAGGTGTGTTTTCTCCTGTTGGGTGGGCGTGTCTCAGGTGTCACCCAGTCAGCTGTGAAAAGTTTGAAAACACAACGGTGATAAAAAGGCAGGAAAACTCACTGCGCTTGCGTTCACAGCAGCACCGTTTCCGCTGACAAAAACGTTTTGCTACGTTTTCTGTATTTTACAACTTAAAGGGTTAAAAAGACAGAAGGCTGACGTGTGATTGGCTGGGAGGCTCTGAAAGTTTATTGGTGGGTGAGGAGTCGCTGCAGGGCTGTGATTGGACAGCTGCTCTGGAGGTGGGAGGGGCAGGTGGGTGATTGACATGTGCTGGAGCCAGTTTAAAGGTTTTGTTTGGTTCTGAAGGAGTTTCAGGACCACAGGAGGTAAACCTGCAGGGGTATGTACTGATCCAGGACCAGCAGCTGTAGAAAGATAAACAGTGACCAAATTCATATAATCCTCAGAGGTCGGTAACAAAAACATTAAACTGATCAAACCTCCAGACAGCTGATGATGAGGTGGACACATCCGGACTTTTGTTGCATCCTACGTTTCCCGTGATGCACCTGGGCCGTGTCTTACATTAGACAACACAAACATCCCCTCTCACGCTGGAGTAATGCAGACACCAGCACTGAAGTTACTGCTGCTGCTTCACAGTGAAAGACTTCAAGTGGGAAAACGCAGGCTTTTATTGTGAAGCAGCCACAGGAAATGGAACGTAACATAAACTTTCTACAGAATCTGTACAAAGATAGATTTTATTGTTAAAGTATTTGTAGTTTCTAGTTGTGTTCACGTGAGATTCACAGTGAGACTGTAGGGCGCGACTCTATTTCAATAAGTCACATTTAATATCCCTGTAAGACTGAACCTGATCGCCTCCTGAACCTTTGGCTTATAAAATGTTGTCTGTGGGGATTCTGGGTAATGTAGTATTTTAATGTAAACAGCAGGTGGCAGCAGAATGAAACCGAGTCAGAGAGGAGGAGTTTTATTTAAGCTAATTTATAGAGGATTTCTCTCACAGCAAGAAATAATATTTAGCTTGTTTTATTTTAGCTGAAACAAACTTTAGACTTTGACACGACTTAAAGTCCTGAGCAGAGACCCGTCCACCCTAAGCATCATAAATGTTCTGTATCTGTTGCTGAAAACATGAATAAAACATTTTGATTTTTCTCTGTAATGTGTTGTGTTTTTGTTTTATTTCCTTTAGGCTCAGCAGTTTTATTCTGTCAGAGGAAACCTGTCCAGTTTACTCAGCTACCTACCATCGTAACCACACAGGGCTGTCGGAGAGAGATAGTGTCGTTATTGCTGATGTTCACTACTTATTATATCAGCGGGCTCTCTGTTGGTCAGAACCACTCTGATGGCTCTCTGTTGGCCAGGTAAGGCTTTAAAGATGTCCTGGCACCTGATTGGAGCGTCATGGAGGGTCTTCTTCTTGGAAGCTGTCTCAAGCTGCCTCACCTCATGCTGGGTATTAACCTCTTCACTCTGTCCCTCTGTGATGTAGAGCTCAGTGTAGATCCTGTTGAGGAGGGTTCCACTTCCTGTTTCATCACTTCCTTCAGTCACACGTTCACATCTCCTCCTCAGACTGATCTTATGTTCATCTAAAACCTCCTGCAGACCTCTGCTGGCTGAGAGAGAACTGAGACTCATGGAGCCCGATATTGTCCTGAAGGTGCTTTGTGCACAACATGTGACTCCTTCTGTTCAGGTAGAAACTCCCAAGCTCAAATTATATTTATTATGTCTGTCCACAGAGCTTTGAAGGTCTGCATGAACGCACACTTGAACATGTGAGATGAGTCCTCACATGTCCATTTTAGGTAGATCCACCCCTTAATACTACTTTTACTTTTATATGTTAAAGGTTAATAATTAAATGATCACTAAATGGGTAACTGATTTTAAAGACTTGATGCTTGATGTTTATGATGAAAGCTGAGCCTCTCAGATAAAGTCTGTGCAGTTTCAAAGATACTGATTCATTTCAGTAGTGTTTAAGAAAATGGTATCTTAAATGTCTCAAATTAAAACAGCACTTTAACGTTACACATAAACCCAACAAAGGCTCACAGGATGGTGAAGCAGGCAAGGGTCAGAAGTCCAATTAAGGGACAAAGTCCCAAACAGGAAGGTCAAAGGTCACAGGTACAACAGCTGAACAGAAAACCCCCCGTGAGGTCGACCTAAACCTAGTGAGCTAGCAGGTGGCAGGTGAGTCGGCCTTCTTCTCAGCTCCCCTCTAAATGATCCATGCCTACTGTCCCGGTGACTGAAGGAGAGGAAACATCACTGGGTTTAACCCCAACACCTCCGTCTACCTCCAGTTCAGCTCAGCTGGGCTGAGGCACATTTGGACATTTCACATTTCACCTCCATTAAAAGTCTGAATGTGCTCACCCTGCTCATTCCTTCCCAAACCCAACGCTTCAATAAATGTTCTCTCCTTCCCACTGTTAGGGAGGACTTATGGATGTAGATTCAGCAGTGATGCAGTTTGTGTGGCTTAACCAGTCCGCTTGCCAGACCAGGGTAGGAAGGTCACACTGGACTCTCCAATCGTCTCTGTCATTACCACCCTGGGAATAAAGGGGACACGCCCCTCAATCACATCATCAGTATTAGTACAGTAGAACCAGTCGGGGAAAACGCTTTGGGCACAGACACCTTTTTCCAGGAAAAAAAAATCAGGAATAACTCCTCAACCGTTTGGCCTACATGCATAATTCTGGTCTCCTTTGAAAAGTCAGAAGCTAAGGAAAATAAATCCGTTGTACATTAAAATATTTATTTTACTATTACAGACTAAATGGAGATGCAATAAAGAAAAAATCTGATATTTTCATCCTCGCCTGGGGAAAAAAAGCTTTATTTTAATGCAACAAACCATCAAAACCATCATGAGGTAGATTATAATGCAACTTAATGCAATTGTAACTGTAAATCTGATGAAAATAAACTAAAATACAACAGTTATCATACAACATCTTCAAATTTACCAGGCGAATGTCCATATTTTGGCAATATTTACTGTTAAAAATTTTTATTGATAGATATCTTTAAAACACTTTTTCAGTCCATACAACCTATTTCCAAATGACAAAACACTGAAATATTGATAAAAACAGGAGTATTCAACAACATTCCTGTCACCAAAAGCACTCCCACATCCCACAGTGAGGGGGGGGGGCATCAATTGATCTGGCTTGAGCAGACCTTTCATTTGATGCATGTCTACATATCTCCAACGTGTCGGCCACAAAATGGCGAAAAACACCGTATCTTCTCAAGCGGCATGTTTCCTCTCTGCAGAAATGTCGACAGCAGGTTTCGGAGTTAAAACGTTTTTTTTCAGTCAGTAATTTCGCCAACAGCAGGGCTGGCCCCGGTACCGGCGGCATCTGTTTTCAACAGGTTTTAAGGGCCAAACTGGTATTTATACAGGAGGTGAAACTTCAGACCAGCGTGCACACAGTTTCCTACAGAGAGCTGCCGCGGATCTTCTCCTTGACAGGTCTAATGAAGGTGGAGCAGCTGTTGGAGGTGAAATGAGGCTGCAGGTCCTCAGTGAACACAGCTTTGAGTTTGAAAAGAATGCGTCTATCTAGAGATGAATCAAAGCTCCTCCCACATCGACCTGGAGTCTCAACTCTCTGACTGCAGCGTTTCACTTCTGTTGTTTTACAGTTCCCTCTCTGTCTTCGCCTACCTGGGTTCCTCCTTCCTTTCAACTCAGGTAAAACTAAATCTCTGTCATCAGCTGAACACTTTCATGCTGTGTTTGTTCTAAATTCAGAGAATAAGTTAAAAGAAGTCAAATGTTTAGAAAACAGGGATCTATGGAACCGTCCTCTGTTCCCTCCCCTTGTATTTCCTCAAACAGAAAAGGGGTTCCCGTAAAGAGCAAACATTTCAGTCAATAGGATGTGAGACAAAGCAATAAATATTTAATTGAAGCTGTTCAGGCCAAGAGAGATGCTCATAAACACATGTTGAAGACACACACACACACACACACACACACACACACACACACACACAGGTAAACTCACCTGATTTCCTGTAAATGCAGAGGGGAGGAGCTACACTGAGAACAGGGAGGAACCTGAAGCAGAAATAGTTCAGTCAGTTCAGACTCCATTTAGAGTCCCAGAGCAGAAGGAGGAGAACTGAAGGCTGAGGCAGGGTGAGTGTTAATCCAACATTTTATTATGTTACTGTCAAAGTCTCTGAGGCAGTTTTCTCCCTGTGGACTGGAGAGGAAAGAAACCTTAGAGGAACTCAACATTTTGATTCATCTGTAGACAGAGATAGTTAACTAGTAACTGAAACATCTGACTAGTGGAGGAGGACTGCTCAACTGTTTTGAACACTGAAAAGGTAAAATGGGATTTAAATAAAATAGGCTAGCAGAAACTACTATGAATAAAAGTGCCTCATGAACTGAATTTAATCTAATATCAGTCAGTACTAAAGACTGAAAAACAGAAAAGTGACCTGTGAGTTTCTTCTTTCCATATTCCATAAGATAAACCTGCTGTGGGACGGGTCAGTGAAGGCATCTTGTAATTTCATCACATGTAAAACTAAATGATCTAAATTACACCTGACAGAATAATGCAGGCCAGTAAAACGTTCTCACGCAGTGCAGCCTCAGCTAAACATCTGAAGCTTGTTGCCTCTCTCTCCTCTGCTCTCTGTGTTGGTGCCTGTTTTTCTCTTCTGACCTTAAACTTTTACTAGCGGCCAAACCAGCGGCTGTAACACGGTGGATCGATATATTTGACCTGCACAACCCGAGCGAAATGACTCATTTCACTATCAGAATGTGATCCATTCCCATAGGAAAGCAAAATCCAAGTTGAGATCTCATAGTTGTTTCCTTCTTTTCTCCTAGACACAAATGAGCTGCTTTTAATACCAAGGTGAGACCAAAGGCCTTTTCTCCCACTTCTCAAATTCATCTCAGGAGAAACAACCATATAAAATCTTATTTATGTCTGACTGATCAAAACAAGAGATCTCTAACTCATCTTAAATAAGTCTAATTTAAGTCTCCTGAACATGGGACCATGAGATCAGAGAAAACTGATTCAAAGAAAACTCAGCTATGACTCCTGGGATCTCATGATTCAAATGTTGAGGTTGAGTATTTTCTTTTTATGGGGGTTTGTACTTTTACTCCCCTTAATTTCAAATCCTTATTGTTTTTATTGTTAATTATCTGTTAGAGAAAAATAAAATAAATTTTGACATTGAAAATAATGCACTTTCAAATGTCATGCTTTCCAATTTGTTAAGGTCACAGCCAGCATAACTGGAACAGCCAATACTCTGACATGATGTTTAGAGATTAATTCATTAAGGACCGAATGCATGCAAGAACTGAGATGCAACAAGTATCTGTTATACAGAATAAGCACTTTTACTTTTCATACTTAAGTACATTCACTATGGAATACTTTTACACCTTTTACTTGAGTAGAATTTTGAGGACTTGTGGATATGGTATTTCTCATCTTTTAAGTAAAGGAAAATTGTACTCTATTTAAAGACAATCAGTCCTTTCTAAGAGATTTTAGCAGGATGGCGCAGCGGCAGTGTTGTTGCCCTTTCAACAGCAGAAGTGGGGTTCAAATCCAGCTCAGTCATCCGAGCACAGACATTAATGTGACACAAATATCTTCCCAGAGCTCCTAAATGCTTTTTAGGAGCAATAAGCAAGACATTAATGAACTCAAAAAGAGACAATGATGAGATCTTATTGTAATCTCAATTCAGTATCCATTTGTCTTACCCAAGTCTCAAAACCTCAATCTCTCTTCATCTCATCCTTTTCTCCTAAGGGGTTCTAGGAGCAACAATTCAGATTAGAGTGATCTCAAAAAGATATACTATTGAGATCTTAGTGTTTTCTCAAGAGTTAAAGAAAAGACTATTCAGAGCAAAAGATTTTTCCCCTGGTTTCGGTCAGTAACATTTGAAAAGGCTACACCAGCAACAACTGGAAGTTAGCCTGCTCGGCCGGCAGAAGTCAACACAGTGGATGCTGTAGCGCTGCTGCAGACTAACGTTTGGGGGTGTAATTGCAGAACGACGGGGACACCGACACACAGGTATAAATGCCGAAGGCTATGTGTGTAGCCTACACCGTAGCTAGGAGTATAAATCAAGCTTTAGCCAATGAGGAAGGTTTGATTGTTGAACATAACTAAACAGAAAGTTGTTTTGGTGTTATTTACGCTTTTTCACCTGATTTTACTGAGATGGGAAGATGAATGTCACAGCCAGAGCGTGTTTTCCATGGCAGCATGATTTGGTTATTGGCCTCACAGATCAGTATTGTTTGTGCAATTTTCAAAGTTTGGAAGTTGGTTGATGCCAACGGGTTTCGTTAGTGAATCGATGTTAATAGGTCTTATAAAGTATTTTAAAAATCAGTCCATATAATAAGTAAAAGAGTTGTTGCTCCTGCTCTACCTGCCGCCATCTTAGATTCATCATCAACCTGTTATTCAACCTGCTCATAAACACATAGTGTTAAACACACACTCACCTGGTTTCCTGTAAATGCAGAGGGGAGGAGCTACACTGATCAGGTGAGAACAGGGAGGAAGCTGAAGCAGAAAGAGTTCAGTTAGAGTCCCAGAACAAAGAAACCTTAAAGGAACTCAGCACTTTGATTCATCTGTGGACACAAAGTCCTGATTAGCTCAATAAAACACATTAAACCTGCAGTAACCATGGAAACAGGCACAGATTTAAAGGAAAGTGACCGGGTGGAGCTCTGACTGTGTTTATACTGTGTGTTACTTCCTGCTCACTGTTCCAGTCTTGTGAACAAACCTGTTTCTCCTGATTCTTGTGTTCTGAGCTCACAGTCAGAGAGAAAAGGAGGGCGAGCAGAGAAACATTTCTATCAGGTCTACACTTACACCATACTCGCTGCCTCTCTCTTCTTCTACTTCTTCTCTCTGTCTCTCTCACTTCAGTTAGCCAGATATTAAGACTTAATTACACACAGTGAAGTTATGGCAGGTCATATATATACTGAGATTTGTATTTGAATGAATGAACAAATTATAATTGTATTTAAGGGTTATGTGCTGAAACATGCCCACAAGACACTACTTAAATTACATGAAGAGACAAAACAAAAGCAGAGCAAGTAAACACACGGTGCTGCATCCATATGTGTCAAACACTGTGTGGCATAAAACTTAAAATATTAGTTTTCTCTCTCACACATTGATAAATCTTCTCCTTGTACGTAAACATGGTCTGTAATCAACATCCAGTCATTTCAAACAGACTGTGATATCCTGCACGCATTAATTCAACACTTTCACACAAACCTCCGTCCAGCTGCAGCAACAACGGAAATGAACATAAAGTAAAATAACATCAAACTAAAACTGTATTATTCAGTCACAAAGAATCAGTAGGATCATCCCCAAAATGTTAACTGGTTAAAAATGGAGGCTCCTGAGCTGAGATTAACTGTGCGTTAACATTTAGTTAATTTAGTTTAAAGAACTTCAGTTGTAACTTAAACAAAACTGATTATTTACATCATTAAAGTTCATTTAAGTTCCAACATTTTGACCCAAAACCTTTCTTGAGGGCAGATCAAAGAAAGCTTTTCTATCACGTCCACCTCCTTCTGCCTCTCTCAATTTCAGTTTGCTATGTTAGCATGAACGTCAGAAGAACAATATTGCCAAAGCTTCAAGGATAATGTAAAAAATATTAAATTCATTGAAATTTCATTTTATTAAATAAATAAAATAAAATAAAATAAAACAGTAAACATGTGTGTGTACCACAGGTCAGTAATATTTTATGTTTAGGATCAATAAACAAACAACAATATATTCATAAAAAATTTTAAAGTTAACTCCGCAGTTGTTTCTCCTGGTTCTTGTGTTCTGAGCTCAGTGTTACTGTTTTACCTCTCAGACTGACTGATGTCCAGAAGATGAGCACAGAGAAGAATGAGATGGAGGACAGAGCAGAGTCTGCAGCATCCAGCTGTCTGTCTATGAAGAGTGACCGGTCCAGTGATCAACCTCCATTCTTCAGTCCTGAACCTGGACCCTCAGACTCAAAGTAAGAGACTGTTTTTACTGTAAACTGACCTGATGGAAGATGATGCATTGAGGATGAAGACAAAATGTTCTGCTAACAGATTTATATTCCTGATGCAGAACTATTAGTGCAGATACTGTTTCAAACTAAGATGGATCTGATTTGATTTCTGGAGCAAAACACCTGAGAACCTCCATTTCAGAATTTACACTTCAAGAACATCTTCATATATTTTTGCCCTCACGTTTGAATAGTTTTCATGTGATAGTTGACAGTAGAGAGTGACAGGAAACAGAATGACATCCAAACAAGGCTCCGTGTGGACTTGAACCTGTGACACCGCTGTTACATGCTGTGTGTTTAGACCACTTCTAAGCTCAGTTCAAAGCTAACTAACTCAAGCTAAGCTGCCCAGAGTGACTGTAAAACAGTGAAGGACATAATCAGCTCTCTTTAATGGAGGCTTTTACTGTGAAGGAGCTGCAGGAAGTGTTGAGTTTGTGTTAATAACAAACTGCAGGCAGATCACTAAATGTTTAGTGGACGAGCTAAACACGCTGCTGTCTTCAATCCCAGAGCATGACTGTCCCCTACTTGTCCTCTGTGACATGAACATTCACTTATACAAGTCAAACTCAGCAGACTTCCTGTCTCTGATTCAGTCCTTTGATCTAACATGGGTTCTCAGCCCCCCGACCCACAAAGCTGGCAAGGTGCTTGACCTCGTTCTTGTCCGAAACTGTGCCACAGAGTGCCTAACAGTCACACCTCTACATGTGTCAGACCACTATTTCATTCAGTTCACAGTATGCCTACAGGAAAAGCCCATTCTTCCAACAGCATTGGTTTCACACCGCCGCAACCTCCGCAACCTGTCTCCCGCTCACTTTGCCTCAGTGGTAGCTTCCGCTCTACCCTCCCTCAACTTCAAATTTTCCTCACTTGAGGTCAGTGATGCCACACAATCTCTGTGCTCTACACCAAGCTCGTGCCTGGATAGCCTGTATCCTCTATCCACCAAGCCTGCTTGCCCAAACCAGCCCCACCCGTGGCTAACTGATACCATCCGTGGGCTCCTTACTGATCTCAGAGCGGCTGAAAGAAAATGGCGAAAAACCAAAGACCCCGCCGACGTTAAGGGCTACCAATTGCTCCTATCCTCCTTCTCAACAAGCATCAGTATTGCCAAAACTGCATTTTATAATGACAGAATAAGCAGTGCCACTGACTCAAGGAAATTATTTTCCACTTTTAACATTTACATATTATCCAAAGTGACTTACAATTGATAAACATGTCAGAGGTCGCACGCCTCTGGAGCAACAAGGGGTTAAGTGTCTTGCTCAGGGACACAATGGTGGATGTCTCACCGTGGGGAAGTTTTAAAGCGCTAATAAATCCTCCTCCACCTCCACCACCCACAAACTTGTCTGCTGATACCTTTGCTGCCTTCTTCACAGGCAAAGTGGAGGCTATAACTAGCCAATTCACTGAAACACTCAAACTCAACCATTGTAGCAGTCCTACTACATCTTTTCCCCTGCCCTTCCAGGTCAGTGGTGGTTCACTCTCCTCGTTTACTCCTCTCACAGAGAGCGAAGTATCAGAACTCTTGACCCGTAGCCGTCCAACTACATGCCCACTGGACCCGATTCCTACGAATCTCCTCCAAGCCATATCTCCTACTGTGGTCCCCACAATCACTCATGTGATAAATACTTCTCTGGCTTCAGGAACCTTCCCGACCACTTTCAAAAGGGCTCAGGTTACACCCTTGCTCAAAAAGCCCTCACTTGACCCAACTCAAGTTGAGAACTATCGACCAGTGTCTCTTCTACCTTTTTTATCCAAAACTATTGAACGGGCAGTATTCAAACAGGTCTCAGAATTCCTCTCAGGGAATAACCTCCTAGATCCATATCAGTCTGGTTTTAAGAGTGCCCACTCTACTGAAACGGCTCTTCTGTCTGTAACAGAAGCCCTAAGGTCAGCTAAAGCTGCAGCCCAATCCTCAGTTCTAATCCTGCTTGACCTATCAGCTGCCTTTGACACAGTCAGCCACAGGATCCTGCTATCCGCTCTCTCAGCAATGGGCATCTCGAGTAAAGCACTCCTGTGGTTCGAATCCTACCTCTCGGGGCGTTCCTACAATGTTTTGTGGCAAGGACAATTATCTTCCTCCCACTGCCTCTCCACAGGGGGGCCCCAAGGGCTAGGGCCCCTTCTCTTCTCAATTTACACCACCTCAGGGCCCATTCTCTTCTCAATTTACACCACCTCACTGGGACCGATCATTCGCTCACACGGCTTCTCTTACCACTGCTACGCAGACGACACGCAACTCTACCTATCCTTACTGCCAGGCGATCCCATTGTCTCGGCGCGGATCATGGACTGTCTATCGGACATATCTGCATGGATGAAGGCTCTTCACCTTCAACTAAACCTCTCTAAGACTGAACTCTTGTTCATTCCAGCCAACAATCTATCCACCATAACATCAAACTACAAATTGGCTCCTCAACCATCACTCCAACCAAGGTTGTGAGAAACTTGGGTGTCATGATTGATGACCAGCTGTCCTTTTCAGACCATGTTGCTACTGTCTCTCAGTCATGCCGCTTTTCTCTATACAACATAAGGAAAATCAGGCCCTACCTCACTCAGTACGCCACCCAGCTTCTGGTACAGGCCATGGTTATCTCTTGCATCGACTATTGCAAAGCCCTCCTAGCAGGTCTCCCAGCTTGTGCAGTGAAACCCTTACAAATGGTTCAGAACGCAGCAGCGCGTCTGGTTTTTGATCAGCCCAAAAGGACTCATGTCACTCCATTACTCAGTGACCTCCACTGGCTCCCCGTGGCCTCCAGAATCAAATTCAAGTCACTAATGCTGCATATAGAGTGACTACTGGGTCTGCACCCATCTACCTAAACTCCATAATACAAACTTACTTACTCTCGGCCGCTACGCTCCTCCAACGAACGCCGCCTGGCTCTGCCATCCCTTCACACAAAGCAATCCCAGTCCCTGTTCTCATCTGTGACACCACGATGGAGGAACGAGCTACCACACGCCATCAGAGCAGGGGCATCCCTCTCTGACTTGAAGAAGCTCTTGAAAACTCATCTCTTCCGAGAACACTTTCTCTTATAACACCTCTAACTCCTAACCTCTAACATGCACTTCCTGTGCTCTTCTTCTTCTATCCCCTACAATGATCTTGTATTGATTGTACTTTTTGTTAACTCTTACTTCCTTCCCTAGGTATCTACCCCATTGATGTGATATGTACTGTGAGCTCTTACTAGTATTTATTGCTGCTCTTACTAGTATGTATTGTCAGTTGTAGATCTGTAGTTGATGCTCTGCTGATGCTTCTTTGTTGTTCCTCAAATATAAGTCGCTTTGGATAAAAGCATCTGCCACATGAGTAAATGTAAATGTTTAATCAGACAGTCAGACAGCAAAAGCAGTGAATTAGTGTTTCTGAAAGCAGGAGAGCTGAAATAAAAGGAACAATCATCTTCATTACTGACTGAAAGCTGAATTCAAGCAGAAAAGTAACGACACTTTTACTGTTCTCTGTGACCATCTGAGCTTCTACACAATGTCGGACACATCTGGAGATTTTTCAACAACAAAAGCATACTGTGTGTGTGTGTGTGTGTGTGTGTGTGTGTGTTACTTCCTGTTCTCTTGTAACTCTTGAACAAACCTGTTTCTCTTGATTCCTGGGTTCTGAGCTCACAGTCACTGTTTTAACTTTCAGATTCCAGAAATGTACTGATCAGTGACAGTGGTTTTGTTTGACAGGACGTTATTATATATATATTATATAAAACATCATCACTAAATATTAACATATTGTGTTCATATTTAACACTAAAAACAGAGTTCTTTAAGATACGTAACTGCTACACCAACATTAAACCTTTAAACATTTAAAAGTTGAAACCCAGCTGCAAAGCTAAAATGTTTAATGTTGAAATTTAATTCAATTTCAATTTTATTTATATAGCGCCAAATCACAACAACAGTTATCTCACAGCGCTTTTCATAAAAGAGCAGGTCTAGACCGTACTCTATGATGCTATTTACAGAAGCCCAACAGTTCCCACCAAGAGCAGCACTAGGAGACAGAGGCAAGGAAATTTAAATGAAAAGATTCCAGATAATAAAAAATATTTATTTAATGAACAGTTACTAATTTAACATGAGATATTAAATCACTTCAGAACCATATATGAGAAGCTCATTAAAGTCATATTTATTGGTGGAGTATCTAACTAGATCATGTTAGACTGAACAAAAAGAACCTGAGCAGGTGATCCGGAGGCCTGCACCATGAAGCCAGTTCAGACAGCCAGGATCTCTGTACGTTATCTGGCTTCACTAACACTAACAATCAGGGTAAGCAGTCACATGAAGCTGGTTATCAACTCCGTCAGTCAACCCAGGGTTTCCCAATCCAGCCGTGAGCGCGTTCATATAAAAGAGGCGGGGTTAGCAGCAGATGACCAATCACAGACAGGGACAAGTCCACTAACAGCAGAGCGTCATGTTTTTATAACAAAGACCAAACTGTGATATCAGACAAATAGACAGTCAGAGTAACACAGCTGTAGCGGACACAGGCAGGACAGAATATAGCCGACAGTGTGAATGCCTGAATAAACAGGCGTAGCTTATAATGTGAATGTTTTGCTTTGATGTGTTCTTCCAGCGTGTATGAAAACATCAGCCTTATTCAGCTCAGCTGTGTCAGCGTTTCTAAAAGCCTTACACTGAATAAGTGGTTGTTCCAGCTCACTTTTAAGAACTTCTTGTAATATGTGAACCACCGTCATGGTCCTAAAAACTCAGGGTTGACCCTGAAGTTATCTGGATAAACTCAAACCTTGCTTCAAGTTAACAGACCTCCGGTTCATGAAAAACAGAGCAACAAAACAATAACAGAAACTGTGCTGGCAGTTAGTTCAGACTCCATTCAGAGTCCACAGATCAGATCAATCAATAATCAGAAGTTGGCTTTTCTCTGTTGACTGAATGTATCTGAGTTTCATATATTTGTTGTTCAAACTATTTTCTGACATTTTAGAAAAAAATAATCATCTATAGAGAGAGGAACTGTCAGCGTAATCAATAATGCAGATGTTTATTAGGCAGCGACACTGACATTGAACCTCGTAGATTTAAGACCTGTTCAGGACAAAACACACCTTCTTGTCCACTGCAGCTTTGGAATGAAACAAACTTCCAGCTGAAATAAAAACAAGCCGTCAGATTGTTGTTTTAATCGAGCATGTGGTGAATGGTTATATAAAACTTGAAAAATGTTGAGAGTTACAGAGTGTAGAAGCAGCAGGAGGAAAGTTTTATTTTAGTTTCCAGGTGTAATGAGACAAAGTGAAGGACTCTGACAGGCTGTGAAGATGCTCTTCAGGCTCTGTGTCTGATTATGAACTCTGAGATCAACCAGCCCTCCTCTCTCTAGCAGAAGCACCTGTCTGCAGTCTGTTAGTCTGCTATCAGAGACACAGGACTGTTTTTACAGTCCAACAGCTTCAGGTAACATCAGTCAGTCCAGCAGGATGCAGAGTGAGCAGATACAGGCTGTCAGTAATAATAATTATTCATTAATCCAAAGCAGCTTACAGCTGCTCGATATGTCAGAGGTTGCCTCTGGACCTACGAGGGGTTAAGAGAGGTTCAGGGAAACATTGGTGGATGTCATAGTGGGAATTGAACTCGGGTCTCCTACACCAGAGGAGTGTGTCTTATCCACTGTACCATCACCACCCCAGACCTCCTCAGTATGGAGAAAAGGTCTGGCATTAATTAATCGCTGCTGATTGGGTAACACCTTGGACTCGCCCACCAAATGGGAGCAAACAGACCTTGAAGCCCGCTGCAAAACATTTAGTGAGAAATATTTTGTTCAGTCAGGAAACTGCAGCAAAGCGGTGCCAAACATTTTGAGACTGAACTCAGCTGGTTTCCTGTAGATGCAGAAGGGAGGAGCTACACTGATCAGGTGATCCAGGAGAGAACAGGTAGGAACCTGAAGCTGAAAGAGTTCAGTCAGTTCAGACTCCATTTAGAGTCCCAGAGCAGAAGGATTCACTTTATTGGCCTGAACGTCAGAAAAACTATATCCCCAAAACTTCAAAGATAATCTAAAAAATAATTACATTCATAAAGTTAGTTAAATAAATAAAACAGTAAACATGTGTGTCTGTGTGTGTACCACAGGTCAGTAGTATTTTATGTTTAGGATCAATAATGAAAGAACAATATATTAATAAATAAACACGAGTATCAAATGTGAAATGTAAAAAACAAACAAACTATCTCTCTCTAGAAATGTTAAAGTTAACTCCGCAGTTGTTTCTCCTGGTTCTTGTGTTCTGAGCTCAGTGTTACTGTTTTACCTCTCAGACTGACTGAAGTCCAGAAGATGAGCACAGAGAAGAAGGAAGAGGAGGACAGAGCAGAGTCTGCAGCATCCAGCTGTCTGTCTATGAAGAGTGACCGGTCCAGTGATCAACCTCCATTCTTCAGTCCTGAACCTGGACCCTCAGACACAAAGTAAGAGACTGTTTTTACTGTAAACTGACCTGATGGAAGATGATGCATTGAGGATGAAGACAAAATGTTCTGCTAACAGATTTATATTCCTGATGCAGAACTATTAGTGCAGATACTGTTTCAAACTAAGATGGATCTGATTTGATTTCTGGAGCAAAACACCTGAGAACCTCCATTTCAGAATTTACACTTCAAGAACATCTTCATATATTTTTGCCCTCACGTTGACGTCACTGTAAAGATTTAGAAGGATTCAGAATCTGAAAGAATCTGCTTCAAATGTGTCCTTCATTTTCTCCTATTTGTCCTCTAAACACTGAGCTGTTTGGATCTTCCTCAGATCAGCTGTTCTGATCCACCAGATGCATCTTGAATCACTTCAGATCATAATTGTGCAACATGTGGTGAAAAAGCATTTGTAGTTCAGCTTTGCTCACCTTGATGAACACTTTGCTTTGAATCATTAGTAAGTGGAGCTTTGAGCTCAGATTCTCTCCACCATATATTGTTCCTAAAGGTGAAGAACAAACATCCACGGGCAGCACTGATGGAAAAGTTAGCAGTGGATGGAAAAAGGGCAGAAAATTGGACCACTTCTCTTTTTACAATATTTGAATAGTTTTCATGTGATAGTTGACAGTAGAGAGTGACGGGAAACAGAATGACATCCAAACAAGGCTCCGTGTGGACTTGAACCTGTGACACCGCTGTTACATGCTGTGTGTTTAGACCACTTCTAAGCTCAGTTCAAAGCTAACTAACTCAAGCTAAGCTGCCCAGAGTGACTGTAAAACAGTGAAGGACATAATCAGCTCTCTTTAATGGAGGCTTTTACTGTGAAGGAGCTGCAGGAAGTGTTGAGTTTGTGTTAATAACAAACTGCAGGCAGATCACTAAATGTTTAATCAGACAGTCAGACAGGAAAAGCAGTTAATTAGTGTTTCTGAGAGCAGGAGAGCTGAAATAAAAGGAACAATCATCTTCATTACTGACTGAAAGCTGAATTCAAACAGAAAAGTAACGACACTTTTACTGTTCTCTGTGACCATCTGAGCTTCTACACAGTGTCGGACACATCTGGAGATTTTTCAACAACAAGCAACAAATCATTTGAGTTCTAAAGAAATGTCTTCACAGAGAGAGGAAGAGGAGTCCTGTTCCTGTGGAGGAGCAGCCGTCCTGCTGTGCTTTGTGTCAGGACGTCCTGAAGGATCCAGTCTCTACCAGCTGTGGACACTGGTTCTGCAGACGGTGCATCACCTCATACTGGGACCAGTCTGCTTCATCGGACACTCCTCCTGTCCCCAGTGTGGAGACAGATCCAGAACCAGAGCTGGACTGCAGACAGCCAGTCAGAGCAGCTCTGTACAAAGTAAGACTGGACATCTGTCTGCTTCTTCAGATATTCTGATTGATGGTTTTTATATTAGTAATGAAAATAATCAGCACATATTCTTTGTTTTATCTCACATTGTTTCTCTTCTTTAGTGAGCGGTGGTCTGCAGGAGGTTTTAGATGAACATAAGATCAGTCTGAGGAGGAGATGTGAACGTGTGACTGAAGGAAGTGATGAAACAGGAAGTGGAACCCTCCTCAACAGGATCTACACTGAGCTCTACATCACAGAGGGACAGAGTGAAGAGGTTAATACCCAGCATGAGGTGAGGCAGCTTGAGACAGCTTCCAAGAAGAAGACCCTCCATGACACTCCAATCAGGTGCCAGGACATCTTTAAAGCCTTACCTGGCCAACAGAGAGCCATCAGAGTGGTTCTGACCAACGGCGTCGCTGGCGTTGGAAAAACCTTCTCAGTGCAGAAGTTCACTCTGGACTGGGCAGAGGGCTCGGAAACCAAGATGTCGGTCTGCTGGTTCTGCTCTCGTTCAGGGAGCTGAACTTGATCAAAGATGAGCGGCACAGTCTCCTCACGCTGCTCCATGTTTTCCATCCAACATTACAGAAGGTCCCAGCAGAGAAGCTCGCCGTCTGGAAACTGTTGTTCATCTTTGACGGCCTGGATGAAAGCAGACTTTCATTGGATTTCCACAACAGTGAGGTTGTGTCTGATGTCACACAGAAGTCATCAGTCAACCTGCTGCTGACAAACCTCATCGAGGGGAATCTGCTTCCCTCGGCTCTCGTCTGGATAACTTCCCGACCTGCGGCGGCCAATCGGATCCCTCCTTCGTGTGTCGGCAGGGTAACGGAAGTACGAGGCTTCGCTGACGCCCAGAAGGAGGAGTACTTCAGGAGGAGAGTCAGTGATGAAGAGCTGTCCAGCAGAATCATCTCACACATCAAGACCTCCAGGAGCCTCCACATCATGTGTCTAATCCCAGTCTTCTGCTGGATCACTGCTACAGTTCTGGAGCACATGTTGACTACAGAGCAGAGAGGAGAGCTGCCCAAGACCCTGACTGACCTGTACTCACACTTCCTGCTGGTTCAGATAAAGAGGAAGAAGCAGAAGTACGATGAGGGACATGAGACGAGTCCACAGGAGCTGACGGAGGCTGACAGGGAGGTTCTTCTGAAGCTGGGGAGGCTGGCGTTTGAACAGCTGGAGAAAGGAAACATCATGTTCTACCAAGAAGACCTGGAGCAGTGTGGTCTTGATGTCACAGAGGCCTCGGTGTACTCAGGAGTTTGTACAGAGATCTTCAAAAGAGAGAGTGTGATCTTCCAGAAAACAGTCTACTGCTTTGTTCATCTGAGCGTTCAGGAGTTTCTGGCTGCAGTCTACATGTTCCACTGTTACACCAGCAGGAACTCAGAGGTACTGGAGGACTTCCTGGGGAAAGACTGGAAACAGAAAGACTCAAACTCTTTATTCAAGAAGTGTCAATGTTATTTGCAATCAACCCATCCCTGGATGTCTTCCTGAGGAGCGCCATGGAGAAATCCCTCGACAGTAAAAATGGCCACCTGGACCTGTTTGTTCGCTTCCTTCATGGCCTCTCTCTGGAGTCCAACCAGAGACTCTTAGGAGGCCTGCTGGGTCAGACAGACAACAGTCCAGAAATCATCCAGAGAGCCATCAACAACCTGAAGGAGATGAACAGTGATGGGATCTCTCCTGACAGAAGCATCAACATCTTCCACTGTCTGACGGAGATGAACGACCACTCAGTACATCAGGAGATCCAAGAGTTCCTGAAGTCAGAGAACAGATCAGAGAAGGAACTCTCTGAGATCCACTGCTCAGCTCTGGCCTACATGCTGCAGATGTCAGAGGAGGTTCTGGATGAGTTGGACCCTGAATAAGTACAACACATCAGAGGAGGGACGACTGAGACTGATTCCAGCTGTGAGGAACTGCAGAAAGTTTTTCGGTAAGTCCAGAGTGATTACCATTGTAAATCAGTGTGGATTAGTAGTTTAGTTCTTCAAATATAAAAACCTTAATGTTCTCATAATTCTTAGTGTTCCACTTTGCTTATTACAAATATTTATATCAGTTGTATTTTGTCTCATATGTTCTTGAGGTGTTATAAAGGGTTAGGATTTTTCAGTTGGTTGTATTTTTTTGCTGTCAAGTTAATGAACTTCGTAGTCATTGGCTGTTAAAAGTCACATTGATTGTTACATGACAAGTTCAGCCATTTTCCTGTAAATAAGCTAGAAAACAGCGTGATCTTGCTCCATCTGTGTGATCTTTGGGGAAGCTTTGTTTGTGAGTTACTCAAGAGTGTTTGCTATCTGGTGATGTGTGCCTCACTATGCGCTCAGGTGCCAGAATACATGTTCCATGTGAAATAAACTTCGTTGAAACATACTTCGTTGTGGTTTGGAAGTTCTCTGGTGAACTTGCGGAGGATATGTCCATAGACATGCGACTGTGGCAGAGGCTTCACCATGCCAGAGGCCCCTGAGTGGCCGGCAAATTTTCACTTTGTCACTGTCCGTATCATTGTCATGTACACCAAAATATTTAATTATTCATCTAATATTGTCCAATGTTTGTTTCTCTTCTGTGGACAGCAGCAGGTATGAAAGAGAGATCACCTTTCACAATTGTTGTTAATTGTTCACCGAGTTGTAAAAAGTTTTGAAGAGCAAATGTTACATTTATACAGTTTCCAAATACATTTTTGTAATCTATGTGTCTTAACAGACTTTATGACTGTGGACTCTCAGAGACTCACTGTGTCCTTGTGGCCTCAGCTCTAAAGTCCAACCCCTCCCATCTGAGAGAGCTGGACCTGAGTCAGAACTACAGCCTTCAAGATTTAGGACTGAAGCTGCTTTCTGCTGGACTGGAGAGTCCAAACAGTAGACTGGAGACTCTGAGGTAAGTTCACTGACTGTAGCTTATGTATTATTTTTGTACATATTCAATTGAAATCTGACAGAGGTATTACATTCTTGGTTCATAACGTTTAGGATTTGTCTGAGCACTCCTTTCTTTCCAAATGACGGAACATTTTTGAAATTATAAAATGGCTGAGTAACGGGGAGTAGAGATGGAAACAGGCTGCAGACAGTTTGAGCTTCTGTGTAAACAGAGAGAGATAGGTTAGATAAAGAATTTGTGCAAAGCTCAATAATGGTGAAGTTAGTGTAGCGCCCCCTAGTTCTCACCAGTACTATAAAACAATTAGCTTGCCGTATAGACGGGTTTCTTGTATACAAACACTACTGGATGCACGCGCAGCCAGGGAGCAAAAGTGCTTCGGTAGCCTGTCAGAAGACTGTAGTCAACTGCTGTAATCAATGTAGATTACACATTGTTTGTAAATTATTGTTGACTTAATAATAAACTGCCATTTCAGAGTTGGATCCTTTTGTTTGTGTTTCATTTCACATATTAATATAACGTGTGCGACCACGCTGCAGGTCAGTGAAACCAGACGTAATTTTGTTTAAGTGGGTTGCTAGCCAAAAAGCTAAAGGAATAACGAGGGAGAGAGGCATTCTTTCCACTGCTGTAAGTACTGCCATTAGGCCTAACTTAGCTGTGTCACACTAAGAGATGCAAAGAACATTGTCTTCCTTAAAGGTTGTGAGACCAGCAAAAAGCTTTAAACTGCGAACAGTTTTGTATTGAAGCATCTGCTAAGATATGTGAAGCTTAGCCTGTAGAAAGAAACTAATGTTACTGCCAGTGAAGCATCCACTTGACAGGACAGAATGGCGTTAATCAACGTTTTGTGTTTTGTAAAAGCGCTGAATGCTTCTCTTATAAATGCGTGGCGTTAAAAAATGTTGTATGCTTTGTAAAAATCATCCTCATTGATGCTGTTGAATACGCGATTAGTTTAAAAGTTGGGAGATAATTGGTTTGTTTTTTCTATTTCAGCCAGTGAGGTTAAGAAATGTTATGTACTGTATCATACTCATTGATACTGTTATGAATACGCGATCAGGAGGGACCTGCTTTGTTTTTTTATTATTTTTACATTACACTACATTTACTCATTTGGCAGACGCTTTTATCCAAAGCGACTTACATTTGAGGAACAACATAAAAGCATCAACAGAGCATCAACTACAGATCTACAACTGACAATACATACTAGTAAGAGCAGCAATAAATTCTAGTACGAGCTCACAGTACATATCACATCAATGGGGTAGATACCTAGGGAAGGAAGTAAGAGTTAACAAAAAGTGCCATCAATACAAGATCATTGTAGGGGATAGAAGAAGAGCACAGGAAGTGCATGTTAGAGGTTAGGAGTTAGAGGTGTTATAAGAGGAAGTGTTCTCAGAAGAGATGAGTTTTCAAGAGCTTCTTGAAGTTAGAGAGGGACCCCCTGCTCTGATGGCGTGTGGTAGCTTGTTCCACCATCGTGGTGTCACAGATGAGAATAGCCGGGACTGGGATTGCTTTGTGTGAAGGGACCGAGAAGGAACGTAAGTTTGTATTATCGAGTTTAGGTCACTGAGTAATGGAGTGACATGAGTCCTTTTGGGCTGATCAAAAACCAGACACACTGCTGCGTTCTGAACCATTTGTAAGGGTTTCACCGCACAAGCTGGGAGACCTGCTAGGAGGGCTTTGCAATAGTCGATGCAAGAGATAACCATGGCCTGTACCAGAAGCTGGGTGGCGTACTGAGTGAGGTAGGGCCTGATTTTCCTTATGTTGTATAGAGAAAAGCGGCATGACTGAGAGACAGTAGCAACATGGTCTGAAAAGGACAGCTGGTCATCAATCATGACACCCAAGTTTCTCACAACCTTGGTTGGAGTGATGGTTGCTGAGTCAATTTGTAGTTTGATGTTATGGTGGATAGATTGTTGGCTGGAATGACCAAGAGTTCAGTCTTAGAGAGGTTTATTTGAAGGTCAAGAGCCTTCATCCATGCAGATATGTCTGATAGACAGTCCGTGGTCCGCGCCGATACGGTGGGATCGCCTGGCGGGAAGGATAGGTAGAGTTGCGTGTCATCTGCGTAGCAGTGGTAAGAGAAGCCGTGTGAGCATATGATTGGCCCCAGTGAGGTGGTGTTAATTGAGAAGAGAAGGGGCCCAAGCACTGAGCCTTGGGGTACCCCTGTGGAGAGGCAGTGGGAGGAGGATAATTGTCCTTGCCACAAAACATTGTAGGAACGCCCTGAGAGGTAGGATTCAAACCACAGGAGTGCTTTACTCGAGATGTCCATTGCTGAGAGAGCAGATAGCAGGATCCTGTGGCTGACTGTGTCAAAGGCAGCTGATAGGTCAAGCAGGATAAGAACTGAGGATTGGGCTGCAGCTTTAGCTGACCTTAGGGCTTCTGTTACAGACAGAAGAGCCGTTTCAGTAGAGTGGGCACTCTTAAAACCAGACTGATATGGATCTAGGAGGTTATTCCCTGAGAGGAATTCTGAGACCTGTTTGAATACTGCCCGTTCAATAGTTTTGGATAAAAAAGGTAGAAGAGACACTGGTCGATAGTTCCCAACTTGAGTTGGGTCAAGTGAGCCCTTTTGAAAGTGGTCGGGAAGGTTCCTGAAGCCAGAGAAGTATTTATGAGTGATTGTTGGGACCACAGTAGGAGATATGGCCTGGAGGAGATTCGTAGGAATCGGGTCCAGTGGGTATGTAGTTGGATGGCTACGGGTTCTGATACTTCGCTCTCGAGGAGAATGAACAACCACTGACCTGGAAGGGCAGGGGAAAAGATGTAGTAGGACTGCTACAATGGTTGAGTGTTTCAAAGAATTGGCTAGTTATAGCCTCCACTTTGCCTGTGAAGAAGGCAGCAAAGGTATCAGCAGACAAGTTTGTGGGTGGTGGAGGTGGAGGAGGATTTAGTAGCGCTTTAAAAGTGGAAAATAATTTCCTTGAGTCAATGGCACTGCTTGTTCTGTCATTATAAAATGCAGTTTTGGCAGCACTGATGCTTGTTGAGAAGGAGGATAGGAGCAATTGATAGCCCTTAACGTCGGCGGGGTCTTTGGTTTTTCGCCATTTTCTTTCAGCCGCTCTGAGATCAGTAAGGAGCCCATGGATGGTATCAGTTAGCCACGGGTGGGGCTGGTTTGGGCGAGCAGGCTTGGTGGATAGAGGACACAGGCTATCCAGGCACGAGCTTGGTGTAGAGCACAGAGATTGTGTGGCATCATTGACCTCAAGTGAGGAAAATGTGTTGAGGGAGGGTAGAGCGGAAGCTACCACTGAGGCAAAGTGAGCGGGAGACAGGTTGCGGAGGTTGCGGCGGTGTGAGACCAATGGCGTTGGAAGAATGGGCTTTTCCTGTAGGCATACTGTGAACTGAATGAAATAGTGGTCTGACACATATAGAGGTGTGACTGTTAGGCACTCTGTGGCACAGTTTCGGACAAGAACGAGGTCAAGCACCTTGCCAGCTTTGTGGGTCGGGGGGCTGAGAACCCGTGTTAGATCAAAGGACTGAATCAGAGACAGGAAGTCTGCTGAGTTTGAATTGTCTAAGTGAATGTTCATGTCACAGAGGACAAGTAGGGGACAGTCATGCTCTGGGATTGAAGACAGCAGTGTGTCTAGCTTCTCCTCAAAGCTACCCATTTGTCCTGGTGGACGGTATATGACAATCACAGAGACCTTTACCGGAGCGGACACAAAGACAGCATGGTATTCGAAGGAGGCATATTGATTTGGGGGTAGCAGCTGTGTGAATTTCCGTTTGTTGGAAATTAAGAACCCAGTCCCACCCCCCCCTCCCAGATGGCCAGGGGGTGCAGGTGAAAGAGTAATTGGTGGACAGCGCAGCGGGGGTAGCAGAGTTTTCTGGTTTGATCCAGGTCTCAGTGTGTGCCAGCAGCCCAAGAGATAATGTCTTAGCATAGGCAGTGATAAAGTCAGCTTCGTTGACTGCCGACTGGCAGTTCCATGACCTAACAGACAAGTAAACAGATGTAGTGCCTGTTTTTAAAGGCTTGAGGAGTGCCTGGTTTCTGTGCCTGATGGCATGATACCTCTTGCGTAGACCGGAGACAATAGGAATAGTGTGGTAGCACGTGGCTTGAGTGTTGCTGTAGCTGGCAGCTCTAGGTAAGTAGGTTTGCCTCCGAAAGGGAAGAAGCTTCTCATGTAGGCGGCCTTGCTCAGTGGACTCGCACAGGTAGACTCGCTGGTCTTTACCCAAGTAGGTCTTCCCACAAGGAGCCGATACCTACGCTCACACTTCAGTGGTAGGTTTCACTGAAGTACTGTGAGTCTAATTGCACACAGGTGTTAGGCATTAAGAATGATTGCACCCAGCTGAGATCGCCCTCCGGATTAACAAGACAAAAGCTTGGTTTCAGTGTGTGGGACACACACCAAGTTGTTTGAACTCGCTCAGCCGGCCTTCAGATTCTAGTGGATTGCTCAGTAAAAGTGCAAAGAAATAGCACCTCAAGAGTAGGAAAGTATTACCTCACTGCTGCAAACTCTTATTTGCCCCACGATTATCCAACGTAGGTTAAAGTCCTTGACTTTAAACTGATAACTATGACCTGGATGACTGAGAATCTTCACAGACATATTTTTAAATAGCCATAACCTATATGATCCAGCATCCTCTGGTCTGAGTGGCTGCAGTGTTTTCAGTTCGGCTGGTTGTTGACTCCTGAGGTAAATTATTGTTCCAGTAAAGTGGATTAAAGTGGATTCATTTCTAAAATGCGCTGCAGAACAGATTTCCCGTCACTTTTAAGGATGGGGTGCGGTGGATGAAAGCAATTGTAAGGGAACGAGTAACTTGACTATTTACTTTTAATACCCAGTAATAGGTCAAGTAATATTGTTACTTTTTAAATGACGTAAAAAGTAAGTCATTACAATACAAATAATTTGCCCAACACTGCAGCTAAATATGCCATGTAAACTGATGTGCCGCGAAGACAGAATGCTGCTTTCTGCCCCCCGGTTTCGCGTGCATCTCTTGATGACATTGCACAGAAACCCATCTATAGTGCTTAGCGATTAGCACTTAGCCAGCGATCTTTTAAGATTATCACAATCAGAATCAGAAGGAGCTTTATTGCCAAGTAGTGTTTTACACATACGAGGAAGTTGCTTTGGTCATAAGGTGCTACAAGTAGACAAAAACAGTTGACATAAATAAATGTAGAAATATATAAATATGGAATGGGCATATTGTGTAGATAAATATATAAATTGACAATGTAAAAATATACAACAACAAAGATTAACAACAAATGTGTGCAATGTGCCAGGTTTGTGCAAGATATGAGATCAAACAGTTTTTACATGTGCAGAGACATTTGTGTAATTTGCAAGGGAGGAGTGTCAGTAGGGGACCCAGGCCTTCTTGATGAGGGAGGTGATGTTCAGCTCCCACTTGAGGTCCTGGGAGATGTGGCGACTGGGGTGTCACACAGGATGATGGTGGAGGGTGGGGCTGCGCTCTTTCTAAAATCCACTGCCATCTCCACTGTCTTCTGAGCGTTGAGCTCCAGACTGTTCTGGATGCACCAGGTCACCAGATGGTCGATCTCCCACCTGTAGGTGGACTCATCCCCACCAGAGATGAGCCCAATGAGGGTGGTGTCATCCGCAAACTTCAGGAGCTTGACAGACTGGTGACTGGAGGTGCAGCTGTTGGTGTACAGGGAGAAGAGAAGGGGGGAAAGAACGCAGCCTTGAGGGGAACCGGTGCTGATGGTCCTGGAGTCAGAGACATGTTTTCCCAGCTTCACGTGCTGGGAAAACATGCAGGTGGAAGTCAGTGATCCACCTGCAGGTGTAGTCAGGCACGTTCAGCCGGGAGAGCTTGTCCTGCAGCAGGGCCGGGATGATGGTGTTGAAAGCAGAGCTGAAATCCACAAACAGGATCCTGGTGTAGGTTCCTGGGGAGTCCAGGTGCTGGAGGATGTAGTGAAGGGCCATGTTTACTGCATCATCTAGAGACCTGTTGACTCTGTAGGCGAACTGCAGGGGGTCCAGGAGTGGGTCTGTAATGGATTTAAGGTGGGACAACACAAGGCGTTCAAAGGACTTCATAACCACAGAGGTCAGGGCGACGGGTCTGTAGTCGTTTAGTCCAGTGGTCCTTGGTTTCTTGGGGACAGGGATGATGGTGGAGGCTTTGAAGCAGGCTAGCACATGACATGTCTCCAGTGAGGTGTTAAAAATGTATGTGAACACCGGAGACAGCTGATCAGCACAGTGCTTCAGGGTGGATGGGGAGACAGAGTCCGGCCCAGCTGCTTTGCAGGGTTTTTGCCTCTTGAACAGTCTGTTGACTTCCTCCTCTGAGATGGTGAGAGGAGGGGCGGGGCTGAGGCTATAAATACAATGATACAATATGCACAAAAATACATTGTAAACATCAACTGCGGTGGTGGCTGGTGGGAACGCTAGCAGTGTAGGCCTATATCATATTTGTATTGACAGTAAGGCATGGCAAGGCAAGTTTTGTTTTTTTTGTATAGCACTGTAGCATGACTACTTTGATCTAATACATTTATGAGAATTAATACCAAATTATGAATTTTCATAAAGATGATATTTAGCAGCTATTTACATGTGCAATATGCCAGGTTTGTGCATGATATGAAATTAGATTAAATAGTATTTAAATGTGCGGAGAAATTTGTATTTTGATAGCCGGAAGTATCCGTTGTTAATGAGGCTAGCTGCAGACGGGAAGAAGCTTTTTTTGTGGTGAGAGGTTTTGGTCCTGATGGACCGCAGCGTCCTGCCAGAGGGGAGAGTCTGAAACAGTTTGTGTCCAGGTTGGGAGGGATCAACTGTAATCTTTCCTGCTCACCTCAGATTCCTGGAGGCGTCAGAGTTTGGCTGTGAATCAGGGTTTGTCATTGTTATAACTCACTCTGGTGCGTGTTGGTATAAAGCTATCTTTACAGAAGCTGATGTAGGACGTCACAGCCTCTGTATGCTCAGATTGTAAGGAGCAGCCCTGAAAACATCCCAGTCAGTGCAGTCCAAGCACACCTGAAGATCCTATACAGCTTCACTGGTCCACTTCTTTGATGTCCTCACCAGAGCTTTAATTTCAGCCTGTGAGAAGGAATCAGATGGACCATCACGTGATCAGAGTGTCCCAGTGGAGCGCGTGTGATGGTGTGATAGGCACTGCTAACTGTGGTGTAGCAGTAATCCAAAGTGTTCCCTCTCTGGGTGGACACTTTATAAACTGTCTGTATTTGGGGAGTTCTTGGCTGAGATTTCCCCTGTTAAAGTCACCGAGAACAATAACAAGGGAGCCCGGGTTTGTCTGCTCCACACACAGTATCCGGCATGCGCTGTGCGTCCTGCACGTTGGCCTGCGGCGGAATGTAAACACCGACCAGAGTGAATGAAGCAAACTCACGGGGGGAGTAAAACGGTTTACAGTTAATGATAAAATATTCCAGATCAGGAAAACAATGCTGCTCAATCACTGTCACGTCAGTACACCAGCCATTGTTAATATAAAGCCATTGTTAATATAAAAACACAGACACCTCCAACTTTTGTTTTCCCTGGAAAGCGAGTCCGGAAAAAAGTTATGAAATTAATTAAATTAAAATACAGTTAAAAAAATATTAAAATCAACTGAAATCAGGAAAGGCTGTTCTTTGTATGTTTTAAGAAGAGCAGCCCTGATTTCCTCAGATAGCCTGTTCCAGAGCCTTGGAGCCTGCAAACGCTCTATCCCCTTTTGTTTTCAGGCGAGACTCTGGAACAGAAGAAGATAGTCTCAATGTCCTTAAAAGTTAACATTGATTGTATTTTTGATATATTTCTAAGCTGGAAAAAAATAATTGCAGAAGCTATGTGGTGTGCTAATCGAAACTTAAATTCCTCTCAAACCAAATGCCAAGATTCTTTGCAACCAGCCTGATATGATCCACGAGGGAACCAGCAGATGGTAGGATTTGATGAAAACCAGAGAGAGAAGGAGAGAAAGAGGGCAGGAGAGGAACAGAGAAAAAAAGAGGGATGGAAGGAGAGAGAGAGGGGAGGGAGGCAGCCTACACAATATACACACAGAGGTACAGACATAAAGGTGATGTTGCTATAGACTGAATGAAAAATGGTACAGATATTTATAGCAGTGTTAATGATAACAATCGTAATGTTAATGATTATAATAACAATAATAGCAATAAGACTAGCAACAATAGTCGTTGCAGCAGAGGGTGTCGAGCAGGAACACGGGGGCAGCAGGTGACCCGCAACCACAGATCCAGACTCCACAGCTCCAGAGCCAGAAACACCTGCAGGAAGTGATAGGAGGAGAGAGGAGAGAGACGAGAAAGCACAAGACTACCAGAAAGGGGAGAAGTTGTGTTAGTAACATGCAATAATGGGATGAGGTTGCATACAGAGGGAGAGAAAGTAGAGGAGAGAGGAGCTCAGTGCATCATGGGAAATCCCCCGGCAGTCTAGGCCTATAGCAGCATAACTAAGGGATGGTTCAGGACTCACCTGAGCCAGCCCTAACTATAAGCTTTATCAAAGAGGAAAGTCTTAAGCCTACTCTTAAATGTGGAGATGGTGTCTGCCTCCTGAACCCAAACTGGAACCTGGTTCCACAGGAGAGGAGCTTGATAGCTGAACGCTCTGGCTCCTAGTCTACTTTTGGAGACTCTAGGAACCACAAGTAACCCTGCATTCTGGGAGCGCAGTGCTCTGGTGGGGTAGTAAGGTACTATGAGCTCTTTAAGATAAGATGGTGCCTGACCATTAAGAGCTTTGTAGGTAAGAAGAATGATTTTAAATTCTATTCTGGATTTTACTGGAAGCCAATGCAAAGAAGCTAAAACAGGAGAAATGTGATCTCTTTTCCTGGTTCCTGTCAGAACAGGTGCTGCAGCATTCTGGATCAGCTGAAGAGTCTTAATGGACTTTTTCAAGCAGCCTGATAATAAGGAATTGCAGTAATCCAGCCTAGAAGTAACAAATGCATGGACTAGTTTTTCTGCATCATTTTTAGACAGGATGTTCCTGATTTTCACAATATTATGTAGGTGAAAAAGGTGGTCCTTGAAATTTGCTTAATGTGAGACTTAAACGACATGTCCTGATCAAAGATAACTCCAAGATTCCTCACAGTGGTGCTGGAGGCCAAGGCGATGACATCAAGGGATTTTTATCTCCATGATTTATTCTTTATTCAGATTGGAGAGCTGCAGTTTGTCAGAGATCAGCTGTGCTTCTCTGGCCTCAGCTCTGAAGTCCAACCCCTCCCATCTGAGAGAGCTGGAGCTGAACTACAACGAGCTGCAGGATTCAGGTGTGAAGCTGCTGTGTGGTTTTCTGGAGGATCCACGCTGCAGACTGGAGACTCTGAGGTCAGTTCACTGACTCTCTGTTACTACAGTAGATCTGATATGTTTAATTAACAATTGAACCTAATTTCTGTTCAGACATAACTTCCATCCATAAAGTTGTAAATATAAATATTTGTAAATATTTTCACGTTTCTTGTACTAAATTTAGTCTGCAGTCACAAAGACTTGTGTTTCTTAAAGAAACTGTAGAAAATGTCTGTTGTCAGTTGTTAAAGTAAATTAATGTTTGTAATTTTTGGTAAATGGTCACATCTGTATACAGAAGATCCTCTGAACTAATGTTTTAAACTGATCAAGTTTACTTGTTGAGGTAGCAATATTTCTTTGCTTTCTGTTGGTTTCAATGTGTTTTCACAAATAATGTTGGATCATTGATATTGATCCTTCAGAACACACACACACACACACACACACACACACACACACACACACACACACACACAGACTGGCCTGAGATCAGCAGCATGTTATTGATCTGTGTTGACATGAATAGGTGTATGAATGTTGTGCTGACATTTGGATGATGTCTGTAGAAGGCTGACATTATGATGATCCACAATAACACAATGACAAAGTCCCTCTACTCATTTTAGAGAAAAGCTCATTGATTAGGACATAGTAATGTTGAGCTCCACATTTAAAACCTGAACACATCTGATTGGATTAGAAATGGATTTTTATCTCCATCATTTATTCTTTATTCAGATTGAGGGGCTGCACTTTGTCAGAGATCAGCTGTGATTCTCTGACCTCAGCTCTGAAGTCCAACTCCTCCCATCTGAGAGAGCTGGACCTGAGTGACAACTACAAGCTGCAGGATTCAGGAGTGAAGCTGCTGTGTGGTTTTCTGGAGGATCCACACTGCAGACTGGAGACTCTGAGGTCAGACACCATTTTTTCCTTCTGTGCTGAGATTAATATGATGTGAAAGTTGTGGTGACACTTAAGTGCAGACATAAGGCTGATATTATACTGATCCACACTGAGGATCTTAAAGAGGTGGTATTATGGTTTTTGGCATTTTCCCTCTCCTTTATTGACTTAAATATTTTTTTTGTGCGTGTACTAGGTTTGCAAAGTGAAAAAGCCCGAAGTCCACCCCAAGGGAGTTTCCATCTCCCACAGAAAACTCTGCTCTGCCTGAAAACAGCTTGTTTGTAGTACAGCCTTTACTTCCCTTTCTTGTGATGTCACAATGAAAGTACGTGTCATAATGCGTGCTGAGCGACTAGTCCGACACGCCCTCAAAAACACCGGTGGAAAAACACTGAGCTGCAGCACACAGCTCTCCTCTCCCTTCCAAACACTAGCTACCCTCCAGGCAGTCAGTGGACATAAAGTTGTTCCTGTGATGTAGAGACAGAGCTCAGTTAAAACTTTATGGATGAAAGATACTTTTTTTACAGATTAATAACTCACCACTCTGAAACTCTTGCTCCAGTCCATGTTGCCAAGCTGGTCAGCAACATGTACAGCTGAATCGAAGCTGTTTACCGTCTTTTCGCTGACCCGCCCTTCTCTGCCTCTGATTGGCTAGTAGTCCTTAACTAGGAACTGCGCATGTGCAACTCCCAACAAAGATCATTTACAGACAAAATGTATCACTCCGTAGCTAAAACGAAGCCTTCAACACACAGGGTGAAAAGAGGAGCTGCAGCAATGTGCAGTATGACAAAAAATATGGTGTTTTTTTCAAAATGAAACCATGTAAACCTGTTCTGGTACAACCCCTAAATAGGATTTTGAACCTGAAAATGAGCATAATACCACCTCTTTAATGCTAAAGTCTATTTTCTTCTTCAGTGGTTTAGTCCATTGACAGTCAGAGCTATAACAAGAAACATCTCTCTAGGATAATTCACTCTGAAACTCTTAAACTCCTGATTTTCCACTTCTATTCCAAATCATGTTTTTAAATAAATGATAATAAAACTACATAAATACAATGAAGAAATATATAATCTCTATGTCAACTATCAGACAATAATATATTCAGTATTTGTTTTTCCAACATTGTTATGAAGCTATATGATGCTTATACTGACTGACTAGTTTAAAGTGAAGAAGCTTAAATTTGACGACTCCACTATTCCTAAAATAAATATTGTAGATGTCTTATGTTCACATTTCCCCAAAGTTCATCCTGACATATTTGGCATCTTTGGAAATTTTAGGATCTTGAGTGGAATCTTAAATCAGTTTCTGTGGGTTTTTCTTTGTGTTTGGCTGCACAACATGGGTTTGTATAGATGGAGCCACTGGTGGAGCTGCAGAATTTAAGAGGTGAAGGAGCTCTTTTAACCTTGTTATGTCCCCGCTTGCTATGGGTAGGGGAGACATAAAAATAAACCAGTTGTTTTTGGTATGGGTGGAAAGATTATTTATTAAACAGAGGTGACAACAAAAGTCAAACAAAAATTGGGCAAGTGGGTGCTGAGTAAAACTAAGAACAAAATATAACCAAAAGAGATCCTCCTAAATGAGGGATTACTAAACTACCACTAAAAAGAATAAACAAAAACCTCTCTAGTCGTCGTTGAAAACAGAAACACAGGGAGCGCAGCACCCCTAAACCTAGTGTAACTAAAACAGAAGAAATTACTAACAGGTGTAAACAATATCAGTAATAAGCTTCACCCTGGCCCTATTCTGCAGACCAACACTTAGTTCAAAACAGGATGTGTTACCGACTCTCAGTAACGCACTGACACAACTAACAAGGAAATGGTTTCCACTAAGGACGCGCACGCACACACAGGGTTCAGTATAATGACCAGCACGGAGGTAAACTACATGGGGAATGCCTCGACACAGCAGCAGACCAACCTATTTAAACCGGAGGAAGCTTGAAGGCGGTCTTGCAGGCAGCCCAGGGATTGGAGGAGGATTGTTGCGCCGCTCCAATCGGGGACCTCTGATGTGGGAGCAGCCAGAACTTCCTCAAAAAACAGCCAATCCCCCGCTGGAAATCTCACTGCGTCATTACCATGTAGGGAAAAACACAGCAGCAACAGTGACATACACAGACGGCTGCCCTAGGTAGCCGTAAAAACCTTTTTGTATTTTACAGTTTGAACCTGCATCCTGTTGGGTTCAGGTGTTTGGAGTTTCCATTTTCTAAACTTCTACATTCTTCTAATGTTACATCATTTATTCTTTATTCAGATTGAGGTGGTGCAGTTTGTCAGAGATCAGTTGTGCTTCTCTGGCCTCAGCTCTGAAGTCCAACCCCTCCAATCTGAGAGAGCTGGACCTGAGTAACAACTACCTGCAGGATTCAGGTGTGAAGCTGCTGTGTGGTTTTCTGGAGGATCCACACTGCAGACTGGAGACTCTGAGGTCCGTTCATTGACTCTCTGTTACTATCGTAGATCTGATCATTCATTGATATTGATCCTTCAGAACACACACACACACACACACACACACACACACACACACACACACACACACACACACACACATACATACAGATCCGATCATATTTCCCAATCCAGCTGTTTAAAGGATCAATACAGTTTTTCTCCTCTAGTTCCAGACTGGTGTGAGATCAGCAGCATGTTATTGATCTGTGTTGACATGAATAGGTGTATGAATGTTGTGCTGACATTTGGATGATGTCTGTAGAAGGCTGACATTATGATGATCCACAATAACACAATGACAAAGTCCCTCTACTCATTTTAGGGAAAAGCTCATTGATTAGGACATAGTAATGTTGAGCTCCACATTTAAAACCTGAACACATCTGATTGGATTAGAAATGGATTTTTATCTCCATCATTTATTCTTTATTCAGATTGAGGCGCTGCAGTTTGTCAGAGATCAGCTGTGCTTCTCTGGCCTCAGCTCTGAAGTCCAACCCCTCCCATCTGAGAGAGCTGGACCTGAGTGACAAAAAGCTGCAGGATTCAGGAGTGAAGCAGCTGTCTGATCTGAAGGAGAGTCCACACTGCAGACTGGAGATTCTGAGGTCAGTAGAGGGTCCAATTAAATTCAATTTTATTTATATAGCACCAAATCACAAAAACAGTAATCTCATAGCGCTTTTCATAAAAGAGCAGGTCTAGACCGTACTCTATGAGGGGGGGCAAGTGAGGAACAGAGAGAAAGAGAGAGAGGGGAGTGAGGCAGTCTACACAGTATACACACAGAGGTACAGACAGTAAAGGTAATGTTGCTATAGACTGAATGAAAAATGGTACAGATATTTATAATAGTGTTAATGATAACAATCGTAATGTTAATGATTATAATAACAATAATAACAATAAGACTAGCAACAATAGTCGTTGCAGCAGAGGGTGTCGAGCAGGAACACGGGGGCAGCAGGTGACCCGCAACCACAGATCCAGACTCCACAGCTCCAGAGCCAGAAACACCTGCAGGAAGTGATAGGAGAGAGGAGAGAGACGAGAAAGCACAAGACTACCAGAAAGGGGAGAAGTTGTGTTAGTAACATGCAATAATGGGATAAGGTTGCATACAGAGGGAGAGAAAGTAGAGGAGAGAGAGCTCAGTGCATCATGGGAAATCCCCCGGCAGTCTAGGCCTATAGCAGCATAACTAAGGGATGGTTCAGGACTCACCTGAGCCAGCCCTAACTATAAGCTTTATCAAAGAGGAAAGTCTTAAGCCTACTCTTAAATGTGGAGATGGTGTCTGCCTCCTGAACCCAAACTGGAACCTGGTTCCACAGGAGAGGAGCTTGCTAGCTGAACGCTCTGGATCCTAGTCTACTTTTGGAGACTCTAGGAACCACAAGTAACCTTGCATTCTGGGAGCGCAGTGCTCTGGTGGGGTAGTAAGGTACTATGAGCTCTTTAAGATAAGATGGTGCCTGACCATTAAGAGCTTTGTAGGTAAGAAGAATGATTTTAAATTCTATTCTGGATTTTACTGGAAGCCATTGCAAATGCAGCCTGGTTCCTGTCAGAACACGTGCTGCAGCATTCTGGATCAGCTGAAGAGTCTTAATGGACTTTTTCGAGCAGCCTGATAATAAGGAATTGCAGTAATCCAGCCTAGAAGTAACAAATGCATGGACTAGTTTTTCTGCATCATTTTTAGACAGGATGTTCCTGATTTCAATATTACGTAGGTGAAAAAAGGTGGTCCTTGAAATTTGCTTAATGTGAGACTTAAATGACATGTCCTGATCAAAGATAACTCCAAGATTCCTCACAGTGGTGCTGGAGGCCAGGCGATGCCATCAAGGGAAACTATATCTTTAGATAATGCGTCACGGAGGTGCTTAGGCCCCAGAAGCAATAACTTTTTTCAGAAGAGGTTAATTACAGCTACTTTAAAGTACTGTGGTACATAGCCTGTTGATAGAGATAGATTGATCATATCTAGTATAGAGGTGCTTACTAAGGGTAAAACATCTTTAAGCAACCTAGTCGGGATGGGGTCTAAGAGGCAGGTTGATGGTTTAGATGAAGAAATTATTGAAGTTAGTTGGTAAAGATTGAGGGAAGCAAAACAGTCTAAACATGTATCTGGTTCTACAGCTGTTTCTAAGGTTCCTGAGTTAAGAGATAAGTTGGTGCCAATTGAGGGCAGGTCTTGGTGAATTTTGTTCTAATAGCTAGAATTTTATATTAAAGAAGCTCATGAATCGTAACTACTGAGAGCTATGGGAATACTTGGCTCAATAGAGCTGTGACTCTCTGTCAGCCTGGCTACAGTGCTGAAAAGAAACCTGGGGTTGTTCCTATTTCCTCTATTAATGACGAGTAGTACGCTGCTCTGGCATTACGAGGGCCTTCCTATAAGTTTTAAGACTATCTTGCCAAATTAAACGAGAATTTTCCAGTTTGGTGGAACGCCAATTCCTCTCAAGTTTCCGCGATATTTGCTTTAATTTGCGAGTTTCAGTGTTATACCATGGAGCTAACCGTCTTTGTTTTAGTATTTTCTTTTTTAGAGGGGCTACAGAGTCGAGTGTCATTCGCAGCGAGCCTGCAGCACTATCAACAAGATGATCGATTGGGAGGGACTGAAATAGCATAGGAGTCCTCCGTTACTTTGTGACTGATAATGTATTTAGAGCTGATGGAATCGCATCCTTAAATTTAGCTACAGCACTATCAGACAGACATCTTATAGAAATTTTTGCCCAATGGCGTGTAGTTCAGCAATACAAAAGTTATCAAACAGTGGTGGACAAAGAGGGATTCTGTGGGAACACTATTATTCGATTTCAATACCATACACCAAAACAAGGTCGAGGGTGTGGTTAAAACAGTGAGTCGGTTCATGAACACTCTGAGAGAAGCCGATGGAATCTAACAGAGAGATAAACGCAGTACTGAAGCTGTCATTCTCAACATCCACATGAATAAAATCCCTACAATAATAACTTTGTCCGTTTTAAGGACTAAAGTTGACAAAAACTCTGCAAATTAGATAAGAATTCAGATACGGGCCAGGTGCTCGGTACACTATAACGAAGAGAATTGGTTGCAGTGATTTCCAACTTGGGTGCGAAAGACTAAGAACAAGACTTTCAAATGAGTTATAGTTTAGTTTAGGTTTAGAGCTGATTAATAGGCTAGAGTCGAAGATAGCTGCAACTCCACCTCCTCGGCCTGTGCCTCGAGGAATGAGAGTTAATATGACTGGGAGGGGTGGATTCATTTAGGCTAACATATTCTCCATCACCCAGCCAGGTTTCAGTAAGACCAAATAAATCAATATCATAATCTGATATTAGTTCATTTACTAGTACACCTTTAGAAGAGAGAGATCTGATGTTTAAGAGTCCACATTTAACTCTCCTATTCGTTTGCACTATTGCTCTTGTGGTTTTAATTTTTATGAGGTTTTTATGCACAGTCCTCTTCTGTTTACCTTTTTAAATAATTTCGATGGTGGGGGGCAGACACCGTCACTATAGGGTTTTCACTAAGTAACTCCTGAAATGGAGGAGCAGAGAAGTGTGTTAGACTGCGACTCTGCGTAGGGTTTTGGGTGGGTAACTGCTGAAATGAAACAGTCCATGCTGGTTTCAGCAGTATTGTACTAAACACCGTTAGTATCAAAGCAGAGATCCAGTATTTCCTGTAAACCTCCAACCTTCTCAGCGGCTGCTTTCCTCAGTGAAGCTGTGAGAGGAGAATGGTGACAGGCTTCAGGATTGGACAGAAAGACAGACAGAGAGAGAGAACAGGCTGTGATCATGTGTTTGAGTTGATGTGAAGACGACTGTTGTTGTTGTGTTCATGTCTCCAGGAAATAAAGCTGGATTCCAGCTGACAGCATCACAAGATGTATAGAGACAGTGGTCCTCATTCATCAAACTGTCGGACCATCAAATCTGATCTCAAAGTGTTTGTTCTCTCTTAGTAGTATACAAGTACGGAGCATTTACATTTACATTCTTTCTACAGAGCAGAACCTCTGCTGAGTAAGCACAGCTGATGTTTAGCTGTTGTAGGACCTTTAACATCATATATATATATCTGTCCATGTGTCTTTAGTTTGGTCCAGATGTTTTTAGAACAGACTCCATATTTACAGATTTGTCCTGTAATATTTCCAAAGTAGCTGAAATCTTCAAATGTGACTGAGCGGCTGGTTTTTAACAGCAGTAAATCCATCATTCCAGTGAGCAGTGAATATCTCTCTGTCTCTGCAGTCATGATGCGTTCAGGGACTCTCAGCACTTTATTTCCACTGTGGACTTGAGTGAAACCTGCAGAGTAAACAGAGCTGATGGCCAAAGTCTCTGCAGGTCTCAGTGTGTTCACTCCAATACGTTAACATGAGAGCTGAAAGGAAGCTGGCTACGCTACACAGCCGCTCCACTTCTGGTCTGAACAGGACTGAAGTCCCTGCTGGTCTTTATACTGGATGTGCTGCATCACTGACTGACAGCTGATGAAGGGAGTCTCTGTAAACTCTGATTTATGACTTCTGCTCTCTGTCTTCTTCTCTCATCAGATGGAATCCAGTTAGGTAAACATGAGAAAGGTGGAGGTGTTCAGAGAGGATCTGCTGTGTCCTGATGATCCAGAGAGGTTGAAGCAGCAGCATCAGCTTGTGTGTGGAGAGGCTCTGACTGGGCCATGTTACTGGGAGGTAGAGTGGAGAGGAGAGCTTCATCCAGCAGTGACTGACAGAGGAATCCCAACAGTGCTGCAGTCTGAACTGCTCTGAGATCAGCTCCACTGTCAGACACAAAGTCAAGTCCACCATCTCCCTGTGTGTTCCTCTGGATGTGACAGAGGATCATCAGTGGATCTGGACTGCTCTGCTGCTGCTCTGTCCTTCTACACAGTCTCTGCAGACACACTGAGACTCCTCCACTCCTTCTGCTGCACATCAGACCCTCTCACTGACCTCCACCTGGACCTCCACCTGGACCTCCACCTGGACCTAGACCTGATTTTTGTATTTTTTCATTTATTTGGATATACTTAAACTGTTAATGTTCACATTAAATTGTATCTAGAAAACAGAATCATCTATTTTTGCTATGCAAATGCTCCATATTTGTATAGCGCCTTCCTAGTCTTTTTCGACCACTCAAAGCGCTTTTACACTACCTCGCATTCATCATTCACCCACAAACTGAGCCTAAATGCTCAGAAACTAATATTCACACACATTCATACAGTGGCAGAACAGTCGCAAGTGGCAATTTTGGGTTCAGTATCTTACCCAAGGACACTTCGACATGGAACCTGGAGAATTATTAATTAATTTCACACTTTCTCTTGAGAAAAAATGATTTGTTATATGTGGCCTATCTAGGCCTACTTAGGATACTGCAGATGGGACTACGACATTTTTAGATTACAACTGTTAACTCCAAATGTGACGACCATGGAACGACTACAAGTGCCTTATCTTGAGAGCGAATAACTCATTAATCAACAGCCATTATTTAGCCAATAAGAACTCAGTATTCAGCTAGGTCATGGTATAACTAAAAAGAATGAAAGAAATAATGTAGACGTTTAGTTTGTACTTACCCATTATTGTTTCACATGTGAAGTGTATCATATTGTAAAGTATAACCATAAAGCTCGTGAAAAATTATCCCCCAGTATGGCGGTAGCTTCTGGCTGTTTAATGTATTCATAAACTACATGTGTGTCCAAGCAGGCGCACACTAAGGATGAAGTGGATATGACTCATTTATGTCAGTTATTAATGGGGTCATTACAGATGCTTTCTAACTTTATAAAATCTTGATCATTTTGGTCACTATAAATTTGATATGAAACTTTCATCTTGTTCAGTAGTATTTACTTTCTTCATGTTTTAAGTTACAGGATAAAGTTACTAGATATTGAAATATAAGCCGCTTTTGTTTAAACCACTTTATATGCCATTTTTATAGTAATAATGTTTTAAAGGTTTTTAAGGTTTATTATGCTTTAAGAGACACTATATATTGGGTTTAAATATGTTTTAAGGTTTAAGTCACTCTCTCTGTATGATGATTGTTGGGCTTCTGTAAATAGCATCACAGAGTCGTCTAGACCTGCTCTTTTATGAAAAGCGCGGTGAGATAACTGTTGTTGTGATTTGGCGCTATATAAATAAAATTGAATTGAATGAATGATTTCTTCTCTGTACAATGGCAATGATTATTTCTGCTTGCGAGCCTCTTATAATGAGCCCACACTGCTTAGTGCCTCTGAAGTAGATAAGAGCCCAAGTGCAGGTACTTTCAGCTGTAGGCAGCATGAGTGTAAAGGTGTATTAGTGTCAGCAGAAACATAAATGAAGTAGACGGTAGCGTCAGTTTGAGCCAGTTGAGCTGGAAAGTCTGAAGACACCACTGTGGGAAAACCACCTAAATTCTGGAGGTTAAAGGGCACCGCCTAAAGTAGGAGGAGACTGAGATATAAAGAATTCACAAGCTGATCCTTTAGTTTCGTCTTGAGTCTGCCAATATGTAGCTCCGTTTTTGTCTCGTTAAGAATAAAAGCTCTTGTACGATTCATGACTGTCTCCAGTGAGTTTATTTGACTCCAAGTTGTTACAAATATGTTTTATAATGGTGGAGAAACTTTTTCTTCATCAATCTTTAGCACACACATAAAATCTGTACCTGCTATCTGTATGAATGTAATGCTAAAGTGTTATTTCAGATGGAAGAAGTCAGGTAATATTTCATCAAATGAAATGTATTAACAGTTCAGAGTACAGTCTCCATGTAAATGGGGTAACCACAAAGATAACCTGTTCTGAGCAGTTTAGATGTGTGGTAAAATTGCCATTAAAGCAGACCTTAGGTGAAACCTATCTACCTTTGTAGTACAGGTTAATCAGTAAGTTCCACCCGACACCACAAATTACCGGGATTAGTCAGTTACTTCACTTCGTAGTCCTGTGGCCTCTGTGGTACACAGTTAAAGGAATAATGTGGTTGTGTCTCTATTAGTTTCCTTGTGTAATGGCACCACCAAGGGTAAAAGTGTGATGGTATATAATCCTGTTTACATTTTAAAACTAACAACAGATTGTCAATGACTTCAGGGTATTAACTATACTCCATTTGAGAATATCCCAAACAACCTTGCCAGGATGAGATATTTAGAAAATCTGAGTAAATTATGCATAACTGAGGCTGTTCAGTTTTCTTTCAGACCAACTTGATGGATTTTGTACTAACTTTGAAATTACATTAAATCTATCTTGAATTAAACTGTTCCGCGGTCGCCACATCCTTGTCAGAACTGACAATACGGCAGTGGTGGCCTATTTGAATCACCAGGGGGGTCTGCGCTCGCGCCCGTAATGCAAGCTGGCACATCAGATCCTCCTGTGGTTCCAGCAGAGACTGCTGTCCCTCAGAGCGATGTACGTCCCTGGGACCCAGAATCAGGGAGCAGACCTGCTGTCGAGACAGGGGCAGAGGCCCGGGTAATGGAGACTCCACCCCGAGGTGGTGGAGTTATTATACAAAGAGACGTGGACTTGTGTCCCATGTGGTTCTCCCTCTCGTTCCCATAGTGTTGCCACCGATGCAGTTCGAGTTCCCTCGAAGGGGAACGTCTCGGGTTACGTATGTAACCCTTGTTCACTGAGAAGGGGAACAAGACACTGCGTCGGTCCGCCACACCTCACCCCGCCTGGAGTGCCTTGCTTCATAGAAAAGGGCTAATGTGTCCTGTGTGCCAGCGTGCTTATATACCCCCTCCGGTTACGCCTCACACACTACTGTTCTGGCAACACCAATAGGATTGGAGTAGTTTCATTCATAGTTCAGCCCTGCACCCCAGGGGCGTTCCCATAGTGTCGTCACAGACGCAGTGTCTCGTTCCCTTGAAGGGGAACTAGCCTACAGTATTAAGAAGCAGTTCAAATGAGCTCCACCTCCTCCAACTACAGCATTAAAGTACCTCCTGCATTATAATGATCAATAAGAATGATCCAATAACATAATAACACTGCAGAGTGAGTACTTTTACTCTGAATCACTTCAATCCTTCTGTACTTTAACTGAAGAGTATTTGTGATACTTGTACTTGAGAGATTGATCTGAATACTTCATGATAAATGAGGCGCTTGATGACAGTTTGGATGTGTTGCTGAATTAAACAGTGACAAACTTATATAACGAGTCCTGTCAGTTGCGCTATTCTTACATACAGTGGGTACGGAAAGTATTCAGACCCCTTTAAATTTTTCACTCTTTGTTTCATTGCAGCCATTTTCCAAAAATCAAAAAAGTTCATTTTATTTCTCAGTAATGTACACTCAGCACCCCATCTTGACAGAAAAAAACAGAAATGTAGAAATTTTTGCAAATGTATTAAAAAAGAAAAACTGAAATATCACATGGTCATAAGTATTCAGACCCTTTGCTCAGTATTTAGTAGAAGCACCCTTTTGATCTAATACAGCCATGAGTCGTTTGGGAAAGATGCAACAAGTTTTTCACATCTGGATTTGGGTATCCTCTGCCATTCCTCCTTGCAGATCCTCTCCAGTTCTGTCAGGTTGGATGGTAAACGTTGGTGGACAGCCATTTTCAGGTCTCTCCAGAGATGCTCAATTGGGTTTAAGTCAGGGCTCTGGCTGGGCCATTCAAGAACAGCCACGGAGTTGTTGTGAAGCCACTCCTTCGTTATTTTAGCGGCTTAGGGTCATTGTCTTGTTGGAAGGTAAACCTTCGGCCCAGTCTGAGGTCCAGAGCGCTCTGGAAAAGGTTTTCGTCCAGGATATCCCTGTACTTGGCCGCATTCATCTTTCCCTCGATTGCAACCGTCGTCCTGTCCCTGCAGCTGAAAACACCCCCACAGCATGATGCTGCCACCACCATGCTTCACTGTTGAGACTGTATTGGACAGGTGATGAGCAGTGCCTGGTTTTCTCCACACATACCGCTTAGAATTAAGGCCAAAAAGTTCTATCTTGGTCTCATCAGACCAGAGGATCTTATTTATCACCATCTTGGAGTCCTTCAGGTGTTTTTTAGCAAACTCCATGCGGGCTTTCATGTGTCTTGCACTGAGGAGAGGCTTCCGTCGGGCCACTCTGCCATAAAGCCCCGACTGGTGGATTGCTGCAGTGATGGTTGACTTACTACAACTTTCTCCCATCTCCCGACTGCATCTCTGGAGCTCAGCCACAGTGACCTTTGGGTTCTTCTTTACCTCTCTCACCGAGGCTCTTCTCCCCCGATAGCTCAGTTTGGCCGGACGGCCAGCTCTAGGAAGGGTTCTGGTCGTCCCAAACGTCTTCCATTTGAGGATTATGGAGGCCACTGTGCTCTTAGGAACCTTAAGTGCAGCAGAAACTTTTTTGTAACCTTGGCCAGATCTGTGCCTTGCCACAATTCTGTCTCTGAGCTCTTCAGGCAGTTCCTTTGACCTCATGATTCTCATTTGCTCTGACATGCACTGTGAGCTGTAAGGTCTTATATAGACAGGTGTGTGGCTTTCCTAATCAAGTCCAATCAGTATAATCAAACACAGCTGGACTCAAATGAAGGTGTAGAACCATCTCAAGGATGATCAGAAGAAATAGACAGCACCTGAGTTAAATATGAGTGTCACGGCAAAGGGTCTGAATACTTATGACCATGTGATATTTCAGTTTTTCTTTTTTAATAAATTTGCAAAAATTTCTGCATTTCTGTTTTTTTCTGTCAAGATGGGATGCTGAGTGTACATTACTGAGAAATAAAATGAACTTTTTTGATTTTTGGAAAATGGCTGCAATGAAACAAAGAGTGAAAAATTTAAAGGGGTCTGAACACTTTCCGTACCCACTGTATGTTATAAAATGATTAATTGTTATTTAGGATATATTTCTTGACAAATCACACTTTTTAACCACCAATTTCAATGATGAATTGATTTATTTCTTGCAACAATAAGAATGTAGCTCAGGCAGTGACCATATAGTTGCTCCAAACCCCTACACTGTTTAATAATGTTCCTGTACATTAACCATTTGTTTAACCTAATGTGCATATGTTGTTATACTCTGCATACTTACCATATGCATAGACTGCTGTTCATACTGTACATACTTCTCTAATCAGCCACCTGTTTACTGGTTACTTCTCATTATTTATTCTGTTCATACTGGTTAGATTACTATATTGTCATATACTGTATCAATCCACCTACCTCAAGTACATAACACCTGCACATAATATTTATTCCATCTTCCTTTGCACTGTGCTCCATTGCACTGTGTACATGTATGCATATATGTATCACATCCACCTCTGACATAATTATAATGATAATAATAATTAACTCCTGCATCCTTTGCACTCTGCTCATTGCTGTATTGTCTCAATCTGTCTATATTGTTTTTGTTCATAGTGTGTACAGTATATATGTGTTCTGTATGCTGTAGCCTGTGTGATTATTATTTTATTATTGTATGACTAAGCACATCATGAGGTTCACCAAAGTCAAATTCCTCTACATACCAGGTAAATAAAGCTCATTCTAATTACATTTGCACTCTCTAACTCTGTCCACTCCTATTCTATATGTTTTTAATATATTATATTACAGAAAGTGTATGACACTCATGACCAAAATAGTCAATAACATTCTGTCACTGTGCTACTTATGGATGTAATTTTAACGAAAATAAAGTATTCCCCTTTTGGCTGGGGTCCCCTATAACCCCACTTTGAGAACCACTGCTGTATCATATCTGTAACTCCACTGTACATGTTGTAAGATACAGCACTAGTGCGCTCATCTGTACAAACACTATATTTCTGCACTTCTGCTCAGATGCTAACTGCATTTCATCAAAGTGATGGTCCGCCGAAAATTAGACACATTAGTTGGCTGCTAACTAGATCGCTTAAGATAGCTATGTTTGGTTTGCTGTTAGCTATGTTAGCTGTTAGCTGACTACACTTGCTAAGATAACTAGTGTTAATTTGCACTAAGGCATTGTTAATTATTTGTATTGGCTATTAGCCAACTACTCTAAATAAGATAAATAAGTTTAGTTAGCTGTTGTCTATGCTAGGTGTCAGCTAACTATTCTTACTATTCACTTGTTTCCCCAGCAGCCAATGGGAGCTGACATGACAGGAGACCACATACTGTTGGCGGTGTTGTGTTTCTGATTTAATGCCTCGCATCTACTTGCTAACGGTAATGCTAAAAACAGTATCACAAATGAGAGTGTCCTCCAGCCCACTTGATGTAATACCTACAAAGTTTTTACTGAAAGTAATAGATTCTGTTGGGCCCCATTTGATCTCTGTTTTCAACAGCTCTCTATCTACTGGTTGTGTCACTGATTATTTTAAAATGGCTTGCGTGAACCCACTTTTAAAGAAACCTGGTTTAGATCCCTCCCTCCCACATAATTTTAGACCAATTTCAAAACTGCCTTTTATTGCAAAGATTCTAGAAAGAATTGTGTCCAAACAGCTGCTCACTGTACTGGAAAATAACAAATTATTTGAAAAGCTTCAGTCTGGTTTCAGGAAGTACCACAGCACTGAGACTGCCCTGCTTAAAGTCACCAATGACTTTGATCACAACATCATATTAGACAGACTGAGGCACTGGATGGGGATCTCTGGTACTGCCCTAGAAAGGTTTTCATCCTGCCTGTCAAATAGGAAGTTTTGCGTGTCTGTAAACAACTATGTCTCTTCATTCTGTCCAGTTAAATATGGTGTGCCTCAGGGGTCGGTCTTAGGACCCATTTTGTTTTCCTTGTATCTGCTTTATATTATCATCATTTCATATTATCCGTAAACGTGGTATTTATTTTCATATATATGCTGATGACACACAAATATACTTGCCCGTCAGATCCACAGACCCTGGAATGCTGAGTTCACTTAACAACTGCCTTTGTGAAGTTAAAAAATGGATGTCAAATAATTTCCTCCAGCTGAACTCAGACAAAACAGAAATACTGGTCATCGGGTCCCAGCAGATGGCAAATCAAATACTGCCATCTGCTGGTTCCCTAGTAAATCACATTAAGCCTGTGGCAAAGAACCTTGGTGTTTGGTTTGATAGTAATTTAAATTTCGAGCATCACACCACAAAGCTTGTTCAATCATGTTTTAATCAACTTAGAAATATAGCAAAAATTCGATCTATGTTAACTTTTAAGACCATTTTACACGCCTTCATCTCATCAAGCCTGGATTATTGCAACAGCCTTTTCACCTGTTTAACCCAAAAATCTATTGATCGACTCCAGACTGTCCAGAACTCAGCTGCCAGGCTTTTAACCAGGCTGGCTCCCAGTATGTTTTAGAATTGAATTTAAAATTCTATTGATCACTTTTAAAGCTCTTCATGGCCTCTCACCTTGTTATATTTCTGACCTTTTAGTCCCATACGCACCAGCACGTACCTTGAGATCCTCGGGCAGAGGTCTGCTGTCTGTTCCAGAGTCTCGACTGAAAACTAAAGGGGACAGAGCGTTTGCTGTCAGGGCCCCGAGGCTCTGGAACAGCCTGCCCGAGGAAATCAGGTCGACTGAGTCAGGGAACTCTTTTAAGTCCCTTCTTAAAACGTACTTTTATAGGAGAGCCTTTCCCGATCTTATTTGACTTTATTTTATTCCTTTTATTTTATTGTATTTTACTAATTTTTTATTTATCTTAAACGTGTATTTTAGTCTTTTCAATATTTTCTTGCTTTTATCGTTTTTGTATTATTGTCTTTTGGGTATTATTGTCTTTACACTTGTTAAAGTACTTTGTAACTTGTTTTTGAAAAGTGCTCTACAAATAAAGACTATTATTATTATTATTGTTATTATTATTACCATGGTCTCAACAAAGAAGGCAACGTTAAGAGTTAGACAAGTTAACTTAATGTTAAATAACTAACTTCTTTATGTGAATTGTTGTCAGAGTCATTTTAATGCATCATACTTGAATAGATTTCTAGAGAAAAATCATTACTTTTACTCCCTTAGATTTGGATGCATTCATATTGCTACTTCACAAACATTACTTATTATTGTATGTATTCATGATCTGGTAAGAGCTGAAGAGAACGGTGGTCAGCTTGTCCGCTAGTCTGCTAGTGGTTTGTTATCCTACAGCAGTCACACATCCACATCATTGTTCAGAGCAGATTAGCTCCAGAAAAGCTACAGCGTAATGTTAGTAGTATGGTTAGCGGCTAATAATTACAGATGAACACTTATTGCAGCCAGTCTGGTCAAATACCAGGGCGCTTGAATTTGAATTTTACCATCATCAATATGTAAAGTTTATATATCATTTATATATGTCCAACGAGCGCCGCCTGGCTCTGCCATCCCTTCACATAAAGCAATCCCAGTCCCAGCAATTCTCATCTGTGACACCACGATGGTGGAACGAGCTACCACACGCCATCAGAGCAGGGGCGTCCCTCTCTAACTTCAAGAAGCTCTTGATAACTCATCTCTTCCGAGAACACTTCCTCTTACACAACACCTCTAACTCCTAACCTCTAACATCCACCTCCTATGCTCTTCTTCCCCTTACAATTCTCTTGTATTGATTGCACTTTTTTGATTCCTCCCTAGGTATTTACCCCATAAATGCCATACGTGCTTAGCTTTTATTAGTATTTATTGCTGCTCTTACTGGTATGTATTGTCAGTTATAGATCTCGTGCTGTATTTGATGCTCTGTTGTTCCTCAAATGTAAGTCAATTAGGATAAAAACGTCGAGTAAATGAGTAAATGAGTAAATGTAATGTAATAGTTGGCTAAAGCAATTCTTTATTGAAGAAAAAATTAAAAATATCAATGCTCATCTGCTCAATCAGGACAGTCATCATCTGTTGAACATTAAAAGTGTCTTTACTCCATCTAGCACTTCTTGATGTTGGAAAAATTTAACCTCTACTAAAATAGTGACATGAAATTCAGTAGTCTTTAAGACCTATTTAACTAGTAACTTAAACATTTGATTGGTGGAAGAGGATTGCCAAAGTGTTTTGGAATACTGCAAAGAGAACGTGGGATTTAATTAAAATATTTCTTACTTGTAATATGAAAAAGCAGCTACTATGAATAGTAGTGAAAGTGCCTAATAATCTTTACTTATAGTAATCCTAATACTAATAGTCCTTACTAAAGACTAAATAGCAAAACAGAAAAGTGACTTGTGAGACTCGTTCAGTTTATTCATTCCATGTTGTAATTTTAACAAATGTAAAACCTTTTTATTTCTATAGTGCTCATTCTTTTTATCAGAGTGGTTCTTTTTTGTCTTTCAGTCTGCACTACTGAGCTTTTTATTATTATTATTATTATATTATTATTATTATAACAGTCAAACATGGTCACTTGAACTTAATAATAGTTGTTCCTAACCAAGGTTATTATAGTTTTAATTTTCCATCAGTTTTTATTTTAATTTCATTTAGACTTTTGTTTTCAATTTCAGTTTAGTTTTAATTAGTTTTTAATGTGGGTTTGCTAGTTTAGTTTATTATATATAGTTTAGTTATATGTATGTGTGTATATATGTATATATACATATATATACATATATATATATATATATATATATATATACATATATATATATATATATATATATATATACACACACACACACACACATACATATATATATATATATATATATGTGTGTATATATATATGTATGTGTGTGTGTGTGTGTGTGTGTGTATATATATATATATATTTTAGGCAAATTCCTGTTTTTGCAGAAAATAATAAATAAAATACAGTGGGTACGGAAAGTATTCAGACCCCTTTAAATTTTTCACTCTTTGTTTCATTGCAGCCATTTTCCAAAAATCAAAAAAGTTCATTTTATTTCTCAGTAATGTACACTCAGCACCCCATCTTGACAGAAAAAAACAGAAATGTAGAAATTTTTGCAAATGTATTAAAAAAGAAAAACTGAAATATCACATGGTCATAAGTATTCAGACCCTTTGCTCAGTATTTAGTAGAAGCACCCTTTTGATCTAATACAGCCATGAGTCGTTTTGGGAAAGATGCAACAAGTTTTTCACATCTGGATTTGGGTATCCTCTGCCATTCCTCCTTGCAGATCCTCTCCAGTTCTGTCAGGTTGGATGGTAAACGTTGGTGGACAGCCATTTTCAGGTCTCTCCAGAGATGCTCAATTGGGTTTAAGTCAGGGCTCTGGCTGGGCCATTCAAGAACAGCCACGGAGTTGTTGTGAAGCCACTCCTTCGTTATTTTAGCGGTGCGCTTAGGGTCATTGACTTGTTGGAAGGTAAACCTTCGGCCCAGTCTGAGGTCCAGAGCACTCTGGAAAAGGTTTTCGTCCAGGATATCCCTGTACTTGGCCGCATTCATCTTTCCCTCGATTGCAACCAGTCGTCCTGTCCCTGCAGCTGAAAAACCACCCCCACAGCATGATGCTGCCACCACCATGCTTCACTGTTGAGACTGTATTGGACAGGTGATGAGCAGTGCCTGGTGTTCTCCACACATACCGCTTAGAATTAAGGCCAAAAAGTTCCATCTTGGTCTCATCAGACCAGAGGATCTTATTTATCACCATCTTGGAGTCCTTCAGGTGTTTTTTAGCAAACTCCATGCGGGCTTTCATGCGTCTTGCACTGAGGAGAGGCTTCCGTCGGGCCACTCTGCCATAAAGCCCCGACTGGTGGATTGCTGCAGTGATGGTTGACTTACTACAACTTTCTCCCATCTCCCGACTGCATCTCTGGAGCTCAGCCACAGTGACCTTTGGGTTCTTCTTTACCTCTCTCACTAAGGCTCTTCTCCCCCGATAGCTCAGTTTGGCCGACCGTATGACTGACCAGCACACATTCAGTTCCTGTCCAGATAATGAACGCGCCTCGTTCTCATCATTCACACATCGGAGAGTCGAGGGTTGCTTGAACCAGCCAGTTAAAGGAAAGTGTATAAACACACACACAAATATGATCCGACAGCATTTATTGTTTATTTCCATATACAAAAAGATAAAAATGAAATTATTTTTCTTGTGTGTGTGTGTGTGTGTGTGTGTGTGTGTGTGTGTGAGATAGAGAGAGAGGACTAGAACTACATTCATTCATACATTAATGATCCTGGCACTGGGTGGAGAGCGGAAGATAGAGAGATATACAATAGATTTATGAAAATAGATAAGAGAGAGGCTACACACACAAACACACACACAATTCGTTTTTTGTTTCCTAGGCAGATCTATGTTACAGTGATCATTACTCCTCAAAATGAAAATAAGAAAATAAAAATACCAACAGGAACCTTTGAACAGCATTACCACAGGATGGACAGTACCTGGGAAGGAGGCTTTTATTTTCTTTCTGCCCGGACATATATCTTCCACCCGCTGTCTATGACATATATATTTGTAAAGACTAAAACAGCTTCTCCCACACTTCTTCAGTCCAACAGACAGGGTTATTTTTTTGTGTTTTTTTTTTACAGAAATGAAAACCAGTTCTCACCTCGTCCACAGTCATACAGATTCTTTTTCTTTTTTTATAGCATATTTGTTACATCAGTAGTACAAGTTTGTCTCTGTGTTCTACAGTTGAGCTACAACAGTGAAACATAGGTACAAGATTTACATTTCACACCACCATCATCATCATCACTCTGGTGGAGAAGGATTGGCTTTTGTAAAGATGGCCGCCTCTCAGTTTCATGTGTAACGTCTGACAATACGAGCAATTTAAATGTTACTTCAGGTCAGGTTTTCGCTTAGAAAGAGAGGTTTGATTGAACAAGTAAAGATAAAACTTTCTTTCAGCAGACTTCTGCAGCTGCATGAATGAGCGTGTGAATTTAATTGTATGAGCAAATGTGAGACAAATATTAAGCAGATGATAGTTGGATTGTACAGAAATGCACTGCAGTAACCAAAGAAACACTGTAGACTTTATCTTTGTCATTTTAGGTTTTCTTTCTTAAGAAAACAAAAGATCTCACAGATTTAGCATCTCGTCCTTCAGAGATACAGATCTTGTTATCATGAGATATGAAGCCTTTCTCATCAGCGCAGCTGTGGTTGATGTGGTGCTCGGCTTGGCAACTCATTAACTCATAATACAAGAAAACCTTCCTTTGTTCAATCAAGCATGTTCATGGTTTTGGATGGCTCTCATAAGAAAGGCGTTCTATTACAACACAAACAATAAGAGCTAAACAGCAGTCCCATTTAACGGCGTTGACCCCTGCACCCTGCTTTCCTCTTACTGGCTAACCCTGGTCAGAGGCAGAGGTGTCGAAACTGTGGGACAGGACATTATATCAAAATAGGAAGCGGCCATCTTTACACACCTGTTTGTTCAGGATAACAAGGGAGAAACGAGTCATGTGACTCCTACACTGACCCTCCTCCATTCAACCCGGGGGGAGAAACAGCAGCACTTTGTTCATCACGACCCCTTCACAACATGCCCAGGAAACCCCTTGCGTCTGTTCTGATCAATCAAAGCCCTGAATCAGATTTCAAACGAGTCAGGTTGGAAACTAAACCTGCGTGTATGTAACATTCACACATTTATCTGCATTATTTATTCCTCACTTCATCAACTACTGGAACATTGCACAGTTCAGGTTTGAGAGGCTCCCACCTCCTCTTGGAGCGAGAGGTTCGATTTGAAGAGTAAAAGGTTTTGGTTTTACCTTGTGGAAGCATTAGCTGTGTAACACTGATACCAATCTGTCAGCTTCAAATGGCACATAACTGGTTCCACTTTATGATCTAATGTTAGAAGGTCTCTCTGATCTCCACTAAGTTTGGAGTAAAACTCATCAAAATATGAATAAAAGACGCACGACGCTCTGCAGCAGGAGCTGAGGAAGGTTTCACAAAGTAAAGGTTTTGTTAATATGTACTACAGGACACGTTAAACTGCCATCCTACCTTTCACTAAAGCCCATGTTTACTAAAACAACAAAGATCTTTAGACATTCAGAAGAAATCAACAAGCGGGGACTTCTTGATTTCTCCTTACAGGCACTTGACTGGCCGACAAACATGGAAGCATTACTTGCACAATAAGTGAAAACAAGCCTTTAATGGTGACTTTTAATTTGAAATGCTGTGAAAGCAGAAACCTGAGGAACGCTGCTCGCTGTGTCCTCCCACTCTTTAGCATCGCAGCCAAACGCCATCGTCACACTGTAGGATAAATAAAAGCCCTGTTGTGTTATATGTAATATGTAAACCTCTCCTACCTTACGCCCAATGTTAGCTGGGATCACCTTCTGCCACCTACAAGCTCAGCTTTAACTCTGACTTCACTTCTGACAGCGTCACCAAGCTTCATAAAGACATCTGCTGCATGCTGGACTGGATTAGATTGTACAGGTGCGCCTAATTAAGTGGCCACTGATTCAGACGGTAACAAAACAGGTTTGTGTAAATGACCTTGGTGGTATGGTAGTTTTAGTACCGGTTGTATTATAGGACCAAACTCTGTCAGCTGAAACGTCCAGTGTACGATGGTGGGAGTAGTGGCTTAGTGGATAAGACTGAGCAAGACACTTGGCCCCTCGGTGCTCCTGAGGGGTGCGACCTCTGACATATATAGCAGCTGTAAGTCGCTTTGGGCAAAAGCTAAATGAATAAATGTAAATGAAGTTGAGCAGGAGGACTCAGACGACAACAGCGTTTCCTTTATGAAGTGCCGCCATGTTGACTTTGATCCGGCAGATAACATCCTTCACTCTGAGTCGTCTCTTTTCACAGCTCGCTGTACATTTAGTCACCATAAAGACTCTAAGGTAGCAGTTATTCCTCAGAGGGTTTGTGTAGCGTTAGCCAACTCAATGCTAACAGTGCATGCTAACTCTGAGTTAAAATTGTTTACATGATCTGTAGTTGAAAAAAGAGTTTTGGAGAGACTTTATTGACATGAATTGAAAGAACATCCGTATATTTAAATAGTTATTTTCTGCCTCAGTTTGAATGTCACCTCATGAGGGGAAACATCTGCTGTTCAAAATGAGCGCAATGTTAGCAACACATTGGTCCCCCTTTTTGTTTTAGCCACTGGTCACTGTGTGATGCTAACAATGCTGACAGATTTTTTAACCCCCCCCCCAGTGTGACATGTTTCTGGTCAATGTTTCCTTTAAAATGTTGATGTGAACGACAGGTGAGCTGTTTGTTAAGGATTTTGGTTTCTAGTCCATGCATGTGAGAAGGATCCTGCGTTTCTCCTCCCGAAACCCTGAACGATAACGTTGCCCTAGTCTTCCCAACGTCGCGGACCTCGCATACCGTTTCTGCCTGTGTGGCTCTAATGAGGTAATATGTTCCTGAAAACACCTGGAAACACCTGGATCTGAGTCAGTTCCTTTGTTTGTCAGCATCGTCTGTGAAGGTTATGCGTCACGTCGAAGTGGATAAGGGTTCAAAAATACATTCAGAATACTGTTTCAAGAGTTTAAATTATTGCAAGCATTAAATATCTTAAGATCTGTGTCATCCAGAGTCAAACGAGGCCCAACACAAGTTTGGTTCCTTTAATCGACCATTTCCTTTAGTTTGAATCAGTTATTCTAAATGTATTGTCATATAAATGTCCTGTGGTGTGATGCGCAGGAAAACTTTACATTTACAGGAAGGACGTGAAGGTGGAGGCTGGTGATGAAGGACAGAATAAAGAGTGGAGGAATGAAAGAAACGAGGATTCATTTGATGGAATGAGAGAAGACAAAACGAGAGGTAAAGAGATAAAAGAAAAGAAAAACGTGAGGAAAGGACAAGTGAAAAGACGAGAAGGTAAAAGAAAAGCTGGCGTGATCACAGAGAAAAAGGATGCCAAAGTCTTGTCAGGTGAAGACAAAAACAAGAAAGGAGACAAGAAGACAAACAGATGAGAAGAGGAAAGGAAAGAGGTAGCAGAGATTATAGAAGGAAAGGAAACAAGCGGTAAGAGTTCAATTCAGACACGAGTGGAGAGGCTGAGAAAGGAGACGAGAGAAGGAATAAGGAAACAATAAGTGAAGTGGAGGAGACGAAAGGTGAAGGGAGGTTTGCAAAGAGAAGGAAGGTCACGAGGAGACAGGATGATGAAGTAGTCCAGCTCAGTCCAGGTGCTTTTCTGATATCGGCAGTTCAGTTCAGTCTAAAAAAAAAAAAAAAACACTAACTATTTACAACGTAGAGGTTCGAGTCTCGCTGTGACCTGGTGGCGTTCCTTCTTCAATCAGTTTGGAGATTTTACGTAAAGTAAAAAAATTAACCTCTCTAATCAAAGAGTCAAAGAAAACAACAAAGAATAAAAAGCTCACGATAAAATATTATGTGACTACAAGTCATTATTAACGCAACTAATAAAATATAGAAACTAACACTTAGAAAAGTCTTCTGAGGTATTTCTGGTGTACTGAGGTGATCTGTGGTTCATGAGCAGTATTGTTTTGACGTTTTTTTTTCTCTCCATCTTTTTCACTCGTTTATTAGTTGTCGTTCTTTCACGCGCCCGAACGCCCGACGCTCCTCAAACGCCTCCTCTCGCCTCACTGACTTCGTACAAAGACAGAGTTGCATGTGTTCAATGCACCGAAAGTCAAATTAATAAAAAAGGAATATACAGAAATATATTCATCTTTGAGTTTGAATCATCATCATCATCATCATGGTGAGCAGCAGCATCATCGTAGACATTCACTGTTACATGTATGGCATCACAGAAGGGACATAAACACAAAACATGCAAATACAACAATTAAAAACATCATTTTGTTTCCAGGTCTTATTGTTAGCAATGACGCTCGTGTTTTAACACAAAGAATGAAGCCCGTTTCTCCACTGGCCTCTTTCAAGCCGGTTTCTGAGGCAACACACGGACGCCTCAGGTTTGGTCCCGGTTAAAGGAAAAAAAACAAGTTAAGAGGCAAGTAAGGAGGTGACTGATGACCTTTAACCTGTGCAAACCACCAGGCTGCAACACCACAGAATCAGTGATGTTCTTTAGAAATATACTGGAGGAGGCGGGGCTTACTGGCAAAAGTCAAACACGATGGAAGCTTCCACATTCACATCATCAGTGAGCCTAATTTAAAGATCATTCTGGTTTCCATGTTTCTTATGTTTAGACTCAAACTAGCAACATGTCTGACATCCTGTCTACGGCTTTGAGCTCGGAGCCCATTTGTTCCTCCTGAAGGCGTAAATCTTTAAAAACGCTTCAGGGATAAACAGTTTCATGTTTTAAAAGGCTCAGTAGTTTCCTGGAGCAGCTGATCAGTGTGGTTTCTGTCGGACAGGGGACTATTTTCAGAGGCGGATGAATCCACATCCGGTGCTCTCGTGAGTTTTTGTGATAAAGTACAGCGTGTGTGTTAATGGTGCAGCAGTGAAGGTCACTGATGGGTTTAATGCTGGACGGGTGATACAGTCAGTGATGGTTTGAGTCTGAACGTGACTGATATACATACACAGGCATGTGTCCTTTAATGAGCTAAAGACAATCGCAGAGCTAATAAATCAAAAGAATTTCTATAATCAGATTTTAAACTGATTCCTGCAGTGTTGCTGCTCAACCAGAAGGTGGCGATGTTGAAAGGTAACAGAACTGATGAGGTCAAAGGTCAAAGGCGCTTCACTCACCTCCAGGAAATACACAAGCAGACAGAGAAAATGAAACAATTAGCACGTACAGTATAAAAATCAAAATAGAAACAAGAAGTCACATCATGTGACTGTTGTGTTCACATTGTACCACTCACACGCTCGCTCACTCTCACACGCTCGCTCTCACTCTCGCTCACACTCCCGTTCTCGCTCTCACACTATCGCTCACACATGCTCTCACACTCACATGCTCTCGCTCACACTCCCGTTCTCGCTCTCACACTATCGCTCACACATGCTCTCACTCTCGCTCACACACGCTCTCACACTCACATGCTCTCACTCTCACACGCTCGCTCTCACTCCCGTTCTCGCTCACACTCCCGTTCTCGCTCGCTCACGCTCACACGCTCGCTCACGCTCTCACACGCTCGCTCACACTCTCACACGCTCGCTCACACTCTCACACGCTCGCTCACACTCTCACTCTCACACGCTCGCTCGCTCGCTCACACTCTCACTCTCACACGCTCGCTCACACTCTCTCACACTCAAACTGACCTGAATGCATGAACTACTCTATGCATCATGAGGTCTTGCACCATTTCAAGGGTAACGTGTTTCCCCTTGTTTGGGCACCTTGCAAATTTACATATTCAGGACAGCCAATAGGCTTTTAGCACCCTCAGATAAGCCCACTCCCACCAGTTGTTGGCCCCGCCCTCTCCCGACTGCGGAAACTTGCGGCCGGAGTCGCGTCACATCAAATTCCCTCCCCCAACCCCTCCTGTAGACCTGGTTACCTGAGAAGTTTTATTTCCGAGCCAACCAAAATACTGTGGTTGATCGCAGTCAGCCAATCAAATCTCTGCATGCAAGACGTCTGCCTCCTGGTTCCTGAAAAGCAATCCTGTCAGACTTCTCTCAGTCTTGAACCTCAAATTATAACAAATAACGAGAGAGAGAAAACGGAAACCTTAACATTAAAAACAGACACTGTCCAGTCTTTCTGATTTTTGTTTTTCGCGTCTTTCCCTCTGACATCACTTCCTGTTTCCTGTGTTTTTGGATACAACCCGTTGGATCCGAAGATTTATCGTGTGTGAATAGTAGTGTGTGGTCACAGAAATAAGTCCAAGAAAAGGTAGAAAAACAAATGTTGTAAGGTTCGCTGTCGCTATTTGTTGTGTAACAGTCATCGCGTTCCTACAAGGGTTTTGCAGCATCGTAGTAAAATAAATCCCAACGGTAGGCTGATGGTAGGTGGTTGCAGAGTTGCCAGGAAGGTGGATAAGTCCCGAACCAGAGAACGAGTAGAAGAAGTCAGCAGAGAGAAGAATAAACGAAGAAAATGGTAAAAAATTTGCGAAAGTAATGAAAGTCGTCGCTGAGGTACCTGGAGAAAGAAGAGCATTCACTGAGTCGGGACCTGAACGCGTTTCAGTGTTGGGTTTTCCATGTGTGTATGTTGGTTTTCACATAAAACACATAGTCGGTTAAAAAAAGACACAAATTATATATATTTATATATATATATATATATAATTTTTAAAAAAAGGAAAAAAAAAAGAAGACACAAATGACTCAATACTGAGGCAAACTTGAGGAAAACGAGGACGTGTGCTGGTAATATTTGTCCAAATGGACGAAGAAAAGAAGAATAAGAGTCCAAAAAGTCCAAAGAGATCAAATAGCAGCTGCTTTCACGCCGTACTTGTGATTTAGGTTGTAAAACTCCGCTGAGAAAAGATGATGTGTGTGTGTGTGTGTGTTTTTGTGAATTCGGTTGTTTTCACAGGAAGTTGAACCGAGCTTCAGGGAAATCACCGGCAACGTCAGGCCTCAAAAAGTTTTTTTATGTGTGTTTTCTTCAGATTTTCTCCTCATATACTGGACTCTTTGGGCGGTAGGTCCACATTCGTTACCATAGTAACAGGCGCGAGCGAGGAGACCAGCAGGGCGTGGTGGTCGGAGGTAGGCGGGGAGATGGTGGCGGTGAGGCGGCGGATCTGGGAGATCCTCTCCTCCACGCAGCCGGCCGACAATCGAGCCTCGGCGTCGTGATCCCAGCACTCCTCCGCCGTCACAGACGTGAGCCAGGCCCTGCAGACAGCAGCACCAGGAAACACCTTCAAACTCAACGACTCTTTTCTAACAACGTCACAGCACCAAAAGAAGTGACACTTTCATTTTCTTTGGAGGGAAATACACTGAATATTATGAGACTTCAAAATAAAGGCACAAACATTTAAATTGTTATAACAAATATTTGTATTGTGAAAGGCAGACAATTATTAAGGACTACAAATAATGATATTTTTCATAGTTTTTACTTGCTGATTACTTTCTCGATTGACTGATGAATAGATTGATCCCTAAAACAGCAGTAAATATTGATAAATGTCAATCACAGTGTCCCAGTTCCAATATTAAAACGCTGTATTGTAATGTGCACCCTCACTGATAGAAATGAGGTGGACAAAATAATAGAAACAGCATGCTCCAGAATATACACACTCCATTTCCAGAAACGTTGGGATATTTTCCAAAATGCAAAAAGAAATCTATGATTTCATGTGAACCTTTATTTAAAAAGATTTTCAGTAGTTTCACTGCCCAGTTTAATGGCCAAAGGCTCAGTCTTTGCAAGTACAACAACAACAATTTAGAGTTGCCACTGAAGGCCTAGGCTTTGGGGAAGACCCAGGACTAAGTGGATTATATCTCCACACTGGTCTGGGAACGCCTCAGGATCAGTCAGCTCTGCTTAATGTGGCGCTTGAAGACGGACGGACGGACTGATGGACAATTACACTGGTCAGTAAAACTATTGAAAATCTTTGTACTTTTGTAAGTTAAATAAAGGTTCATGTGAATTAACAAATCCCAGAATTTTGTTTTCATTGAATTTTGGAAAATATCCCAATTTTTCTGGACCGATATTTAATCCGGTGATCTCACTGAGATCTAGACAGGCTTGAGTTCAGCAGAGAGAACGACAAAAAACAAACGTGGCCAGACAAACAACGGCCCGATCACAGACATCAACAAACAGATTCACTGATCAGAAAACCAGACTGATCACTGTAACTTTCATGAAGGAGGACTTGTTACAGGACTGCTGGCTTCAGCTACGAGTTCCTAATAAAGTGGCCGCTGAGTGAATGCGTGTGTTTGTGTGTGCACACACTCACGCTGTGTGTTTGAGCCAGAGCTCTTTGAAGGCCGGTCTCATCTTCTTGTGTACGACGACTTCCTGCAGGTCCTCCAGTGACGGATGCTGACCGACCTCCTCCTCAAACGGCAGCATGTACTCATCCACCGGACCTGTATCGTCACGAGAGTCGGGGTGTATCACGATTCATTAAGACACATGCTTTTCTTTCACACCTGTCGATTCCTGAGATCACAGTTCACAATAGGGCAGCTTTTCACAGCTGCACAGGAGGGACGTGTTTGAGATAAAGTGTGTGTGTGTTACCGTCAGCAGCCCTGCAGCGGGACACCAGCTCCCACAGAACCAGACCCACGGCGTACATGTCGATTCGGAGGAAGGCGTCTCGCTGGAAGTTGATGGCTCCTTCTAAAACCTCTGGAGCCATGTAACGCCTGGTCCCGACCTGCAGACACGCACCCCAAGAAATGTTCAGACCCTCGTCTGTGTCGTGTTCTTAAAATAATATAAGTGAGACAAACTGCGAGCTGAACTTGAACTCCTCCTAACCCCTCACATATCCCACAATGCCTTGCGAATCAACACCTGGCTCCCGTGGTCTAAGGTCGGGCATTAACACATCCACAACAACAACTCAGAGCAGCTCACCTGTCCGTGCGTCTCTCCAGGTGGTTTCCCCGGCTCGAAGGAAACGGCAAGACCGAAGTCACCGATCACCGCCGTGAGGTCCGAACGCAGCATGATGTTCTTACTCTTAAAATCCCTTAGAGACACAGAGAGAGAGTCGAGTACATCAAACCAGGTCTGAAACAGCTGTTTGACAAACTATACAAGCAGTTTTTATTTTCTACAGGCACATAAACGCAGCATGAAGACGTCTTTTAAACCAGCCCCTGCCCTTAACTTCACCACCAAACAACTTTTAACACGATCGATATTAAAATAGTGCTGCTGAGATGAAGAGATAAATACGTGTTTGTTAGAGATAGAGAATCAAAGAGCATGTTAGCCGACTTTATGTTTTATCCTCTAAAACAAATTAATTACGTTTCACATGCTGACATGTGAGCTGGTGCCGTCAACTTCCATCAACCCATTTCCAGACGATTATTTCAAAGGTGTGTGAAGCTCAACAACATTCAGCACACATAACACGCACATATAAACCTAAACAGATTGTTTTCTCACACCGTTAACTGCAATCACAGTTTCTGACGCTCTGAAAGCTTTGTTTGTTTGTTGCATGGTGCTTTCACTGAAACCACTAACACAATGTGGAAAAGTTTCTAACCCTCGACACAGTTCCAGAACAATGGCAGGTGAAGCTTCGTGACCTTAAAACTTCCTTCGGTGAGCTAAAGCAGGAGAAGCGGGCAGACCTGTGAGCGATGGCCGGCTTAGGTCCTTTCCTTTCTTTTGGGGGATGTCTTCGTGGAGGTAAGCCAGGCCGCACGCCATCGACTCGGCTACGTGACACAGCTCGGTCCAGCTGATGATGTTTCCCTTCAGGAAGTCTGACAGAGAGCCCTGCAGAGAGACCCAGTTTGTACACTCTTCATTCTGAATCACACAGTCAGCTCACACGTGATCGTAAAAAAATTAAATACTATAAGAAAGTAAACCTTTAAAAAAATTACAAATGAAACCTTCCTAATTAAAAAAGTAAACCTTTCTAAGTAAGTAAGTAGTACTTAAACCTAATTAAACAAATTAAACCTAATTAAACAAATTAAACCTTTCTAAAATTAAAAAATTAAACCTTTCTAATTAAAAAAAAATTAAAAAATTAAACCTTTCTAATTTAAACAAATGAAAAAATTAAATCTTTCTACTTAAAAAATGTAAAAAATTAAACCTTTCTAATAAAAAAAAATTAAAAAATTAAACCTTTCTAATAAAAAAAATTAAAAAATTAAACCTTTCTAATTTAAACAAATGAAAAAATTAAATCTTTCTACTTAAAAAAATGAAAAAATTAAACCTTTCTAATTTAAACAAATGAAAAAATTAAATCTTTCTACTTAAAAAAATTTAAAAAATTAAACCTTTCTAATAAAAAATAATAAAAAATTAAACCTTTCTAATTAAAATAAAATGAAAAAATTAAACCTTTCTAATTTAAACAAATGAAAAAATTAAATCTTTCTACTTAAAAAAAATTTAAAAAATTAAACCTTTCTAATAAAAATAAATAAAAAAAAAACCTTTCTAATTAAAATAAAATGAAAAATTAAACCTTTCTAATTTAAACAAATGAAAAAATTTAACCTTTCTAATAAAAAAAAAAAATAATAAAATCTTTCTACTTAAAAAAAAAAAAATAATAATTAAACCTGTCTAATAAAAAAAATAATTAAAAATTAACCTTTCTAATTTAAACAAATTAAAAAATTAAACCTTTCTAATTAAAAAAATGATTCGCATTGAATGAGTTCTCAGTTGAAGACGTAACATTTGCTGGCGCATCGATTCCCAGCTGTAAAAGTAGCAATGCTGATCTCCCCTCTTCCCCCCCCCCCCCCCTTTCCTCCCTCCCTCCCTCTCCTCACCCTCTCGTGGAACTCGGTGATGATCCACAGTTCGGCCTCCAGGTGACTCCCTCGTTTCTCTGCAGCGATGTACCTCAGGATGTTCTCGTGCCTCATACCTGGAGTAAGGAACATGTCTCGCTCGTTCTGCCACGACTCCTTATTCTGTCAGGAGAGGAGGAGAGGAGGAGGAGGATGAAGAGGGGATATGAAGCCGGTTCCAGACATATAAACGGCACACAGAGCGATCGAAGCGAGAAAACAGCTGAACCTGAATGGGGAAGATCTTGACGGCCACGTGTCGTTCATAATCTGGGCCTTCCAGACGCAGCCGAAGCGCCCGCTGGCCTTACCTCCAGCAGCTGCAGAGGCTTGAGACTCACCAAGGGGGAGCCGGGAGGAGGACCGGGATCCTGGAGGACACGGAGAGGAGAGCCGGGTTTGGTTTCATCACTATAGTTATAACATGCAGAATATCTTTGATTCTGCTGCATTCAATTACTCAAACGTGTCAGAGACTCTGAGACTCGCTGCACACTGGTGTCCTGTGAGAGGTCAGAAGATGATTAGCCGATTGCTTTGGCATCAAAGGTTAAAAATCATCAATCGCCATACTGATTTTACTAAGAACCTTCACCTGTAACTAAAGCTAGCGGGTAAATGAAGAGAAAAACAGGAATAAAATGGAAATACTCAAGTAAAAGTACCTTCAAGTTCTACTTAAATAGTGTACTTGAGTTAATATAGTTACATTTACACTTTTATCCACAGTGATAATAAATACTAGTTAGAGCTGTTGAAGAAGTAAGAGTTACAGAAACAGTGCAGTCAAAACAAGAAGTGCACGTCAGAGAGCACAGGAAGTGCACGTCAGGTGTTTTAAGAGGAAGTGGCGCCCCTGCTCTGAGTTACTTCAACAGCTACACTGGATGTAACGAACACGCAGTAAAACAGCTCACATATATTTCTGTCCCGCTGATGTTTATTGTTGGTATTTACTGGATGTGCTTTTGTTTCATTGTTGTTTGCAGCTGAGAGACAAACAGCTGCAGTACCAGCATCCCGCCCCCAGAGGGAGCCGTGACACCGTGTCACCACTTTCAAATGTAGACGTTCAACATGAGGTCAATGTTCCCTCCCTCCCTCCCTCCCTCCCTTCCTTCCTTCCTTCCTTCCTTCCCTCCCTCCCTCCCTCCTTTCCTTCCCCCTGCAGGATCATTAGTACTTTCCAGGGCTCTGACACCGACTCTGTATCTCAGTCCAAATATCTCCTAATTGATGATTCTCTCTTCTCACATTCAGCAGTTGGAGGCGGAGCAAAAGGAGGCGTGTTGCTGCAGCCTTTATGTCGGAGCTGGACTTCAGCAGTATTATCTGCATGCACGTCTAATTCAAAGACCAACAGTGTTGGAAACAGAGACCTGGTTAATAAAGGAGGGAGGTTTAGGGGGCGTGTACCTCCGTGAGGTCCACGTGTCCGTACGGAGGTTTCCGGTGTCGGTACATCCAGACGGCGGTGAGCAGAACGACGGACAGCATGGTGACGGGCAGCAGGCAGTAAACCATCACGTTTAACACGCCGACGCCGTGGGCGGGGCTTTGATCACTGACACACACAAACAAACATTTATTTATTATATTCAAATGCACAAATAAATGATTAGAAAAGATACGGAGGAAAGACGTGACACAAACTCACGCGGCCCGGTGGCGTCAGGCAGTGTGTGTGAACCTCTCGTTGCAGAAGTTTCCTTCGCAGCAGCAGAAGAAGACCTGAGGACTCTCCTCTGTGGCCACGCACTCCTGCCTGAGAGACGGAGAGAGGACCCGGTCAGACAGACAGACTAAGTTTTTTAAATGTTTTGCGTAATCGAGACAATCACTTGTGAGAAAAAGGAAATGAGTGTGTAAATATATATAAATAATTTGATAATGGATGAAAAAAAAGAGATTTATTGATGAGGTAGCAGCTTCTGCCGAGGAGATATTCAGCGTCTGAGCGAGATAAGAGAGACGGGGAGCTTTCTGACGTCTCGTTCATCAAGCAGCAGCTGGAGCTCGTCCAGCGTCGGTCCAGAGCCGCCCGCCTCCCTCCGCTACACCTTCAGGCGCAGCAGCAGCAGCAGGATCCTCCATCGCTCGCTCCCTCCCGCTCCTTCTCTCCTCCTCCCATCATCCTCTCCTGTCCGTCCTTCCAGGAACAGAACAAAGGGAGCGCTCGCTAATCCTGGTGACGACAGAGCAAAGCCTTCTGGGATACCAGGGCCGAGCCTGTCCTCACATGACCCCACACTTTCCCCTCATCTCTCTGTGAGGAGGACGAGGACCAGAAAGCCGGGCTGATACTAGTACTACAGATACTAGTACTGATACTAGTACTGATACTACTGCTGATACTAGTACTACAGATACTAGTACTACTGCTGATACTAGTACTACAGATACTAGTACTACTGCTGATACTAGTACTACAGATACTAGTATACTGCTGATACTAGTACTACAGATACTAGTACTACTGCTGATACTAGTACTACTGCTGATACTAGTACTGATACTACTGCTGATACTAGTACTGATACTACTGCGATACTAGTACTGATACTACTGCTGCTACTAGTACTGATACTGCTGCTACTAGTACTGATACTGCTGCTACTACTGATACTACTACCGCTACTGCTGATACTAGTACTGATACTGCTGCTACTACTGATACTGCTGCTACTACTGATACTACTACCGCTACTGCTGATACTAGTACCACTACCATACTGCTATACTACTACCCTGCAGGTACAACTTCTAGTATTAATACAACCAGCACTGCGTTCTTTTACTACTCAAACTACTACTATTGCTACGCTGCTGCTATCGGAGCTGCTGAGACCATCAGCTTCGACTTCCATCGCACTGCGGCGTCTTGTGGTGACAGATGCTTCCTGTCTTTATCTGCTGGGTAGTAATGTTAGCGTGAAGCTTCTCTGGCAGCTCTGGAGATCGGGTACGGTGAGCTCCGCTCCGTCCGTCTTCTTCGCCGTAGTCTAAACTGCCGAGGGAGTCTTACCGGCAGAGCTGCCAATCAGCCGGCGTCTGGGGAGCGCTGAGTAATCCAGCCGCCAGTCTGGCAGCAGGTTGACCCAATAGCAGGTTTGTTCCTGAAGCCTTGGAGGGAAATGCGCAGCCTCTCAGCTGTGTCGGGGGAAACGTCTTCAGCTCCTCGTTTTAAAAGAGACGTTTCTCTTCTAGTCTGGAACTGATCTTTCACGCCTGGTTATTGAGGAGAGCAGAAGTAGCAGCATCGTGTAAAGTGCTGCACTCCTCCGCGCTGCTGCCGGTCGCTTGTGAAGCTGCTGATCCATGAAACTGCAGCTCCTTCTGGACGGAGCACGAAATGTCTGAATGTGAATGTGCATGAAAAACTCTGACACTCGAGGAAAAACAGACGGAGGAGGATTCCTGCGATCTGCCCTGAACACATCCTTTCATGCAGCTCCGTTTGGGTCTTTTAGATGAACTTGTTATTAAAGCAGCTCTAAAATATGTTGAATCTTTGCTCTTCTCTTCTCGCTGTACTGGCAGGATGTTCTCCACGTGTACTCTGTAATACTTTCACTGTTTGCTGCCTTTGTGTGCTCTTGGAAATGTCAGAAATTGGAAGTTAATAACTTTGAAAACAAAAAAGACTTCAGGGAATCATTCTGACACGAGGACTTTATTTGTGAACGCTTTCTTCAGCTTTCTTCAGAAGCTTTAGCCATAAGGCTGATTAGACTGGACGTGGCTGTGGACTCGTCTCATTTCCACATCAAGTCCAAAGTCTGAAGAAGTGGAACATGGTGGCTTCAACATGACTGATTAATCTGCTTGTATGAAGTTGTACATTTGGAACATTTGTTCATGAAGCTGAAGACCTCTGATGCAGACGATGTCATCTGAAACATTTAGTGTGCGACATCCTCAAAGGTTTGTGATTCAGAAAACTCTGAAAATGACACTTTCTCTTCCAGAAATATCCAGAAACCAGATTACATGTTACTAGTTTTGTATTAGCTAATAAAATAAAGATAAAAACCAAATGACTGCTGCCACCACAGGCACAAACGTGCAGCAGGGTAAATAAGAAACCTCCCTCTGATTCTGCAGCACAGCATTGTGATGTGGTGCATTAGCCTGAGAGCTAACGGTCAGTAATGGATCAGGCTGAAGTTCTTTCTGCCCCTGATTCAGGGAAGGCTGAAAACCTGCAGGATTTATGACATCACGACTACTTTGGAGCCAATCAGGGCCCAGTGTGAAACCATAAACGTGATGTGGAAATGTGAACACTGAGTGTTTTCAGGGATGCAGGACACGTGTGTTGTACCGGTCGTAGCAGTTGAAGTCGTCCAGCCAGCAGCCTTTCTTCACCAGCTCGATGGAGCCCGAGTTGTTCCTCCAGGAGGCGTAGCAGTGCGAGCGCTTGTCCTTCTCGTCCTCGCAGCGCTCCAGCCCGCTCTGGTTGGTCTTCTCGATCTCGTAGTTGACGTTGTAGTACAAACACTCCCTGGTGTCGGCCTCCCCGTGGCTCAGCCCTGCAGAGACACAGACAGTCATAACACAGTCCTCGCCCTCCCCGCTGGAGGAAGTGAAGCTGCTGTAGGCCTCGAGGATGCCTCGGCAGCGACTATCAGAAACGCCATTAGTGCGTCATCACGCTTATCAAAGCAGGCAAAGAAGAAAGAGGAGGCATAATGAGACGACGGCAACAGGTGAGGAGCTCGTTCCCTCGCTAGCTCCACCTTTCACCTCTCCTTCACTTTTTCTGTCTCTCCTCCTCCCTCCATCTCACTTTTCAACACCCTCGCTCGCTCTTCTCCTCCTGAGACACAGGGAGAGAGAGAGAAGGAGGTGTTTTTCAGGTAACTGGAGCTTCAACACACACCGAGCTGCAGGAAGTTATGGCCGCCAGATGTGACCTTTGACCTCTGCGGTCACACAAGAACGAGGTCATCCCTCCTCTCTACACACCACTTCCTGCAGCGGCGCCGATGGTGTCGGCTTAAAACAAATAAAAAAACATCAACACGCCAAGGAACACGTGACGTCGCCTTCGTGTGTGCGTGTGACGTCGGTGATAATCTACAAAGTCACTGCACGATCACATACAAAGTACAATATCTCAGAGAAGTACAGCGCCTGAGTAAATGTACTTCACAGCCCTGAGGAACCGAGCAGGAAGAGAAGAAGAGACGGACGGTTTGAAACTGACTGAGGATGAAGATGAAGATGAGCAGACAGAGCAGGTTTGGCAGCGTTCATGGTGACAGATGTTACAGCCAATCTGTGCACGAATTGTTGCTAGGCAACCGGAATGTGGTAGTATTCACTGCCCCCCCTCCCCAGCTGTGAGCTGACAGTAGTACAGTAACAGTAAGTACTGCTTCTATAAGTGAGCTGAGTCCTGATCCATTACAGAGAACCAAGAGGGACCCGACTACAGTCTGAAGGTCAGAAAGGGGCCCGGGGTAATTCATGCATCTCAGTTTAGACCTGCTGCATGATGGGATCACTGACAATCACTAAGGTAGTACTGATGCCTACTACTAACTGTACTGCAGTAGTACTCTGTAGTACTCTAACATGCACACAGGAGTTCTGCAGTACTGTTAGCAGTTAGCGGTAGCTCATCAGTATTCTGGACGTCGACTGGTCACCATGGAGACCTGTGAGCCAATGGGCCGGGCAGCTGTCAGTGTGTGTGTTTCACTTGACATTTAGTCCAACTTCTTTTTTGATTAAAAAGCGAGTTAAAGAAAGTTCAGGAAGCCGAGACCACTTCTGTTGAAACAACACACACACGAACACACTAACATGTGTCGGCCTGTGAAAACCCTGCCTGCATTTAAACGGACAGTTCAGACCTATTAACATGAGGTGTAGGGTGGGGGGGGGGGGGGGGGGTACAGCAGAGTATCGCGATAGTTTCCGTGGCATCATCGTATCGATACACGGAGGTCAAGTATCGATCTTTTATTATATGAATTGTACATGAGAATTTTACTTTTTAGTACTAAAATAATGAACTCAGTTGCTTTTTCAGTCCACGAGAAGAAGAGCTTTTCTTTGGGGACACAATTTGAAGCAATGATATCGATCGTGACATAACTGTCGCGATAATATCGTATCGGGTCCTCTGGTGATTCCCACCCCTAATGAGGTGTCCCATGGTTCATCCTGTTTGTGTTTGGAGACACAACAACAAACAGTTCCATCCTGTTTCTTCTAACCTTCATTGAACTAAGAAGTCACATTTAGATCGAAACTTTTACAAGTGAGACCGAGTCAAGACAGCAGGCTCGATCAGATAACAACAACAACGTTAGGTACAACAATACAATACACGGTGTATATTGATTCTGCAGCCGGCTGGATTTACCAGTTCTGATCTGACAGCAGAAACTTTAACTGAAGCCAGCTGTTTGACCTGAGAGTATGACTGCTCAAAAGTTGTGATGAAATGTGGTTCAGACCTTTATGGTCCCTCGATGAACTGGGATAACTTTTCCTCCAGCGCCACCATCAGGTCAACACTTTGCTTTCTGAGCTGCAGAAACTAAAGACTTTCCCATCAGCCTCACGAGCTGCTAGCTGAAACCATCCCTTGTTCCTTTAAAAAGTGCAGGTCCAGTTC
>NW_024040040.1:55552524-55582925 GCF_014851395.1 Micropterus salmoides | reverse complement strand
GAGATTCAGTCACACAGAGAGAGAGAGAGAGAGAGATTCAGTCACACAGAGAGAGAGAGAGAGAGACATTCAGTCACACAGAGAGAGAGAGAGACATTCAGTCACACAGAGAGAGAGAGAGAGACATTCAGTCACACAGAGAGAGAGAGAGAGAGAGAGAGATATTCACTCACACAGAGAGAGAGAGAGAGAGAGAGAGACATTCAGTCACACAGAGAGAGAGAGAGAGACATTCAGTCACACAGAGAGAGAGAGAGACATTCAGTCACACAGAGAGAGAGAGAGAGAGATATTCACTCACACAGAGAGAGAGAGAGACATTCAGTCACAGAGAGAGAGAGAGACATTCAGTCACACAGAGAGAGAGAGAGAGAGAGATTCACTCACACAGAGAGAGAGAGAGAGAGAGAGAGATTCACTCACACAGAGACTTTTTTTTTTGACTTTTTAAACCCACTTTAATAAAACATCACTGATTCACAAACATAAGAACATTCAATAAGTCAGAATCAACCGGTTGACATTTAGAGAAAAGAAAACAAATAAAAACATCAAATTAGCTGAAAACACGACTAAAACTGACTTCTTCATCCACCACAGAACAGATGACATCATCATAACACCACTGACGTACAAACACATCCAAGCTGTTCATCAGCTGATGGAACTTAAAATCCACTAACACTCTGGCTTTGACCAGAGAGGTGAACACAGGGACTACGTCTCCACACAGCCGTCCTTCTACCTGCTTCTTTCTACTCATGTATATGGACAGTTTGGCTTCTGCTACAATAAAATTTAACAGTTGCCACTTTGTTGCATTAGTCTTCCTGTAACCTGCTCCAAAAACAAAAGCAGTGTTAGACCACACTTCATTAAAAGAAGCAAACAAGCACCCCAACACATTGAACAGTTCCCCCAGTCTGCTGCACTCTAAAAAACAATGAACAACAGTTTCCAGCAGCCCACAGAAAGGACAGCCGTCAGAGACAGAGGGATTAATCACAGAGATAAAAGAATTCACTGCAACAGCCCCATGTAATATTCTCCACTGTAAGTCACCTGTACGCTTCTTTAAAGGAAGTTTGTAAAAGACTCTCCAGGTGGGCTTCACAGCGTTACTAACCCCCAGTTTCTCCCTCCACACTGTGTCACTTCTACCATTTAACTTGTTTTTACACAACACCTGTAAATCATTTTACCCGTCACCGTGTGCAGATCTGGGACCTTCTGATGCCTGACATCCAACAATAGACTAGAACAACAGTCAAGATTGGGTACCAGTCCCAACTCTGGAAAAGGGTCCTCTTCGTCCGGAGCTTCCTCACCTTTCCACTACATCCTCAACAGCTCGTTATCCGCTGCTGTTAGTTTGTTAGTCCAACCATTCACAATGTTCCTCACGTGACGCACAGATTTTAGTCCAATCAGTGCAGCCACAGCCTCAGTGTTCATAAAACCAGGTCCAGCTACATCCACTATCCGTCTGAGAGTTGTAGCGCCAGCAGAACGGAGCGTGTGATGGAGGCCTGGTGTACCACTGTCCTGTATGTCCATTGTGGATCCACCGATCAGAGGCTCGTTCAGTAACCAGTACAGGGAGACTGACGGCTCCAACCGTCTCTTCTTAAAAAGGTGCCAGGCCTTAAAAACTCCCTTATAAAAATCAGGCAATACAGACAGATTTAAATAACAACATCCATTAAAAACAAAGCAGTGTCAAGTCCTAACCTGTCTGCTCTCCTTAAAATGCTGCTTGCAAACTCTTTCCACACTGGGTATTTAAAACCAGTCAGATATCTCTGTGCAAACTGAAATGGAAAAGTTGCCACTCTGCTTGCTAGGTGTACCAGGCCTTTCCCCCCTTCTTCTTTTGGTAAAAAAAGCACCCTCTGAGGTACCCAGTGTAACCTGTCCCAAAAAAGTCCACTAAAACTGCTTGTAGTTTTGAGAGTAAACCAGCAGGTGGCTCCATACAAGCTAAACGATGTCACAGTGCTGAAGCTACAAGGTTGTTGATTACTAGACTTCTTCCTCTAAAAGACATCTGAGCAAGCAGCCATTTCCACTTTTTCAACCTTCCTTTCATCGTCTCTATCATGCCCTCCCAGTTTCTTTTCACCATTTCTTCTTTGCCAAGATAAACACCTAGATACTTTATACCATCATTTCTCCATCCCAACCCCCCCGGCAGGACCGGAAGACCACCAACCCAGTTTCCAACTGCTAGAGCTTCACTTTTTGTCCAATTCACTTTTGCAGCAGAGATAAGACCAAACTCAGACACAATATTTCCAACAATATTAATTTCAGCTTGATTTCTGACCAGGAGCATGACATCATCCATCCACAGAGAGAGAGAGAGAGAGACATTCAGTCACAGAGAGAGAGAGAGAGAGAGAGAGAGACATTCAGTCACACAGAGAGAGAGAGAGAGACATTCACTCACAGAGAGAGAGAGAGAGACATTCACTCACAGAGAGAGAGAGAGAGACATTCACTCACAGAGAGAGAGAGAGAGACATTCAGTCACACAGAGAGAGAGAGAGACATTCAGTCACACAGAGAGAGAGAGAGAGACATTCAGTCACACAGAGAGAGAGAGAGACATTCACTCACACAGAGAGAGAGAGAGAGAGAGACATTCAGTCACACAGAGAGAGAGAGAGAGAGAGAGACATTCAGTCACACAGAGAGAGAGAGAGAGACATTCAGTCACACAGAGAGAGAGAGAGAGAGACATTCAGTCACACAGAGAGAGAGACAGTTTCATCGCTTCTTCCTCTGAGTCCTCTGTGCTCGTTCATGCTCCACCTGTCCCCCCTGTCCTGGTCCTGCAGGTGTCCTCTCTGAGTCCTCAGGTGGAGGTTCGGGCGCTGGTGGAGGGTCAGTTTATGTCCAGGAGACTCCACGCTGAGAGGCTGGGCTACTCCATCAGTAAGATTTCTAATGTTTTCTGTCCTTTTCTTAACGTCCCCGTCCTCCATCCTTCCTTCAGTCCTCCCTGTCTCTGCTGGACTTTCTGTGAGTCCTGGCTTTACCTTGTGTTTGGGCCTGAGCAGCAGAGGGGATATCTAAATCTGAGCGGCTCTTTACAAACGTACCAGCTGCTTCACTTTCAGTCCCGGCCGAACCCTGAAACGTCTGTTTGCAGTTCCAGGAACCAGAGTGTTGGCAACAGGCGGCGCTTCATCTAACAAAGAGATTCTGCAGGTCAGTCCTCCTGCTTCTCATTACTGTCCACCAGTTGCTTTCAGGACTTTCAGGGCGTCCTCATCAGCCGACACCTCGCCTGCAGTGTTTCACCTGAATATTCACTATCTAACCTTTAGTTAAACTTTTGATTAGCTTTTCAACTCAAATGAAACGAGAGATAAAATGTGGTTGTTTTATTTCTGGCATATTTGAAGACTCTCGTCCCTCGATGTTAAGGACCTGATCCTGGAGGTCCGCTGCTCACTAACTGACCTGGGAACCTTTCTGTTGATAAGAAGGCGTCACGTGTTTTCTGATTGGTTCACTGTGTTTGCTTTATTTTCATGGAGTTTGGAAGATTTAGTAATTAATGTTTCACACGTTTCTTGGTGGCAGTGTCTCCGTCAGAGGTGTGTGGAAGCTGCTGCTTATGGATAATTCCAGGGGAAACACGGGAATCACCTGTGGGCTGTTCCTTTAACTGCTTCATTCATTTCAGATACAAACCCGCTAATGATTCTTTCTCATTTTTGGGACGTTCTTTGTTTGCTTAATTAATGGAGGAAGCCAGAAGCTGTAACTCGTTTCCTTTTCTCTCCGTCGCAGGTTCTGTCTGACGTCTTCAACGCTCCGGTTTACACCATCGATCTGTCCAACTCCGCCTGCCTGGGGTCGGCCTACAGAGCTCTGCACGGTAACACAGATATACTGCCGATACTGCTGATACTGATACTGCTGATACTGATACTGCCGATACTGCTGCCGCCGATACTGATGATACTGATACTGCCGATACTGATGCTGCCGATACTGCTGCTGCCGATACTGATGATACTGATACTGCTGATACTGATACTGCTGCTGCCAATACTGATGATACTGATACTGCTGATACTGATACTGCTGCTGCCAATACTGCCGATACTGATGCTGCCGATACTGCTGCTGCCGATACTGCTGCTGCCGATACTGATGATACTGATACTGCTGATACTGATACTGCTGCTGCCAATACTGATGATACTGATACTGCTGCTGCCGATACTGCTGATACTGATACTGCTGATACTGATACTGCTGCTGCCAATACTGATGATACTGATACTGCTGCTGCCGATACTGCTGATACTGATACTGCTGATACTGATACTGCTGATACTGATACTGCTGCCGCCGATACTGCTGCTGCCGATACTGATGATACCGATACTGATGATACTGCCGATACTGATACTACCGATACTGCCGATATTACTAATACTGCTGATACTACTAATACTGCCGATACTACTAATACTGCCGATACTACTAATACTGCTGATACTACTAATACTGCCGATACTGCTGATACTACTAATACTGCTGATACTGCTGATACTACTAATACTGCCGATACTGCCGATACTACTAATACTGCTGATACTACTAATACTGCCGATACTGCCGATACTACTAATACTGCCGATACTACTAATACTGCCGATACTACTAATACTGCCGATACTACTAATACTGCCGATACTACTAATACTGCTGATACTGCTGATACTACTAATACTGCCGATACTGCCGATACTACTAATACTGCTGATACTACTAATACTGCCGATACTGCCGATACTACTAATACTGCCGATACTACTAATACTGCCGACACTGCTGATACTGCTGATACTGCTGATACTGCCGATACTGCTGCAGCACTGTGGAGGTCGTCATCACAAAGACGATCTCTCCTGGCATAAATTTATTATGCATTATTGTACTGTGAGCTTTTATTTTGAAATGTCTATGTTGGAGAGCAGAGTGCAGAGAAGGAAATAAAGACGGGAGGAGTTAAAGACGGTCGGAAAGACAGATTTTAGGTACAAAAGAAAAATGGAACGTAAGAATGGATAAAAGAAGTTTAGAGAATAGAAGACAAATGTAGAAAGAAAGGAGATTATTTAAAAGAGGGTGCCGCAGCCAATCAGTGTTGACCACAGCTTGAACTAAATGATGGACAAACAAGGACTCGTGCTTCTGAATTTCCAGAAGAGAACTGGTTCATATGGAGACCAGACAGAAAAAGATATTTGCTTCGAAGCTACTTGGTTTGTTATTAAACACTGTGATCCAACATTAGCATTTTGGAGTACCGCTACTAACCCCAACAACTAAGGCTGCGTTCCCTCTGCAGGCCTCAATGCTCACATCTGATTTTTCTGGCTGACACTTCATATTATAGTCCTTTTCATTACATTCAGTACTGTTTCTGTTTCTGCCCCACAGCTCTCTTTCTGCTGTTACCACCGGGGACATTTTTGGTTTGGTGGTTAATATGTGATTAAAAAATATAATGTTATTATATATGAAAAAAAAAGAGGATGATTTAGGTTTTATAATCTGTCAAATATAACTCTCCTGAATGAAATCAAGTCATTTTGAGGCAGAAACTACCTTTCAGTCAATAAGTAGAGGCTGAAATTACTGTCAGGCAAATAGAACACTGCATTTTATGTGTTGTTTTGGCCATTTAAAGGTATTTTAAGAGGTAGAAAAAATTCCAGGAGAGTTATAATCTGTCAAATATAACCCTCAAGTCATTTCAGGGTAGAAATAACCTTTCAGTCAATAAAGCTGCAGTCATTTTCTGGAAGTGGAAAACTGCATTACATGTGTTGTATTGGGCATTAAAGGTAAGTTAAAGAATGTAGAGTCATAAGGATAATTGTAAAATAGATCATGTCTTTTTTGTAACTCAGCAGTAAGTCATGTAAATTATAGGTTTTCCAAATATAAACAAGGATATTAGACACACGCCTACCAAACACATCATCCATCAGCAACAACAGGCTTCTGTTATTGGCTATAATCATGTAAAAATGTCTGGCGTGGTTACGCTGTAAACTGCAAACACTTATTTGGCCACAATTGCGATTATTCTGTTAAAAGAAACATTAAAGTTTCATCAAGACAAGACAAGACATTCAAGACAAACCTTTGCTGTTACCACAGTCATAAAGTGATGTTTATTTGCACATTATGTCTGTTGGATCCAGATAAAAGCAGCTGTAGTCGTAAAGAGAGACGGGGCGATACAGCTTTAACACACTGAGCTCGCTCACTTTTCTGCACAACACCTGTCTGCTCTGCTGTCCAGTCTGACTGGCCACGTAAAATCTGACTGAAAACTGGAAAGTAAGTGGACCTGCAGCTGAGTATTGATGCGCAGGTCGGTCTTTATTTAAAGCGTAGTAAAGGACTCGGGTGTGTTCGACAGCTGGACTTTATCTCCTCACACACTCTGAGCCATTTAGATGAGATAAACGGATCTGCGTCCATCTCCTCTCTGCTCATCAGGGCCTTTCATCTCTGCGAGTAGCATGTCTTCATAAAACCAGATGAAAACGATTCCCCGCCCGCTCCACATGAAAGAGACTGGGCGAGCGGCGAGATAGCAAACACCCTCCGCCGCTGATTATTTCACGTGTGACAGCCATCAAATATGTATGCAGGAGGTGGAGGAGGAGAGTCGGGCCTTCAGCGCCAGCCGCCGTCTCCCCGCGCTTTCAAGCCTCCCCACCGCGTTTCAGAATCTAAAGTGAGTTGCGTGGGCTTGAAAAGACTTAATGCAATCCTCCTGGTGTTAATGACGAACGCTGATTCACTCAGGGGCGGCGGCGCCTCGGGGGGGCCGGGAGGGGGGGGCTTCATGCAATTACTCTGCAACAGAGCTGGATGCACAGAAATCCTCTTCACGCATTCATCTTGCATTAGTGCTGCAATCCTTTCCTCAGCGTTACAGAAACAACAGTGAAGCGTCTGCTCTGTGGTGCTGGAGCTCTGAGGAACCAGGAGGACACCTGATTCATCCAACCTTGCTAATTTAATCCCCTTTGTTTAACCGGGTCAGGAGGGCGAAATAAAAACATCTGTCACACAACACAGCCGAGGGTAGGAAGTATAAAGCATTAAGAGTGTAGAAAAGTCCAACATTAAAATATAGAAGTGTAAATGTTCACGACGGCACGGCAGCAGTATAAATCAACTCTGCACCTCCATAGTCGAGAGTCTGGGAAAAGAGGGCTCGTACTAAACCGCTTCATCGAGCGAGCTGTCTGATTTTTACATGGATGGTTCCAGCTCTTGTCTTTGAAGCCGGGCTCAGACCCAAAGGTTCGGTTCCTGAATCGAACCAATGTGAGGATGGAGCATTATTTCAGTTCCCCAGCTGGTCCAGAAACTGTAAAGTAAAGCCATGTGATGGAATCGGTGTTCGATTAATGGTCAGCCGGCGCTGTTTGTCTGAATTAATGAGATGCCTCAACGTCCCTCTCACTCAGCTCGGTCTCGCAGAGCAAACACACGGCCTGTTTACTCTAATCCAGTTTAATTTTGGTCTGAGACCTCGGGAGACTCGCCCGTCTCTAAGTAATACGCACGGTGTTGTTATTAGTTTATTGATCCTGTACTTGAGCTCATGTAGTTTAAAGGTCAGGCAGTGGTCCAATCACCACGCAGGTGAGAGCTTCTTCTTTATGTCACGTTAACTCAGGAAACCAGAGCAGAAGTGCATCACACGTCCGAGTCTGGTTCATCCTCTGGGAACCGTGATGAGTGTAAAACCTCCATATATCCATCTAAGGATTTTTAATAACAAACTATTTACAATCTAATAACATTTCAGCCTGAAATAAAGTGGACGGACGGCTGGACATCCACAGAGACACTAACAAAAAAGAAATCTGTATGTACAAAAAAATCAGAAACACGTTGCTGAAGTGTTTGAGGATGGAAACCTGGATTGGTTAACAAGCCTGTGTGTTTGTCCTCTGCTCTGTCAGGAGGCAGCTCACCTCGACGGCGGGGTAGTAAAACACACACAGTGCATCATGGGGGCCGAAAAAGACAGTACATGTCCGTCCCGCGATCCTTTGTCTCGATGAGGTCGTGACACAAAGTCCTCAGACGCAGCTCCTCTCCCGACCTTCTGTGTGCGTTTCGCTGAGCTAATAAGCTTCCTCAGCATCGTCCTGACCTTCTGTGTGTGATTAACGCCGCGACACACTCAGCGTGACGTAAATGAATGTGTGTTCCCATGGTGTTTGCTTAACGACCTCTGGTCTGTTAATTGGTCCACCACTAATTGGTCACCAGACTCCGAGCCGGACCTCCGATTGGTTAACGTCCTCTGAGACTAATTAGTGGCGGCGGCGGCGCTGAGACTGAAGCACAGAGAGCTAACAACAAAGGAACAACACTGCTGATTAGTTAATCATCACGTAGTAATCATGTTTGTTTTTATACTTATTGATTTTGTTCTTGTTGTGTAAAATGCAAACGCTCAGATTGGTTAATGAGCTAACCTGCTCACACATCTGTTTCCCAGCTCAACCTTTGAAGCACAAAATGTTTGATTCGGGCGTCTCAGCGAGCCACCGTGAAGCTAAAGCAGCTGAATGGAATCCAGCCATCACTCAGTTTATTATCTGCACCTGTGGAGCTGAAATGTCTCCTGGGAAAAAGACCTCTGATTGGTTTAAGACCTTGGAAACTAAACCACCTGAGTTGTTATTGGCTGTGAAGAACTAAAAGTTTGATTGGTTAATGACACACTAACCTGATTGGTTACCAGTGCAGATGTGCTCATTGCTTAATGAAAGGAACTAACTGATTGGTTAATGAACCAGGAACACTGAGTGTGTAACAAAGAACAAAACAAATGATTGGTTGGCAAAGCAGTAACTGATTGCTTAACGACTTTATGATGTAACTAACCTGCTCATTACTCAACCATCTGGCCTAACACACTTGTGATTGGTTAACGATGCAGATGCACGGATTAGTTCCCAGTTAAAGAACTTATTGATTGGATAATGACTCAAAAACATTCACTGTATAAATGAGGGACGTAGCCGCTGTGACATCACCAGTTGGTTTGTGGACTACCTTTTTGAAGCCTTGAGTTTGGTCGTCGCTATCTTGGGTTTTTGGAACCAGACGTGACCATATTTGGAAAAGAGGGCGGAGCTAGCTTGCTTGGTTATCTGGGTGCATCTGTAATTCACGTTAACTGTGATATTAGCTGGGATGCTAATTTTAGCTAGCAACAAACAAGCTTAAACAAAACTTGAAAACTGAGCAGCTGACTCCTGATAAGCTTTTTCAGCGGTTGGTTAATGTACACAGAGCAGCGGATACGAGACAGGTGATAGGTCGCCATGGTAGAGACTTGTCAATCAGCTTGTAGCCCCGCCCTAAAGCCTCCCCTGCTTCCTGGTCTCTGTTCCTCTAAATGAGACCATAATTTACTAAATGAACATCATGCTGTGTTGAAGAAGACTTGAAACTAGCGACTGATACCATAAACTCATCAGGAAAGTGTTTACTGAGGGAATAAATCAGCTGACAAGTAGAAACATTTTATCACAGACTTCTATACAATCACACTTCTTTCTGCAGCTGCTGGATTCGCCCCCTGCTGGCTGCTGGAGAGGACGCAGATTACTTCCCATTGGCTTCAGCCATGAGAGCCAGAGTTTGCCGCTTGCTCAAAATCTTAATCTGTTTGATTGAAAATGTAGAAAGTAACTCTGTGGCAACCTAACCCGTGTGATTGATTGTTTAACATCCAGGAAGTAGCCTGACGATTGCTTAATGAAGCAGTAACTGTAATTTCTTAATGATACAGGCTGGTTAATGACTCTCTGCTGATTGGTTAACAGTGGTTGAAGAGTAAATATGCAGAACACATTCTCATCTAAATGCGTCGTAACTGACGCTTTGAGACAGCGTGACAAAGCGTAATGATTTTTCTGCTAAAGGTTCAGAGTCCGTATGAAACGCCCCCGTTTGCTACGTTGCAGCAACACACGGGAGGCTAACCCTGCCTGTTAGCTGCTGTATCGTTAGCCGGTCGACATGCATACATTCAGTGACTTAGGTTTAGGTACTAACATTTCTGATGGTTGTGGTAAGGGTAGGGGCTTCGGGGGCTGTCAACGCCTTTATCACGAACGTAGCTAGCTAGCTAGCTACCGCAGCTAACTAGCGCTTCCGGTCTGTACGGGACGCCGCAGAGCGTCTCACACAGATAACACGCTTTGTCGCTCTTTTTCAAATCGTCGGTATATGACGCCCTGAGATGAGCTCCTGATGAGTGAGTAACTCACTGATTGACTGGTTAACGATGCAGGATCAAAACCTAAACTTCTGATTGGTTGATGGCGCTCTAAGTAGCCGTCTGATTGGCTAGTGATGCAGAAACCTGATTCTCTGATTGGTTGACGTGTGTTTTCAGGCCTGGTTGCAGAATCTGGAGTTTCCTTCTTGGATGTGGTGAAGAACGCACCGGAACCACAACTGGTCGCCACCCCGGACCCTTCAGCGCCGGAGGTACACACGCACACGCACACGCACACGCACACGCACACGCACACACAGCTTCTGTTCCTCAGCAGTCTAATTAGCATTTATTAAATTAGTCACAGTGTGTTTTACTGGTGTATGGAGCTTCATATTTCCCTGCAGTATGTCCTCCCACACTCACACACACACGCTGTTGAGTTTTGGCGTTTTGCTTGGCTCATCACTCGCGAGGTTGTGAAGTGTTGTGTGGGGGCGGAGATTTAAACCACCAACTGCTGGTGTGTGTGTTTGTGTGTTTTTACCATTTACCAAGTTAAACTGCTTGAATTTCAGACAAACTTGTGTTTCGGTTTTCAACATTACGACTCTGTGTCCACAGACAAACTTTAGTCTCCCACAGGTCTGTGTTTGAGAGCAGTTCTGGAGCTTTTGACTCTTTCACATGATCTTCAGCAGCAGAGGGAGTTTGCCCTGCTGTCGTGGAGTTTACCGTCTTCTGAGTACTTTTCAGACTTGTTGGCTTAAAAGCTGAGATTAAATGTTCCAGCTGCTCAGGTAATGTGTAAATTTGCACGTCTGCCACTCCAGGACAGCCGTGTGAAGTCCACCTGCCGAGGAAGATCATGTGATCCTTTAATTACTCCGTTAAGTACACAAGTGTTACCAGCAAAATCTCCCCTTTAAGAGTTAGACATGGCTCAGTGTGGAGAGATGAGAGCGTCCAGCCGAGTCCTTTGCTGTACGCTGCTGATCGATGATCAGCTGCACCTTTACCTGCAGATCCATATATACGTATATGTAAAGTTGATGTTGCAGCTGCTGGAGCTCATTTTACTGAATGTTCTCTTTGTAAACCTGTGAGGGCTGTGACAGCTTCAGTTGTTGGTCATTAGAAGACTCATCGATACAGAAGAGCATCCTCTTTTTAATTCCACACACTTATCAAAACCTGACACCCACGTCACCCACAATGCATCTTGCCTACTGACTTTGAGACTGAGGTGGAACAGCTAGCGCAGCGCAGCTCCCTGTGGAGACACTAAAGGTGTCGTACTAGTTTCTTCACAACACCACAGTGTTAACGGCTGACAGTCAGACCTGCTGCTGGCCCGAGGCAGGAAAACACGAGACACACACGCATTTAAACATTCATGGCTGCAGATGCAAACACACACACTGTCCTACTTTCACAGCCTCTTCATTAAATGTCTTGTTCCCTTGTGGAACAGCGGTGAAGAAGTTACATGACAGGCCGTTCACACACACAGAGTGGAAGTTAGTGGGGAACCTTTTCCTGAATTCACAGTACAGAGGGAACCTGATTATACTGGTTTTTCTCAGGCTGATAGTTGGGAGCAGATCCGTAGCCTGGATGTGTCGTCCGGAGCGTTTAGACGCTGATCAGCGGGACGGCGGTGGATCTGACTAGGTGACATCCGTCCATTGATTAAAGCCTGCGTCACATTTTAACCCCCTCTCTTCCCAGAGCCTTGCACATGGACGCTGAGTCAACACCCGCCGCCCCGGGTAACCTTTAGCGTGTGCACATTCAGGGCTCCGCGGTCCAGAATAAATATGCAGCGTCTGGTTAGACAGAAATAAAACAGGCGGTTAACTTTGTGAAACGACAGCGTTGCAGTCTGGTTAGAATCACTGTAACAAACTCCGGCCTCAGGGCTCCAGGTTTTGGCCCACCTTTCCACCCAGAACACCTCCTTACTCGGACTTGAATTGAATCCAGGTCTCGTGATGGTAGTGAGAACGGGCTGCACACTTGAGAGGAAACACACCTGCAGTTTGTATTTAAACCCTGTTTCAGATTGTATGTTAGACTTTGTCAGGCGAAGATGCAGAAACGGGGGGTCTGGGCCCAAATGCAGAGCAGGTGCAGTTCATGGTGTTTAATGACCGAACGAAAAGAGCGACGCTGAGGAGGGCAGCCTATCCCCATCCAGAGAACCAATTACAGACACTCAATAGGAAGCAAACTAACAATCGGACAAAGAGAACCTAAATATCCAAGAGAACCTAAATATCCAAGAGAATCTGTCCAAACAAGCTCAGGTGGACACAATCAGGCAGAACGCAGGAAGTAAAGTACACACTAACACACGAGGAGTGATTTAACAACAGAGACAACGTGGAACAACTGACTAAACATGATCAAGGACCAGAAGCAGAAGACAGACAGGACGTGACAACACAAACGCCAAAATAAAAAGTGGAAATACAACAGAACGAAACTAAAACATTGTACAGTAAACATTGTTGACATCCTGTCAATAGTTTCTTAATGCTGTAAATCCTGTGAGTGTTTGTTGCTGCCTGTGAGTATTTGTTGCTGCCTGTGAGAGTATTTGTTGCTGCCTGTGAGTATTTGTTGCTGCCTGTGTGAGTGTTTGTTGCTGCCTGTGAGAGTGTTTGTTGCTGCCTGTGAGAGTGTTTGTTGCTGCCTGTGAGAGTGTTTGTTGCTGCCTGTGAGAGTGTTTGTTGCTGCCTGTGAGAGTGTTTGTTGCTGCCTGTGAGAGTGTTTGTTGCTGCCTGTCAGAGTGTTTGTTGCTGCCTGTCAGAGTATTTGTTGCTGCCTGTCAGAGTGTTTGTTGCTGCCTGTCAGAGTATTTGTTGCTGCCTGTGAGAGTGTTTGTTGCTGCCTGTGAGAGTGTTTGTTGCTGCCTGTAAGAGTGTTTGTTGCTGCCTGTGAGAGTATTTGTTGCTGCCTGTCAGAGTATTTGTTGCTGCCTGTGAGTGTTTGTTGCTGCCTGTGAGAGTATTTGTTGCTGCCTGTGAGAGTATTTGTTGCTGCCTGTGAGTATTTGTTGCTGCCTGTGAGAGTATTTGTTGCTGCCTGTCAGAGTATTTGTTGCTGCCTGTGAGAGTGTTTGTTGCTGCCTGTGAGAGTGTTTGTTGCTGCCTGTGAGAGTATTTGTTGCTGCCTGTCAGAGTATTTGTTGCTGCCTGTCAGAGTATTTGTTGCTGCCTGTCAGAGTATTTGTTGCTGCCTGTGAGAGTGTTTGTTGCTGCCTGTGAGTAATTCTTGTCTTCTGTTTGTCTCCCATATGTTATTTCACCTTTTCCTATGAACAGGCTTTGTTAGGGACAAAACGACATTAACTCAGTGAAACGGTGTAAATTCAAAGAAAATATTTTAAGATCAGCCCCCCCCCCCAGCTGATTTCCATTTGAAATGATCTTTACTGACATGTTAGCAGTTTCCAGAGCAGAGAACAAAATGACTGCTAGAAATAAAAGCCAGGGTAACAACAAACTGTGAGGACGCTTTGGTTTAAAAAGCAATCGGCTCCTCCTCCAACCACAGCTCACAGGAAACAGTTTTTTAAATTCAGGTCAGGTTTGTTTCTTCGTACTTCAAAGAGTCTAATTTTACTCTGAGTCTTTAGTCTCGTTTCATTTGCAGCATTTAGACATCAGCGTGTGTCTTTCCTCCTGTCTCTGGGCAGAGAGCAGGAGGAATTTCAAATAAAGCGGCCCTTCACTTCAAAGATAAGAAGGAAGAGGAGAAAAACAATTCCTCAAAAACAAAACTGATAATGAAGGAAAAAAATTTTAAAGAGATTTCCAGCGACAGAGTGAAACTCTGAGAGCAGCGAGGTGATGAAGAAAGGGCCGATGAAGGAGGCGAGGGTCGCAGGGAGAGCAGTGATCGGGTTTTCCTTTTTTCTTTTAGTCTGTCAGTCACTCCTCAGCCTCCCGGGGGGGCGGGGTCACCTCAGGTATGAGACAGAGGGTTCATCTCAACCAGCTCGGTTTAATTACCCTCAAATGTTTGACAGCTCGACCCGTCTGCGCCTCTTCACCGGCTGCAGTTTAACGCCGATTCATCTGCACGAAGAATCACGATGAATGCAGGAATATGCAAATCAGATGAAAACAGAGACAGCAGCAGCACGTGCAGAGGAGGGACGCGGCTGCATTATAGACTTTTATTTTGAAGAACATCGCCGAACTCTTCTGCTGTTTGATTGTTTTAGATCATTTATTTATTTCGCATAGTTACAAATATATGTTGCACACGTTCCCATAAAAGGGAGTGTTCTGTATTTGAAGAGGAATCGTGTTATTTACCTTTACTTCCTCTCAGGTGCCGCATCACCTACGTAACCTGTTATATCACATATGTAATATATAATAGATAATATATCACGTAATGAGGAATGATCTCTCTCATTATTTATTTATTATCATTTATCTCGGCCGGTTAAAATGCCTGAGACCCCCACGGATTATAAGTCGAACCCTGTTTGTGGCAGAGTGATACGGATCTGCGGGAAGGAATTCAACGTCATTCGCTCATTATATCACTGCTATGAACCAATCACATTGCTTGATTCTAGCTTTGGGTTAGCTCTTTAATTGCTTTTACAAAATGAAGAAATTCAAGAAATACATGAAAACATGACGTCACCCTTAATATTATTATTATTATTATTATTATTATTATTAATATTATAATTTAGCTTCATGACAACTTTCACAAGAAGAGCACGGGTTTCTGCCGAGGTCAGTGAGGGAGGGAGTAGGAGCCCCAGAGGAGGAGCCCCAGGAGGAGGAGCCCCAGGAGGGGGAGCCCCCGCCGGAGGAGCCCCATGAGAAGGAGCCCCAGCAGGAGGAGCCCCAGGAGGGGGAGCCCCAGCAGGAGGAGCCCCAGGAGGGGGAGCCCCAGCAGGAGGAGCCCCAGGAGGGGGAGCCCCAGCAGGAGGAGCCCCAGGAGGAGGAGCCCCAGGAGGGGGAGCCCCAGGAGGAGGAGCCCCAGGAGGAGGAGCCTCTCTCTGTCTTTAATCTCCCCTGTTAAGGTTTATGTGGACTTAGATATCAAGTCCTCTGACTTGAAGCTCAGTGAGAGCTGTTGTTGTTGTTTCTGCTCCATTTTTCAGTTTCTTTCTTCATAAAAATGACCAGAGAAGAGCGATTAAAAGCCGATTAGCTCGGCGAGATGGTTACAGACAGTAAAGTTGGATCGAGTGTTTAACCTGAGAGAAGACAGGATTTTCTTCTGTAACACCAAACTGGGAAAAATCCCACCTTGGACTCTTCCTGCCTGGACTTCGGACGGGAACTTTGTGGCCCTGGTGTGGCCCTGGTGTGGCCCTGGTGTGGCCCTGGTCTGGCCCTGGTCTGGCCCTGGTGTGGCCCTGGTGTGGCCCTGGTGTGGCCCTGGTGTGGCCCTGGTGTGGCCCTGGTACCAACACGCGAGTCTTCATACAACAGCAGCCGGGTGTGTCACACAACACAGTGATGAGATCCTAACACTATTCAGAGCTCAGCGTTTCCCACAGTTCACCACAGTCCGCGCCCGTCCTGCTGCTGGCAGGACTGCGTTTACAAGCTGGTTTCATGCAGCACAGAGTTGATGATGCTCTTCAAGTCCACAACGCTGCAGCGGGAGGAGAGAAGCTCTGAGAGGGAACGAGCCGGACCTGATCTCCAGGGTACATGAGGGTACTGAGCCAGTCTCCCGCTGAATTCCCAAAGTGTTTCTTGGTTAAGGCTCTCCTGCTCTTCCTCTGCACGCACTCAGGGACGATTTACATCCGGATAAAATATGCAACAGATGTTTTAATTACAGGAAGTCTCTCTCTCTCTCTCTCGCTCACAGACAGTTGTATATTTACCAAAGCAGCGATTCCTCCCTCATCAGTTTCATTTTCCCCTCCCTCCCTCCACACGGCTCCATGTTGTTCTAATGTAGTTGTATGTTTACGGGAGTGATGCTCTCTCATGTTCGTCTTCCATAATTAAACAGCACAGCTCATCCATAAATAATGAGCTCTGCTGAAACACCTCACACACACAGCAGGATATTAAACATGAAGCGGCAACATGACGGGAAACATGAAACAGCAATGAGCTACTTTTACATCCAGTGAAGTTTCTCAGTACTTGCTCACCGCTGTCAGCTGGACCTTCAGGTCTGTGATCCTGCTGACGGGAAACATTTCTGTGTCCGTGTGTTTCAGGTGTACGACCAGATGCTGAAGCGTTACGCCCGACTGGAGGAGAGAGTCCTGCAGGAGAGCTGAGCCACAGCCACCAATCGGCTGTGACCGAGAGCAAACGAACGTGCTGAAACCGAAAGCAGGAACGTTTTGCTCTTTGAATCCTCTGAGCTTTGTTAGGAAGGACTTTAGTCCTGCTGGTCGATAATAAAGATGATTCAAATCAGCAAATGAATGTAAAAAAAACACCTTTTCTTACCTTTGGACAGAAACTATGACGATATATAGATATATAAACGAAGCTAAAGGGAACCAAAGGGGAGTGAAAAGCGACCACATGTGAGGAGTTGGGATGGGAACGTGTAGTATTTAGGATAAATTGTTACCATGACAGTTGAAGTTGGTATTTTTTATGTATAATTTTCAATAAAGTAAATAATGTGAGGAACAGCAGTTTGATCATTTCCTTCTTGTGGACAGAACAGAAGCAGTCCTGTAGCTCGGCGTCAGGGCACGGCCGCCAACACGTAGGAAATGTGAATTAACTGGAGGTTTGATTAAACTCATCTCAACGTCCTCGGCCTAATGACAAGTTGCACCGTGGCTGTAATTTTATTTTCCGGGCAGGAGCAGCTTTTGATTGCTTTCTGTTTATCGCTGTTGTCGGCGTTCGCTTTGTTTTCTCCTGTCTGCTGCAGCTCACAATCATTTGGTTTAACAGCAACAGCACAAACGCCTTTTTAATAATAATTTGTGTTTGGACTTTTAGCTTCAGATGCGATATCATTACTGATTACTGACTGATCAGACCGGGATCAGTTGGTGTTAAACTTGATGCTGACGGCGACAGTAAACACTGAAGCGCTGCCAGCCCGTTCAGTCTTTTATCATCCGTTAGCGTTTCATTCTCTTTACTCTGTTTGCTGGGCGTCCATTACTTTCCATTATTGTCTCTACATGGAGAGTTCTTTCTTGACTCAGCGGGGAGTTTGTTGTTATTGTGTCTTCGTGGATGAAATGTGTGCTTCTTCATGCCACAGAAGGCACAAACCTCCCACCTGCGCTGACTGGAAAACCTCTGAAGAGGCAGCGTAATGCTTAAAAACAACAGAAAAAGATAAAATCCTTTTTATTCATTTATTACTTATTTCTCTGATAAATACCTGCAGCCCCGGGGCTCACTGCACTAATTAATTAGGCTTAACTGTAGGAGAAGTCGGCATTTTAGGAATTAATTTGAGGAATGTGCTTCATTAGGGATTAACAATCCGTCCCTGTAATTCATCATTTAATATTTCTAAATTGTTAAAGACCCAGGTGAGACGTGTGTTCTCATTTTGTCAATCAAGAGTTTAAAGTTACCTGCCGTCCTTAAAAAAGCACCGACGTTTTTCATCGCTGAATGAGGCGCTGTCAGTCATTCTGCCAGCTCTTTCCAACGCTGCCAATCTCCTTATTAAGATTAATTTGGTGCAGAGTGAGACCTGCGTGTAACACTTCAAAGCGCTTCATCTTCAGGAGCGGTTCCTAAGCATTTGTACACGACGTACCGGGTAGGAGAAGAGGAAGAGACTGAAATGCTCAGTCAGATACTCAAAATCCACATCTGGCAGCGCCTCAACACCTCCGCTGTGTCTGAATCCCCTCTGATAAAACATGCTTGATAGTTGTGACACATGCAGATCTGTGGCTGTGTTAGGTTGGTATTATAAGGACGTCTGTGCAGACGAAGGCGACGGTCCACACGTCGAAGCAGCTGTAGAGCAAAGCGTTCTTTGACTTCAAGTAAAAGTGTTAAGGAAAGGAATAAACTGTCTACAGACGTTAGCATGTCCGGCTAACTAGCTTACTAACTAGCTTTACGTAACCCAGAAGTAGCCCAATGTTAATAAGGCTCGCTTCGCCTTCTTCTCACACGACAGACATACAGAAACGCTTGTGTTTTACTCGCACTGTACACGTAAATGTATATTTTTTCCTGATTATGTGCTGGATCATCTGCACTCAGCACCCGGCTCGACCGAGCTGCTGCAATAAGAGTTCTGATTAGATGGAAACCGGTTCAGTCCACGTTTTTCTGGGAGCTCTGTTAAGATTTGCACTACATTTGGATGGAAACTTGATTCTGTCTCTTTCCACAACCCGTCCTCACTCCCAAGTCTGGTGGACGCTTGATAAAAACCCCGTGGTGTCAGTTTTTTAACGCAGTGGGAAGCCCTCTAGTGTCATCGTTCAGCGCCAGAAGTAGGCCTATAAATAAGAGAAAGGTCCAAGTGAAGGAGGTGGTTGGCGTGGATTAATGGTTCAGACTGCGGACCGTGAGTGACCTAACTTTTAATTAACTGACATTAACCCAGTCCTTGATCTTTCCCAACCAAACTGAGATGTTCACTCGTGTTTTACTTTAAGAAATGACGCTGAAGGCTCTGGACCGAGTGTCTCCATCTCTTTGTCTTTGTCTTTGTCGTTATTCTCCGTGTTGTGATCAGATTAGAGACCAACGGTTGGTAAAGGTTAGTGTGTGTGTGGTCACGTGCACGTCGTTTTCTCCCTGGTGACTAATACCTCAGCCGTGGCAGATTGAGTTCGATTGAGAGGCTTTACACTGTGTGTCAATGTGTGTGTGTGTGTGTGTGTGTGTGTGTGTGCGCTCACGTGTGTGTGTGTGTGAAATGCGGCAGAAGAGAGTGAGTTCACACGAGGAGACGGCACTGCAGAGCTACACGTGTGTGTTCGGTCTATAGCATTTCCAGCGGTGGGAGGAGCTCTGAGCTGTCCTTAGATGGCACGCCGGGAGAGAGAGAGGGAGAGAGAGGGGGAGAGAGAGGGAGAGGGAGAAAGAGGGGGGGGAGAGGGAGGGGGGAGAGAGGGAGGGGGGAGGGGGAGAGGAGAGAGAGGGAGAGAGGGGGGGAGGAGGGGGAGAGAGAGGGAGAGAGGAGAAAGAGGGGGGGGGAGGGAGGGGGAGGGGGGGAGGGGGGGGGGGAGGGGGAGAGAGAGAGAGGGAGAGAGGGGGGGAGAGAGAGAGAGGGAGAGAGGAAAGAGGGGGGGAGAGGGAGGGGAGAGGGAGGGGGAGGGGGAGAGAGAGAGAGGAGAGGGGGGGGGGGAGAGAGGGAGAGAGAGAGGGGGAGGGGGGAGAGAGAGAGAGGGAGAGAGAGAGGGAGAGAGAGGGAGAGAGAGAGGGGGGGGGAGAGAGGAGAGAGGGGGGGGGAGAGGAAGAGAGGGATAGGGGGGGGGGAGAGGGAGAGCTGCTGCTGGAGAGAGAGGTGGGGGGGGAGGGAGAGGGTGGAGAGAGGAAGAGAGGGGGGGAGAGAGGAAGAGAGGGATAGAGGGGGGAGGGAGAGGGAGAGCTGCTGCTGGAGAGAGAGGTGGGGGGAGGGAGGGGGAGAGAGAGGGAGAGAGAGGGGGGAGAGGGAGAGAGAGGGAGAGAGAGGGGGGAGAGGGAGAGAGGAAGAGAGAGAGGGGGGGAGGGAGAGAGGAGAGAGGGGAGAGAGAGAGGAAGAGAGAGAGGGGGGAGAGAGAGAGGGAGGGAGGGAGAGAGAGGGAGAGAGGGAGAGAGAGGGGGGAGAGGGAGAGAGGAAGAGGGGGAGAGAGAGAGAGGGGGAGAGAGGGGGAGAGAGAGAGAGAGAGAGGAAGAGAGAGAGGGGGAGAGAGGGGGAGAGAGGGGAGAGAGGGGGGGGAGAGAGAGAGAGAGGGGGGGAGAGAGGGAGAGAGGGAGAGAGAGAGGGGGGGAGAGAGGGAGAGAGGTTGTCCTCAGATCCCCACGCTGCGCCTCCTGCTGTGTGAATCGCTGTAAATGTGTGAAAACCTTGCAGCTCTGCTGAATTCTGGGTATCTGCATTAACAGGACGCCATCTTGACCCAGATTAACCTTTCTTGTGGCGGCAGCGCCCTCTGCTGGCTGTACAACAGTAGCGAAGGAGGAAGTCGGGTGACGTATTATAAATAGTGAGCGGGTCCACATAAGGAGGTCAGACTCGGGGCGTTCTTACACGAGGTCTGGTTGCCCTGCCCGCTCCCCCCGCTGGTCTGCGCTCACATTGCGGCGCTAACGACCCGAGCACGCTTACGTTAGCGCTCTCTCTCGCGCAGCGGGCACGGTTAGCGATCGCACTGGTCAAACGAACTGGCCTGTGGGGTTCAAACATGCTCGGGTGAGTTCGCCCTTACACTCGAGAGAACAGCGTTCGAGTCCCGTGTGGCGCCAAGTAAATATTGAGTTATCCTGAGTTTTTACGTAATGAACTTACTTTAACCCAAACCACAATGTTTTCTTAAACCTAACCAAACTGCCAGCGTTTAACAACGTTAACACGGCGTAGTTACCTCCCTGTGCGTCGTGTTGTTGTGGTTTAGGTTGGAGGACGTGTTGGACATTCCTGTAACTGTCCAGAAGGGTCCGGCTGTCGCTGCAGAAGTTCTGAGTTTCAGTAGGATACACATCACACCAGTTTGGTTTTAGCTGTTTCACTTGTGGTCACTCGCTCGCTGACGTTGCTTCTCATTGTCCTGAAACAGCTGACAGAGAACGAGATTGTGATTCAGCTTCGCCTTAGCTCACCACTGGAAGTGTCCTACATACAGAAGTTGTGGTTTGGCTTCGGTTCTCAGCAGCAGCAGTGTAGGTGACAAATTACACATCCTGACATCCTGGTCTCAGGTGGCGGCGGTCACGCTGCGTATCAATGTGGCCACAAAAAGTAAGGAAAGTTTGTTTTATGAGGAAATGTGTGAATGTTTACAGAACTTTATTTCTATAAGGTCGCATGAAGACACCAGAGCAAGGCTGAGGGAGGCTGATGTACGATACCGCAGAGACTTTGTGTTCCCATGGTCGCACGTACAGCTGCAAACTCTCCCTGCTGCAGTACGATGATGCAGACGCAGCTGATTTCATACATTAACACACGTCCCCTGTAAGGCCAGTTATACTCCTGCTGTAGTCCGCGCTGTAGCTGACGGCGTCGTGAGCATTTATAGTAAAAAAACGCTTGTTGCGGTTTCTGTGTTCCACTGTGTTGAAGAGCTGATCGATTCTGAACAGCAGTTGCTTCAGTTACAAAAAAGGTACACAAACAACACGACAGGATGTGCGAGTTCAGCTGAGGAGATCTGTCCTCAGACGGTCTACACGTGTGTTCAGGCTGATCAAAAGGAGCTGAAATGAGCTTCAAACCTAAATGCACAAACACGCGGTGACGGAGGGCAGAGCAGCACGTGACCGTGTTCACTGTACTCCAGATAGTTTGTAAAATAATTGGCTCCCAGAAGGAATAAAAAGGGAAAACAAAAGGTTCAGCAGCAGAGTGTAGAAGTCTGTGTGCTGTACGTTTGCATGCTAAATGTGTCTCAAAGAGAGGGGGGGGGCTCTGTGTGCATTTGCATATTGGTGTGTAATTGTGCAAATGTGTGTGTGTTGAATGGATCCAGGAGTGTGTGTTTCAGCGAGGACGCCGTCTTCAGATAGTAATCCAGCCGTTAATTACTTTCAGAGGCGGGGGATCATCTGAACCCTTCAAACCTGGCAACCCGCCGTCTCATGCTGATTGAAGGGTTTGGGTCGTTTTAGAGGAGGGAGACGTGCACGCCGGGGAGTGACTGACAGCAAAGCGTTTAATGAGGGAACGTAAAAACATGAGAGCGCTCTCACTGACGGGATCCCGATTCTTTTTTTAAGATAAACTTCAGATACAGTTTGCTTTTTTGTTCAGGTCGCTGCGCAGATGTGACTTTTTTTCTCCTTTGTGAGCTTTAATGCCTGAAATAAAAATTCTAAAATTGGGTTTTTGAGGCATCAACAAGGTTTGGACAGAACAAAAGACCCTGATGGTGGAAGTTAATGATCTTTCAGACTCAACTTTGGATGTACTGAAGGACATTTTAACATCACAGCTCCAACTGGGCAAACTCCAGATCCTGTGGCACAACGGAGAAGCTGCAGAACCGCTGGCACAGAACGATGGCGTCCTTAATTGTAAATAAAAACAACACCAGATGTATTTGAATTACTGAAGAAGTCAGAGAAGAGAAGAAACTTTTAAGGGATCATCGCTTTGCAACAAGTTGATTTTCATAGAGAGAAGCTTTAACCATCACCATAAATACCGTAAATAAGTCAGGTGACTAATTGGAAGCACCACACTGATTAAGAGAAGAAAGTCGAAAACATTTGGGGAATAAACCACCAAACCTCCAAACTCATCACATATGAACGCTTGGCGTTGCTTTTTAACGCCCTGGGTACCATTTAGAGTCGTTTCTGGACGAGTACGGCTAACATCCGGTAAAACTTTCAAAAGAGAACTAGTTAACGTTGTGAAACAGCGGTTTGGTTAGGGATGGCACCAAAACTACTACCAACCACCTCCTTACTCAGACTTATCTCTTACTTATAAGCTACTCCTGCGTTTAGCGTTCATAAATGACGCCGCAGGTCTTCCCAGTGCTTTCGACACCAAGGAGTCTTGACCGTGTTTCCGTATGTCACGACTTGGGAGGAGAACAAGTAGAATAAAGATGTCGGAGGAGAGTTGCACGACACGCCGCCTTTCGAGACAAAACTTTGGACATCTTTGTCGTATTTGTCTCGGAGACGGAGCCAGACGACAGGAGGACTTCTACTCTATTTGCAGGTGTAACAGGGCAGAAGCATCGAGGGACGCCGACCTTTTGAAACAAGTCCTGGTCTGATCGGAAGAAATGACAGCGTCACGAAAGTGTGTCAGAGCCGTTTGAGAGCGCCGAACTCTCGGCCTAGTGATGGACAGAGAGAGAGAGAGGAAGCCTCGGCCAGCAGCTGCCTCTCTCTCTCTCCATGCTCTGAATTTCTCGGTGGCGTCTGAGAGGCCGATGGTAAATGAGAGGAGGACGACAGTGAATAACGCTGCTCCTACTCTTTTTCCTCAAGGTCTTTCCAAGTGTTGGATATTTATGTCCGTGCGTCCTTCTCTACATCTTGCCAGCCCTGCCTGTGTTTCACAAGTGAGGGATGAAACATCTTCTAGTATCTTCAACCAAGTCCATTTGCTCTTGACTCTAACAGGAAAAAGTAGTGCGAAGAAGGAAGAAGACCAAGCAAAACAGGACAGTAGGAAAGCACAACCGAGACGCAGAGACATGGAACAGGAAAGCCTGATGAACTAAAGCTAAACCCTTTATTTTATCCTCTTAATGTCCTCAATTATTGAATTAAATCAGAAATCCATTGAAATAGTGCTTTTTCATGTAATAAACTAAAAAGTAGATACCATCTGAAACCTTGTCTGGCGTCAGATGCACTCTCTGACCGCACACTTTTGACATCAAACTACTTCCATATCGAGTCGTCTGTAAGTCTTTTAAGATCAAGCTGTATGAGAAGCCTTCACCTTTTCAAATAAAGGATGGTTTTGAAAAGTTCTAACGTATTGTTTTAATGTCAGAAAGACAGGTTTTATCATTTCCTCCAGCTCGAGCCTCTCGGCTGGTTCAGCTCTGTGTCAACATTTACTTCTCCAAAGCATTTGAATAGCAGTTCATCATAGCAGTGAGTAATTCAATAACAGCACACATCCGCTGCTTTAGTCTTTTATTAAGCGTGTCAATGTTAGCGCCCCGCTCAACTCATTCACCTCATCACCCTTATGTAACCATAAAGAATAAGATAATTAAATATAAAAAGGCTTCTTTCAGAGTGTGCAGGGGCTTGAATGCTGTGGTGAACGAGCCCTGCTCAGACTAATTCATCTGCCCACCTATGTCTTCTGACTCGGATACGTGTCTCAGTAAGGGTCTTTTGACAACGACTTGGCTCATCCTTGTGGGTCTTTTGACAACGACTTGGCTCAGTCTCAAAGGTTGTTTTAATTAGGACTTGTCTCAGTCTTTAGGGTTTTTTGACTCGAACTTGTCTCAGTCTCAAAGGTCTTTTGACTCGGACTTGTCTCAGTCTCAAAGGTCTTTTGACTCGGACTTGTCTCAGTCTCAAAGGTCTTTTGACTCGGACTTGTCTCAGTCTCAAAGGTTTTTTGGCTCAGACTTGTCTCAGTCTCAAAGGTTTTTTGGCTCAGACTTGAGGGTCTTTTGACTCGGACTTGTCTCAGTCATAAGGGTGTTTTAATTAGGACTTGTCTCAGTCTTGAGGGTCTTTTGACTCGGACTCGTCCCACTAACCATTCGTGCCTGTTTCAGTCACGCTCTTGTGAGGAGAGATCACACGTCCGTAGTTAGTTGTAATACTGATCAAAGATATTTCATTTCTAACATAGCTACAGATAGATATATCCTAGATCAGGGTTTTAGTGCATACTGCAGCATGTAGGAAGATTTACCTTTCCTGTTCCTGTCACCCTGTGCTCTGACTTTTAAAAACCTGTATGTGTTGGTGGAAGTCAGTCACCGAGTGTGCGACAGCTGTACAGCATGTCTACTATATGAAATATGTTCAGCTCTTATTATTAAAACACACGCCTCCTGTGTGTCTGCAGCTTGTCCTTCAGCTGTCTGCTGGGTCTGTTCCTGTAGAGTCCATTAGACCTCAGCTCATGAAATTACAGCCTAAATGACAGGGTGAAAGAGAGAGGGAGGTAGATTCTGGATGCCTAGCAACAACAACTGGCTGGCTTCCCCTGAACACACACACATCCCTGAACCCGTCCACAGAGGCAGAAATGTCACGGCAGCCTGCAGCCTTTAGAGTCGCCTGCTAATTTGTTCAATTAGGACACTGTTCATTTTGGCAATTAAACCCTGTGTTCATTTGGCCAATTAAGTCTTATGCTAATTGATCATCTAGGGGGCAGCGTTGGGGGAGGCAGGGCCTAATTAGGCAGAAGTCATCTGCCAAACATTCACATTAACAAACATGGAGACAGTTTAAATACAGAACGGAAAGGGGGAAGGGGCTTCCACAGCAGGATGAGCTTAATTGAAACAGCTCGTTAAGGAATTAACTGATTAACACTCAGAGGTGAGCTTGACTGACGGCTTGACACGGTGCGTATGACTTCCCAGAGCTGCACGTGGTAATCATGTGTTTGTCTTGTGGTTAACGATGTGTCTGTTGACCTCACCTCATTCTGAAGATGTAGAGCTCTTCACCTCCTTCTCACCCTGATTTCCATTTGACCCACCGAGCTGCAGCACCTCAAAGACGCTGCAAAGGCACATTGAGAAGCTACAGATAATTATTCCTGGACGCCACCGAGTGTGTGTGTGTTGATGGGACGTATTAAATCACTCTCACAAGTTTTAACTGTGTCTTTTCGTTCTGCTCCGGTGGGTCTTAGCTCCTGATTGATCACTCCAACCTGTTTTTCACCTTCTTGGTTCGTCCTGAAGGTGGAACAAACCTGTCTGTCTTCATCCTCACAAAACTTCTACTACTCCTCACGTTACAGAACGTTATCACATCGCCTGGGTGTAGAGAGTAGTGAGGACACAGGGGCCGTATACCAGAGATGGGTTATAACCTGCCCATGTAACACGTAGTATCAGCTGCGCACGGCCGCACGTGAGAAAGAACAACAAACACCGGCAGCTGCTGAGCTATTTATCATAAACTGTGGCTTTAAAACTTCATACAACAAGACCCAAACAAAGAAGCTCAAAGACTTGAGACTTGACTTGGACTCTAGCTTAAAGACTTGAGACTTGACCTGGACTCTAGCTTAAAGACTTGAGACTTGACCTGGACTCTAGTTTAAAGACTTGAGACTTGACCTGGACTCTAGCTCAAAGACTTGAGACTTGACTTGGACTCTAGTTTAAAGACTTGAGACTTGACTTGGACTCTAGCTCAAAGACTTGAGACTTGACCTGGACTCTAGCTCAGAGACTTGAGACTTGACCTGGACTCTAGCTCAAAGACTTGAGACTTGACCTGGACTCTAGCTCAGAGACTTGAGACTTGACTTGGACTCTAGCTCAAAGACTTGAGACTTGACCTGGACTCTAGCTCAAAGACTTGAGACTTGACTTGGACTCTAGCTCAAAGACTTGAGACTTGACTTGGACTCTAGCTCAGAGACTTGAGACTTGACCTGGACTCTAGCTCAGAGACTTGAGACTTGACCTGGACTCTAGCTTAAAGACCTGAGACTTGACTTGGACTCTAGCTCAGAGACTTGAGACTTGACGTGGACTCTAGCTCAGAGACTTGAGACTTGACCTGGACTCTAGCTCAGAGACTTGAGACTTGACCTGGACTCTAGCTTAAAGACCTGAGACTTGACCTGGACTCTAGCTCCAAGACTTGAGACTTGACTTGGACTCTAGCTCCAAGACTTGAGACTTGACTTGGACTCTAGCTCAAAGACTTGAGACTTGACCTGGACTCTAGCTTAAAGACTTGAGACTTGACTTGGACTCTAGCTCAGAGACTTGAGACTTGACCTGGACTCTAGCTTAAAGACTTGAGACTTGACCTGGACTCTAGCTCAAAGACTTGAGACTTGACCTGGACTCTAGCTTAAAGACTTGAGACTTGACCTGGACTCTAGCTTAAAGACTTGAGACTTGACCTGGACTCTAGCTCAAAGACTTGAGACTTGACCTGGACTCTAGCTCAAAGACTTGAGACTTGACCTGGACTCTAGCTTAAAGACTTGAGACTTGACCTGGACTCTAGCTTAAAGATTTGAGACTTGACCTGGACTCTAGCTTAAAGACTTGAGACTTGACTTGGACTCTAGCTCAAAGACTTGAGACTTGACCTGGACTCTAGCTTAAAGATTTGAGACTTGACCTGGACTCTAGCTTAAAGACTTGAGACTTGACTTGGACTCTAGCTCAAAGACTTGAGACTTGACCTGGACTCTAGCTCAAAGACTTGAGACTTGACCTGGACTCTAGCTCAAAGACTTGAGACTTGACCTGGACTCTAGCTCAAAGACTTGAGACTTGACTTGGACTCTAGCTCAAAGACTTGAGACTTGACTTGGACTCTAGCTCAAAGACTTGAGACTTGACCTGGACTCTAGCTCAAAGACTTGAGACTTGACTTGGACTCTAGCTCAAAGACTTGAGACTTGACCTGGACTCTAGCTTAAAGACTTGAGACTTGACTTGGACTCTAGCTCAAAGACTTGAGACTTGACCTGGACTCTCATCTCTGCCGTATACAATTCCAGGGGGATTTATGTTTTTTAGTAACTTCTGGTAACTTCAGTTTACAGCTACAGTTAGAAGTCAAGTGTGACTGCGCAGTAGGGATCGACCGAAAGGTTTTTTCCCGGGCCGATCCCGATTATTAGTTACCAGTTAGACTGATGGCTGATATGTGAAACTGATATACATTTGCTGTAAAATTTTAATCTTTAGAAATTAAAGATTTAGAAATTTAGAATAACACAAACTCCAACAGACAACTTTGTTGAAAATAACGAGTTTAAATTTAGCTGTTATGTTTAGTCTTTATAAATAGTAAATTAAATGAATTAGAGATCCATCCCAGAGATGGACTTGTTAACTATGAAACTTTGTCTTTACCTGCTGCCATTTAAAAATGTATTTAGTTTATAGTTAGGATTTTATTGATGCTATTTATTGGTTCTGTTCTTTATCTATACTCTTATTGGTATTTCATTACTAAATACTTGCAGTAATCAAATTGAATCTTTTATTATAACAAACTGTTTTCAGAGCAGCAACAAAAGTCACTATTTAAAATCAATATCTCACTGGAAACAAATGGAACATGTTAAATGAACTATATTCATCTGACATCAAAATACTGAGTGTTCAGGTTGAAGACAGTCAGTTTCAGCCCTCCTCCCTCTGCTGCTGCAGAGAGGAGCTCGTTTCTCTCAACAAGCAGCTGAGTTTGCAAGGATTTACTAAATTTTAAGTTACGTAGCATCTCAGCTAAACAGGCTACAGACAGGGAGGTTTAGCTCGGATGAGACAGAGCAGATTAAATATTGCTCGGTTCACTTTCCTGCTTTTTGTACCGAAGCAGTAGCAGCCTTTTACTAGCACTGCTGGTTTTTATGCGCTTACTTCCAGTAACGGGCGTATTCATGTTCGACTTGTGTAATCTGCACTCCGATAGCTCCGCTCAGAGTGTGCATGCGGAGCTCTGCTGAGAGAGTGTTGATAGGCTATTACTGGTGACTTGTAACCAATCAGCTAGTACTGTGGGCGGGACATTGTACTCACCGCTCTGTGGGCTCGAGCAGACCGAGAGAGGCGGCAGCATCACAGCCAAAGGAGAGCAATTTTTAATTAATTATATCGGATATCTGATTTTAAAATGGCCGACGCAGATTATTGGAAAAATGCTGAATATCGGCGCCGATAATCGTCCAGACCGGTTACTGGTCGACCCCTACTGTGTGGTTTACCACAGCTTGGTTATCTAACGAAACTAAACTAGCAAGGTCATGATGGACTGCTGAGTAGAGTCTTCGCTAACGAGTCACAACCAACACATTCTCACTCCCAACTTGCCACATATGGACACTTGGTCAAGTTTTTAAAGCCTTCACCGCCGTTTTTCAATATGTAGGGTTCCGCGTTCAAGTTAGCAACAGTAAATATGCAATGTCCAGTAAGAGTTTCAAAATAAAACAAGTTGTTAACGTTGTCAAATGTCACAATTTAGTTAGATTTAGGCACCAAAACTACTTGGATAGATTTAGGAAAGCATCATGGTTTGGGTTAAAATAACTACGCTACATCATGTTACATGCAGAACTTAGCCAACTTACGTAACCTACCTAACTTCAGTAAAAACATGCAATGTTGACTTTTTGTTTCAAACCTGAAAGTCCGGTTTCTTGTCCACCCAACTACCAGACTTTTCTGTTAAATATCCTACACTACCTTTAGCATTCATAAGTGACGCTACGGGGCTTCAAACTGACACCAAGGGGTCTTGACCATGCGTCCATATGTGGCGATTTGAGACAACATGTCAAGACATCAGACAGACATGGAGCTGATGGAGCTAGGCTAACAGTTTCCATCTGCCTTCAGTCTTTGTGCTAACTAGGGTAAACACCTCCTGGACCGAGCTCTTCACAGAGTTTAGTAGGTGGGGTTCTGCTATATAACATAATATACAGCCCTGCCTGTGAATCTGATCGTCTGACTGGAGAAGTTTAAGTATAAGAATAAATCTCTAAAAGCCTTCAGACGTGTTGTAAACTGGACTTCACCAGCAGCTTCCTGCTGCTCGCTGTCTTCTCCTGCGGTGCGTTCAGTGTGCGAGAAAATGAAATGAAACAACAGGCGCTGAGCCTGTTAGAGTAATTGACATTTCATTGAAATGTCAGGATGGTGCTGCCGTCTCTGTCTTTTTATGGGCTCCTCTGCTGTCTTCAGGCCGCGCTGCTGCCAAGGAGACTTTAATTAATGATGATAATAGTCATTATTTAAAGAAAAAAATATTCACTTTGTCCTCTCACTCCGTCCCTTTACCTCTTTCTCTTGTGCTGCCCTTTAATCTGTCACTCATTTACACACCGACACACATGCGCCTGGTAAAGATGCCTCCGTGCAGATGCTGTGATGTAACCGGAGGTGTGTCGTCGCGTTCTGCGGCCACGCTCTGGAACATCAATTACACGTCACTTTGACTTCATGTCACTGAATTAGCATGTCGCCGTGACAACAACAACAACAAACAACAACACACACACACACACTCCTTTAGACTTACACACATCCATGCAGCTTATGCCCACACATACAGCAGCAGGAGCTGTAACAGCTTGGCAACACAAAAATCTTTGCTGACACTACACACTGTTAAACACACACACACACACACACACCACACACACACAACAGACACTAACATGTCAGCACAAACACAGATTCATATACAAACACAGATAAGCTGCACACACATCCCCACTCAGCATGGTGCTTGTGGTGGACATGTCAGGTTGAATTTTGGTGAAATGTGTCCAAAGTGATCATGAG
>NW_024040040.1:55530929-55552024 GCF_014851395.1 Micropterus salmoides | reverse complement strand
AAAACCATAGTGGGCAGTGCGTAGTCTCTTGAGACGCAAACAGATCCACGTCTATGGGGCCGAACTCTTCGCACAAGAGCTCCACCACTTCGGGGTGAAGTCTCCATTCCCCGGGCCTCAGCCCCTGCCTCGACAGCAGGTCTCCCTGATTCTGCGTCCCCGGGAAATACATCGCCCTGAGCGATAGTAACCTCTGCTGGACCACAGGAGGATCTGACGCGCCAGTCTGTCCAGAGGGCGCGAGCGCAGACCGCCCTGGTGATTCAGATAGGCCACCACCGCTGTGTTGTCGGAACGAACCAGGACGTGGTGGCCTTGGAGATCGGGCAGGAAACTCCTTAGAGCCTGGAACACCGCCAACATCTCGAGACAGTTGATATGCCACTCGGATTGATGCACCTGCCAAGATCCCCTTGCAAAGCGGCCGTCCATGACCGCGCCCCAGCCCGTGAGGGAGGCGTCTGTCGAAATAACCAGCCGACGACAAGACCCTCCCAGCACGGGTCCCTGGGACAGGAACCAAGTTTCCTTCCAAACTGATAGGGAACGAAGACACTTGCGCGTAACCCAAATCAGACGGAGAGGATTTCCCCTCGGGAAAAACCCTTGTTCCTTAGCCACCACTGCAGGGGTCTCATGTGCAGCAGTCCAGATGGTATTACGCTGGACGCAGCCGCCAGGAGACCCAACACTCGTTGAAAGTGTTTCATAGTGATGGCGTGGCCTAACTTCACCCCTCTCACAGCAGCCAATATGGTGTCGACACGTGCCGGAGACAATTGTGCCCGCATCGTTGTCGAATCCCATGCAACCCCTAGGAACGTAGCCGTTGGGTGGGCGCCAGCACGCTCTTCTTTGCGTTGAGCCTCAGCCCTAAACGCTGCAGATGAGCCAGAACGACATCTCGATGCCGAACCGCCAACTCTCGAGACTGGGCCAGGATGAGCCAGTCGTCGATGTAGTTGAGAATCCGGATGCCCTGGAGCCTCAGCGGGGCCAGTGCTGCATCCATACACTTGGTGAATGTGCGAGGGGAAAGTGCCAGGCCGAATGGAAGAACCCGATACTGGTAAGCCACACCCCCGAAGGCGAACCTCAGGAACTTCCTGTGAGAAGGACGGATGGAGACGTGGAAATAAGCGTCCAGTAGATCTATCATGACGAACCAATCCTCGGATTGGATGTGCGACACGATGGCGGGGATGGTGAGCATCTTGAACCTGAATCTCCTCAGAGACCGGTTTAGAACCCGCAGATCCAAAATAGGGCGCAGCCCTCCGTCCTTCTTGGGGACTATGAAGTACCGACTGTAGAAGCCGGCGTCTCTGTCTGGGGGGGAGACATGTTCCACGGCCCCTTTCCTCAGCAGAGTACGAACTTCCTGTCCCAACACCGGACTTGCTCCGGGCGGACCACAGTCCAAACCACCCCGTTGAATTTTGGAGGGCGGGTTTTGAACTGTAGTCGATACCCATCTATGACAGTGCGCAGGACCCACGGAGAAATGTTCGTCAGGCTCCGCCAAGTGTCTGCAAAGTCTGCCAACGGAACCAGCCCCTCGGGGCTGGTGGTCGGTGTCTCGTGTGATCTTCTGGTGGATCCCTGAAGCCCCAGAACGGCAGGGAGAGCCGCCGAAGATCCATGGTGAGTGAGTCGGGACGCCGCCCGATTGCAGACCCTCGGGGCAGGCAGTACGGCGTGGACTCGATGGTGGCAAGTGCGTCCTGAACGTGTAAACGGCGGGATAACATCACCTGTTGCCACGGCAGAGGGGACCTCGGTCAGCCTCCGGGGGGGGGGGGGGGGGGAAGAACTCCCCTACCCTGGTCTTCAGGACCTCTTCCCTGAGCTCCGTCGGGACTGGATGACGGTCCTCAGATCGCGTCTCTCAGAAGGCTAACCCCATCACATTGCTGTAGTTCAGTGATCGGGGCGTGGAAAGCCATGTAGAGAAGGGTCTGCCCCATGATTTACTCAGTTCATCATGTAAATCAGGAAAAAATGGCAGAGATCGGCGTGGAGGTGGTGCGTGGTGCTTAAGAAACCTTTCATCAAGCTTACCACTAGCCTGTGGTGTCTGCTCCTCCTGTGGCCAGTCGATGTTGAGCTTAGCCACGGCTCTAGTCACCACCTCCAGCAGCTCGTCATAGTCGGGCGCAGCCTGATGACGTTGGCCTGACACCGGAAGTCATCGTCCATTACGCCGAGCACATCCACCTCCTCGGAGTCGGATTGCTGCAGCGTCTCCGGATCCAAACCGCGAGCGGGAGAAGCCGAGAAACGGGCTCCCGAACGAGGGAAGGAAGCGTCGGAGCCAGCCGACGAATGTCGGGAAAAACCTCAGCCGTCCCGAAATCCTCCAACAGATCACGCTGTGAACCCCATGAATGAAGCCGCCGGGCCGCCTCAGCGGCCGCCGGGCCCGCACCACGGGGAGAACACATCCGGCCATCCTCGGAAAAGAGAGCCATGCAGGACCTCAGTACCCGCACGGAAAGGGTTTCGCAATGGCCGCAGGCAGCCCCCTCGAGAGCTGCCCGGGTGTGCTCCATCCCCAAACATGAGACACACATCTCATGAGAATCTCCATCCGTGATGTACCGAGGGCAAGAAAAAAAACACACCTTCTGTACCTCTGATTGCCGGACATGCTGGTAGACTTCTTCCTCAGGTAAGACATACTGCTTGTAGGACTGGAGCTTTCTTCAAACAACATACAGAGCGCCTGCTGAATAGAAAAAAGCTAATGATGAGTGTGTACAGGTGTGCTTTATACTCCTCCGGTTATTCCGTCACACCTTACCGTTCTAGCAACAAGCCAATAGGATTGGAGTGATTTCATTCACGTTCAGACCTGCTTCGCCTAGAGGCGTTCCCATAGTGTCGTAACCGACGCAGTTCGAGTTCCCTCGAAGGGGAACTAACAGGCACAGCACAGAATTGGTGGAGATAAGGCCTGATAATCAGTGAGACTAGGCCTCACTGATTTCTAAAAAAAAAAAACTTTATTCCCTGGTTTTGGTGAAACTGGGTTGGATTTTATGCAGAAAATGTTTTTTTATGTTTTTCCCTCTGTCCTTGAGCTGCTCTGCCTCAACTTTTGGGGATTCGTGGTGTATGTTAGTTACCATTTACTTCACCCATTAACTACTGCTAACAATAGCTGCGACTAGCTAATAAGCTCACCAATGACACTATCATAAAATACAGTCTGCATTATCATCTCTAATTCTTAATTCTTATGTAAGTTTTAAGTTTCATCTTATTTTTTTTTTTAGCAAATATCTCCTTTCCTCTTGCTCACATTGAAAGTGAATGCAATGTAATCTGGGTTGAATAAAGCAGTTGTCATACATTGTTGGGGAATTGGGAATTGTTGGATCTCGTCCCTGCTCAATATAAAACATGTAATGAGAGGACTTTTTCATGGATTGGTGCTACATAAATAAAAGTGAAACTGAATGCATTTGAAATAACACCTGGATTTTAACATTTACCTGGGCAGTTAAAACTTCTGAATTCCAGAGTGAAAACAACAGACTTAAAATGAAATAATGAACTCTATATTTATGTTAATATGTATCTCTATAAAAACTAATCCTCTATTTCATGAGGACTGAAGAGTCCACACTGTATTTTATAAGCACCAGTATTGACTAACAATTAGATAAAATATGGATATAATGGGTGGTGCCATCTACTGCAGTGAAGGGCTGAAGGAATTCCTTTGCTGGGCAGATCCATTCTTCATGTCAACAATGGAAGCAAATTCAAATGGCATGTTTGCACACACAGAAAAGAACGAGAATGTGTGTTTTTTTCATAGTTTGGGGGTCTTTAGACACACATTTAAATTTGAAAGACATGGAAAAAGTGGATTTTGTATCATATGGCACATTTAATGCTTAAGGTTTCATGCTGTGTTCTCTATTTAGATTAAGATCCTGCAGTTTATCAGAGATGACTGTGCTTCTCTGGCCTCAGCTCTGAAGTCTGACCCCTCCCATCTGAGAGAGCTGGACCTGACCGACAACGAGCTGCAGGATTCAGGAGTGAAGCTGCTGTCTGCTGGACTGGAGAGTCCCCACTGTAGACTGGAGACTCTGAGGTTTTGCATCTTAACATGTCAAAGGGGTTACCCTTTCTTCTTAAACATGTGGTTGCTATAAAGCTGTAGGTAGCTGTTTTCTCTGTTGGAGTATTTTTTTTTTTGTCCTTTTCAGCATTTGTGGGGATAATAATGTTAAGCCAGCATAAACAAATCACAGTTTTAGCAGTTAGAAGTAAGAAAGCCAATAAGCAAATTTCTCAAAATGTATGAGGATTCCTTTGACTAACTGCAGCAATTAATTACAAACAAAAACATATGTACTGTTAGAGATCAGCTGTGCTTCTCTAAACTGAGTGTTTATTCCATATTACAGACTTAGTTGCTGTGAACTGACACAGATTAGCTGTGCTTCTCTGGCCTCCGCTCTGAAGTCCAACCCCTCCCATCTGAGAGAGCTGGACCTGAGTAAAAACAAACTGCAGGATTCAGGAGTGAAGCTGCTGTGTGATTTTCTGGAGAGTCCACACTGCAGACTGGAGACTCTGAGGTCAGACATCATATTTTCCTTCTGTGCTAAGGTTAATATGACGTGAACGTTGTGGCGACACTAAACTGCAGACAAAAAGCTGATTTTATACGGATCCACACACTGTGTAGCGGGTTGCTCATTAATCAGAAGGTCAGCGGTTCAATCCCCGGCTCCTCCAGGCTGCATGTCGAAGTGTCCTTGGGCAAGATACTGAACCCCAAATTGCCCCTGGCTATGAATGTGTGTGAATGTTAGTTTCTGTTTGAGCACTTAGGTTCAGTGTGTGAATGGTGAATACAATGTAGTGTAAAGCGCTTTGAGTGGTCGAAAAGACTAGAGAGGCGCTATACAAATACGGAACATTTAAATTTACACTGAGTATCTTAATCAACTGCATAGGAGAAGTGCAGAAGTGCAAACCCTGTTCACATGCAATTTTAATGGTCTATTTTTCTGCATATTTGGTCATATGTTAGCTCCAAGTTCCTGTCCAGAGTTGTGGCGCACCAGTCCATATTGCAAACATAGCTAGTGGTGATGGCGCATAGATAAGATGCTTGCCTTTGGTCTGGGAGACCTGGATTCGATTCCCACTGTGAGACATCCACCATTGTGTCCCTGAGCAAGACACTTAACCCCTCGTTGCTCCAGAGGCGTGCGACCTCTGACATGTATAGCAATTGTAAGTCGCTTTGGTCAGCTAAATGAATAAATGTAATGTAAACCAAAGTCTGTCACTTGCAAAGCAACAAATCAACATGAGTCCAACTGTTACTGGCAGTGACCTCTGAATTAATTCTACATCCGACCTGTTACAGAAAGATCTGGTCTGTATATCAAACAGTGCAGTAGCCAAAGCTTAGGGCACTGTAGGAATGAACAACAAATTATAAAAATAAATGTTTTAGAACTCTTCTGACTAGGGCTGCAACTATATATTATTTTTGTAATCGACTACTCTTGTCTATTGTTTTGTTCGATTTGTTGATGGTCAACGATTATTTTTGTAACCCCCTAACACTAATTAAACCATCTACCTAATTAAAATATTTCAAGTGAAATACTGATATACTCCACAGACTAACTAGCTACCATTAGGTGGGCAAAGTTTACTTTTTAGAATGAACACTAGTATTAACGCGAGGGGAAAAAATAAGGAAGAAGATGAGACAGGGTAGCCTACTCTTATAATATATATTATATATATATATCAATGATTTACTATTTAACGCTCTGTATAACTGTGGGACCATTTGGCTCTGTAAGCGTCACTTTCTGGCTGGCTCACTAACTATCTCTGCTGGCGAACTTCTCAATCCTGAAAACATTTGAGCACATTTTCAATTGACCATCAACTTTCGTAAAACCATGCCAGTACTCATAATCTACACAGATGATTTCTCGTCTCAAAACTAGGAATATTCTCAACGGGATTGCTATCTCAACCATATACAAAATTTATGGAAAGACTTATGGACAATGAAATTCCTTGTCAATTAATTTTTATAATCAACGTCAATTATGCTGACTAATCATTTACAAGCAGGATTTCTACATTTTATAAATTACTACTGTCTTTTTTCATTTAGACTGGTGCTCTGCAGGTTGTCAGACATCAGCTGTGCTTCTATGGCCTCAGCTCTGAAGTCCAACCCCTCACATCTGAGAGAGCTGGACCTGAGTAAAAACAGCCTGCAGGATTCAGGAGTGAGGCTGCTGTCTGCTGGACTGGAGAGTCCACACTGGAGACTGGAGACTCTCAGGTCAGCTGGCAGAATGTCATTCACTTGCAGATTTAAAATGAGTAAAGGTATATTACATATTTTATTACTTGTGTATAGGTGGCAGCTCAAAATATGGTGCGCGATGAAGATTGTATGTACAGTGTGAGTAACTGAGTGTTTATCCCATATTACAGACTTAGTTTCTGTGAACTGACACGGATTAGCTGTGCTTCTCTGGCATCGGCTCTGAAGTCCAACCCCTCCCATCTGAGAGAACTGGACCTGAGTGACAACACACTACAGGATTCAGGAGTGAAGCAGCTATCTGCTGGACTGGAGAGTCCACACTGTAGACTGGCAACACTGAGGTAGATTGTTTTTTTCCCCCTCAAGCTTTACTCTGGGTGCAGTCTTAAAAAAATGTCAACATAAATTTCTCTAGGTTGAAAAGCTGTCGGATCACAGATGAAGGATGTACTAATTTGGCATCAGCATTGAAGTCCAACCCATCCCATCTGAGAGAGCTGGACCTGAGTAAAAACAGCCTGCAGGATTCAGGAGTGAAGCTGCTGTTTGCAGAACTGGAAAGTCCATACTGCAAATTGACACTTTGAAGTAAGTGTCCTCAGGTGGCTCAAGCCCAGATGTGTAGAGAGGAGTAACAAATATACATGAAAACTGGGTCTAAAGAAACAGGAGACAGCTTATGTGCAAAAATTAAAGATATTTATTAACAATTAAACAATACTCATACGACCATAAGAGTAGAATATATAGGTTTTAAATAAAAACACAGAAAACACTTTTAACACCCTCCCTCCTCCAAGGGAGTATTTAGGAGAAGATGAATGCAGATGAATTAAGAGATTAAAGTGATGTGTGGTAATTGCAGAAATGCAAACTTAATTATTACAGCATCACCTTGAGGTCAGAGAGTGTCGTTATATATGCCTACCTAGAGTGAAATTCGCAACCCACCTGCCCATTGTTGTTTCCAAGGTTTAAGGGTTTTGCTGCACAAACACTTTTTAGCAGAGAAAAGTAATAGGAAATGTTCATGGGATCCAGGTAGAACAGAAAACTGACTCAGTGAGTAATTGAAAACACACCACATGGATAAAATCACCATTCTTGGCAATTGGGACTTGGTGAAATGGGGATTTGAACTCTGATCCTTCCCAAGAGTAGGTGACTGAACCACTGGTGACAGTTGGCTTTTATTCACCTTCTCACAAATTGAGGCAATAAAATCACATGTCTTAGAATGATAATTTTGTGGGTGTTGTAAACTCAGCTCTGAAAAAATAGTCTGCAATACGAGGGCAATTTAATGTAGTGTAATAAAGATTCGACATTTCAAACTCAATTTTCAGTTTTAAAAAGAGAGAGTTTTAAAACTTTTTTTCACACTTGCGTACACCACTTTTCAGATTACCATTTACAATGTTTCAAACCTGGAAAACAAACTAATACACCATATAATTCGAACTTTTGTTCGTTTGCATGCCTGGGCACCCACCTCACTCAGGCTTGGACCCCTAAGAGACTAAGTGCAGGAAGTTTGTATGCTAGCCTGCCGGGTTAGTTTCATTATCTTGCTGAGCTTCTTTCTATGTATTTCATCTCAGGATAGTTTATCATTTCTATCAGTAAAGTGTTAAACAGTTTATTGAAAAGCTTTATTAGCACCATCGACTCTGAACTCTGTGTAAACACGGAGTAGTTTATACTCTGATAGAGGAGCTTTAATAAAATAGGATGGTTTGAAATGAATTGATTTTGTTTATTGTTTTGTTAATTGCATGTGTGAACAGGCCTTAAGTAAAACATATGTCTGCTGTGTGTTGTCTTGTCTCTGTCAGATAGCAGTTATCTCCGGATGGTATCAGAGGGCTGAGGTGTGTTCAGGAGCTGCAGATGAACTCAACACTTTCTGAGATTCTGAATTTTGAACTGGAATAACACCCCAACAGGACAGGTCCAGTTTCTTTCCACAAGAAAAAGTTTCTGCTTAATTAACTTAAACTTATTTTTTAGACATTTCTAAGATAAAATAAGCTTTTGAAAGCAAACATTTTCAGATCTGGGAAGTTAAAAGAGGTCATATTTTGCTTTTTGGCTTTTCCCCTCTCCTTTATTGTTATATACCCTTTTTGTGCATGTAACAGGTTTGCAAAGTGAAAAAGCCCAAAGTCCAGAAAACTCTGCTCTGAACTGCCTGAAAACAGCTCGTTTGTAATCCAGCAGCTTCCCTTTCATCCCGGCGACTTTATGGATACAGATTAAAAACTCACCACTCTGAAACTCTCGCTCCAGTCCATGTTGCCAAGCTGGTCGGCAACATGTACAGTTGAACCCGAGCTGTTTACCGGCTTCTCGCTGACCCGCCCTTCTCTGATTCTGATTGGCTAGTAGTCCTTACATTTACATTTACTCATTTGGCAGATGCTTTTATCCAAAATGACTTACATTTGAGGAACAACATACAATCATCAACAGAGCGTCAAATACAGATCTACAACTGACAATACATACTAGTACATACTAGTAAGAGCAGCAATAAATACTACTAAGAGCTCACAGTACATATCACATTAATGGGGTAGATACCGAGGGAAGGAAGTAAGAGTTAGCAAAAACAGTGCAATAATAATTGTAAGGGGATAGAAGAAGAAGAGCACAGGAAGTGCATGTTGGTTCTCCGTGAGAGAGGGACGCCGCTGCTCTGATGGCGTAGTAGCTCGTTCCACCATCGTGGGGTCACAGATGAGAACAGCTGTGACTAATAGTCCTTAACTAGGAACTGAGCATGTGCAACTCCCAACAAAGATCATTTAACCCCTGAATAAGATTTTTAACCTGAAAATGAGCAGAATATGACCTCTTTGAAAGTCTGTAGCTAATATATTAATATTTATTGTTTATAGTCATTTCGCTCTGCAGTGACAGTGAGTAAACTGGACAGGTTTCCTCTGACAGAATAAAACTGCTGAGCCTAAAGGAAATAAAACAAAAACACAACACATTACAGAGAAAAATCAAGATGTTTTATTCATGTTTTTAAGCAACAGATACAGAACATTTATGATGCTGAGGGTGGACGGGTCTCTGCTCAGGACTTTAAGTCGTGTCAAAGTCTAAAGTTTGTTTCAGCTAAAATAAAACAAGCTAAATATTATTTCTTGCTGTGAGAGAAATCCTCTATAAATTAGCTTAAATAAAACTCCTCCTCTCTGACTCGGTTTCATTCTGCTGCCACCTGCTGTTTACATTAAAGTACTACATTACCCAGAATCCCCACAGACAACATTTTATAAGCCAAAGGTTCAGGAGGCGATCAGGTTCAGTCTTACAGGGATATTAAATGTGACTTATTGAAATAGAGTCGCGCCCTACAGTCTCACTGTGAATCTCACGTGAACACAACTAGAAACTACAAATACTTTAACAATAAAATCTATCTTTGTACAGATTCTTCAGAAAGTTTAGACCAAAATAACAAAACATCTCTATAAAACGTACACATCTTTCCATACGCAGAGACTAAGATTATATATCAGAATCAATATAATACAGGTCCAGCAGATAAACAGGGTCTCAGTGAAACTATTTTATAATGATTTATTGATCTAAAACTCTCAACCAATCAGGAGCTGAGGCTCAAATGAAAGGCACCATGACGACGTGATGGTAAAATGTTAATTATATGTAAAGTTTACATGATGACGGTTTTAAATGGCTCTTCATCAAATAAAATATTTATCTGTACATCTCTGTGTAATTCTTTTAGTCCTGTTTCTTTAGTTTAAAAAACAAAAAACAAGTCGTTTTTTGCTTTTTTCTGTTTTAAACCCAAAAGGAAAAACAAAGCTGCAGCGTTTTGTTCTGTCTGTGACGGCTGTTGGATCCCTACTGGTTTTCAAACTAACTGGCTGCTGTTAGCAACAGCTGTGGTCTGAGTCGGGCTTCATCCCTCTGCAGCCGCACCAGGTCGCTCCTGCGACCTCGATGTCACGCTGCCGCCTCCTCCTCCTCCTCCTCCTCCTCCTCCTCCTCCTCCTCCTCCTCCTCCTCTCCTTTGCCTGTCTCTTCTGGCTCCCCCTGCTGGCAGGTCTCAGCAGTCTCCGTGTCCTCACAGCTAGTCTCTGTTTCTTTACTCATCTCCTGGTCCTGGTCCTGGTCCGGTTCAGGTTTGCTTTCGGTCTCTGCACATAACTCCAGTCTCTGGTCCTGGTCCTGGTCCGGTTCAGGTTTGCTTTCTGTCTCTGCACATAACTCCAGTCCCTGGTCCTGGTCCTGGTCTGGTTCAGGTTTGCTTTCTGTCTCTGCACATAACTCCAGTCCCTGGTCCTGGTCCTGGTCTGGTTCAGGTTTGCTTTCTGTCTCTGCACATAACTCCAGTCTCTGGTCCTGGTCCTGAGTTTCTGCACAGGACTCCAGTCCCTGGTCCTGGTCTGGTTCAGGTTTGCTTTCTGTCTCTGCACATAACTCCAGTCCCTGGTCCTGGTCTGGTTCAGGTTTGCTTTCTGTCTCTGCACATAACTCCAGTCCCTGGTCCTGGTCCTGGTCTGGTTCAGGTTTGCTTTCTGTCTCTGCACATAACTCCAGTCCCTGGTCCTGGTCCTGGTCTGGTTCAGGTTTGCTTTCTGTCTCTGCACAGGACTCCAGTCCCTGGTCCTGGTCTTGAGTCTCTGCACAGGACTCCAGTCCCTGGTCCTGATCATGGCTCGGTTCAGGTTTGCTTTCTGTCTCAGTACTAGGCTCCAGTCCCTGGTTCTTGTCCTGATCTAGTTCAGGATTACATGCTGTCTCTGGTTCTGTTGAGTCCACAGCTGCTGGCTGATGGGGGAGAGACTCCTTCCTCCTCAGACCTGCAGACAGACAGATACACAACGTGAACAGGGGCACATTCAGACCAGGAGAGTCCGCTAGTCGGCCTGCTTTGTTCCGGAACAAATAAAATGTTGATTTCTTTAGTTTGTCCTTTTAGCAAGTGAACCAGAATTTGTAAAGAAAACCACACGTGTCCTCTGAGAGTCCTGATCCTGTTGGTGCGAATAACCGCAGAGTGGCGGGACTTGAATACATAAGGGCTGTAGCTGCGTGCTCGCCAGAGGCCGTCTGTCTCGCACTTGGGACTCTGGGTGTGTTTCTGTGTGCGTACCTGCGGGCGTCAGCACCAGCGCCTGCAGGATGTCGGACAGAGAGACGATGCCGACGATACGAGACTCTTCGTCAACGACTACCAGCCTGTGAACCTGCAACACACACACACACGTGTTGATCAGCAGCAGGAGAGCCTCCCGTCCCTGAAGCCTCCTCCCAGCTGCACGGAACAGGTGGGCATCCTTACCAGACGCCAAACTGCCCAACTGGCTCCAACTGGCTATCAATTTAATGTCTGATAATTGATCCTGAATTCTAGTTTCAGTAAAATGACCACTGTGTTTCCTCATGCGGGAGCTGTTGGGTCTCAGAGTTCGTTCTAGGGCTGCTCTGTAGAAAAGATAACTGTTGCTATGAACTATAAATAAAATAAATAACATATCAAAAAGCTTCAATGTTTCACTTGGTCATTAATCAGTTATTGGACATAAACGTGTAATAACATCTCTGTGTTTGTGACCTCGGCCTTCACGATGCGGTCCATGATGGTCTCCAGAGTTTCCAGCTTGTTGCACTTCATGACGCCCTCAAAGTACTGCGACCTGTGTCTGAGAGCCTGCGTCACCGTCACGTCCAGGTTGTTGTACGTCTTCTCCGCCGCCAGGTTCTGCACACACGGATCACACTCAGGTTTCCCACAGACAGTGAACACAACCCTGACCTTTAACCCGGCGTCACGCAGCTACTCACAATGACGTCGAACTTGGAGTAGATGTCCACCACTTTACCTGCGGACACACAAGGAGACGACACGTTCACACCGAGCGGCCGCCGCCTGCGGGCACGAGAGCAAAGCTTAACTGTGTCGTTAGCGACGGTTACCGTTGTGGTCGACGACGGGCAGGGCGGAGACGCGGCGGTGTGTGAAGACGGACAGCGCCGTGATGAGCGGCGTGTCCGGGTGGATGAAGGCGATGTTGGCGTACGTCCCCACCGCCAACTCCTCCAGAGTCTGCTTCATGAAGGCCGGCATGGGCATCTCGCACACCTGATGCACGTGATCAAAACACACACACACACACGCACACGCACACACACAAAACACACACACACACACACACACACACACACACACATTAAGAGCTGCAGGTCATCAGAAACAGTTTAATTCATTCATCTGTATTCAGCCGTCTGCTGCTGCACGCTTTCTACACTAACTACACAAACATAATACACATGTAGTACTGCGTGTACACAGGTTACGTGTAGTACTGCGTGTACACAGGTTACGTGTAGTACTGCGTGTACACAGGTAACGTGTAGTACAGCGTGTACACAGGTAACATGTAGTACAGTTTGTACACAGGTAACGTGTAGTACTGCGTGTACACAGGTAACGTGTAGTACAGTTTGTACACAGGTAACGTGTAGTACTGCGTGTACACAGGTAACATGTAGTACTGCGTGTACACAGGTAACGTGTAGTACAGTTTGTACTGAGGTGTGAATATTTACTCACAAAGAGCTGCAGGAACTTGAGGATCCTCTTGTGAGTCAGGATGTAGAGAGCGTTCCCGCTGACCGGGTCGATGACGGGAAGACGATGGATCTTGTTCTTTATCAGCGAGTACACGGCCTCAAATATACTGAGGGGGGGGGTTAGTTACAGCAATGTTTTATCTCTCCTCCTCTCCTCTCCACTACCTTTCCTCTTCTCCTTGTCTCCTCTTCTCATCTTGATTCCTCTCCTCTCCTAGTCTCCTCATCTCCCCTTCTCTCCTTTCTTGTTTCCTTTCCTTGTCTCCTCTCCTCATCTTGATTCCTCTCCTCTCCTAGTCTCCTCATCTCCCCTTCTCTCCTTTCTTGTTTCCTTTCCTTGTCTCCTCTCCTCATCTTGATTCCTCTCCTCTCCTAGTCTCCTCATCTCCCCTTCTCTCCTTTCTTGTTTCCTTTCCTTGTCTCCTCTCCTCATCTTGATTCCTCTCCTCTCCTAGTCTCCTCATCTCCCCTTCTCTCCTTTCTTGTTTCCTTTCCTTGTCTCCTCTCCTCATCTTGATTCCTCTCCTCTCCTAGTCTCCTCATCTCCCCTTCTCTCCTTTCTTGTTTCCTTTCCTTGTCTCCTCTCCTCATCTTGATTCCTCTCCTCTCCTAGTCTCCTCATCTCCCCTTCTCTCCTATCTTGTTTCCTTTCCTTGTCTCCTCTCCTCATCTTGATTCCTCTCCTCTCCTAGTCTCCTCATCTCCCCTTCTCTCCTTTCTTGTTTCCTTTCCTTGTCTCCTCTCCTCATCTTGATTCCTCTCCTCTCCTAGTCTCCTCATCTCCCCTTCTCTCCTTTCTTGTTTCCTTTCCTTGTCTCCTCTCCTAGTCTCCTCATCTCCCCTTCTCTCCTTTCTTGTTTCCTTTCCTTGTCCACTCTCCTCAGTGTATTTTCAGCAGGTAATAACTCACCTGGCGTCAGGTGAGATGTGCACCAGAGGTTTGAAGGTCTCCTGCAGGTACAGCTCTGAAACACGACGCAGGAAGTTTAGTATGAATTTCAAAATAAAAGACAGTCTAACATGCGGCTCGGTGTAGCTCGGTCGGAGTGACAGCTGTTACCTCGCCACGTCTCGATTTTATGTTCCTCCAGCTCGTAGATCTGAACCTGACAGAGACACAGAGACGCACTCTGAGACTATCGGTCTGCTCGAGGGACAAAAAGCATCAATGTCCACATGTTCTGTACGTGAGAGACCTGTCAGGAACTTCCTGTCAGAGGAAGTTACACCCTGCAGCTGGTTAGCCTAGCTTAGCATAAAGACTGAATAAAGAACACCTCAACGAGTGTGTGTGTGTGTGTGTGTGTGTGTGTGTGTGTGTGTGTGTGTGTGTTACCATGGGGGATTTATAGTATCTGGTCAGGATGTTGATGAAGTCTGTGATCGTCAACATTCCTGAAACACACAGAGATTTATTAAAGTACAAACGTGTTCTCTCAGTCTTCATGAATATTAATCAGTTCCTCCAGGATTTCTTGATGCCTCGATATCAACTATTAAAACAAATCCCTGTGAATTCAGTGTTCACAAATCTGAGCGCTCATCTCCTTTTCCGGCTAAACGTTTTCACACGTCTGCAAACTCACTTCCTTGTTTAGAACAGTGGTTCTCAAACCTTTTCTCATCAAGGAAAGGACCCCTAAACTGACACAAATTAGACCAGGGCCGCCCATATGGAAGGATTTTTGTCCCAGGGCCGCCCATATGGAAGGATTTTTGTCCCAGGGCCGCCCATATGGAAGGATTTTTGTCCCAGGGCCGCCCATATGGAAGGATTTTTGTCCCAGGGCCGCCCATATGGAAGGATTTTTGTCCCAGGGCCGCCCATATGGTAGGATTTTTGTCCCAGGGCCGCCCATATGGAAGGATTTTTGTCCCAGGGCCGCCCATATGGAAGGATTTTTGTCCCAGGATCGCCCATATGGTAGGATTTTTGTCCCAGGGCCGCACATATGGAAGGATTTTTGTCCCAGGGCCGCACATATGGTAGGATTTTGTCCCAGGATCGCCCATATGGTAGGATTTTTGTCCCAGGGCCGCCCATATGGTAGGATTTTGTCCCAGGGCCGCACATATGGTAGGATTTTTGTCCCAGGGCCGCACATATGGTAGGATTTTTGTCCCAGGGGTAGGATTTTGTCCCAGGATGGCCCATATGGTAGGATTTTTGTCCCAGGGCCGCCCATATGGTAGGATTTTGTCCCAGGGCCGTCCATATGGAAGGATTGCACATATGGTAGGATTTTGTCCCAGGATTGCACATATGGTAGGATTTTGTCCCAGGGCCGTCCATATGGAAGGTTTGCACATATGGTAGGATTTTGTCCCAGGATTGCCCATTAAGTAGGATTTTGTCCCAGGATTGCACACATGGTAGGATTTTGTCCCAGGGCCGTCCATATGGAAGGTTTGCACATATGGTAGGATTTTGTCCCAGGATTGCACATATGGTAGGATTTTGTCCCAGGATCGCCCATTAAGTAGGATTTTGTGCCAGGATTGCACATATGGTAGGATTTTGTCCCAGGATTGCACCTTTGGTAGGATTTTGTCCCAGGATTGCACATATGGTAGGATTTTGTCCCAGGATTGCACCTTTGGTAGGATTTTGTCCCAGGATCGCCCATTAAGTAGGATTTTTGTCCCAGGATCGCCCATTAAGTAGGATTTTTGTCCCAGGGCCGCCCATATGGTAGGATTTTTGTCCCAGGGCCGCACATATGGTAGGATTTTTGTCCCAGGGCCGCACATATGGTAGGATTTTGTCCCAGGATTGCACATATGGTAGGATTTTGTCCCAGGATTGCACCTTTGGTAGGATTTTGTCCCAGGATCGCCCATATGGTAGGATTTTTGTCCCAGGATCGCCCATATGGTAGGATTTTTGTCCCAGGATCGCCCATATGGTAGGATTTTTGTCCCAGGGTTGCCCATATGGTAGGAGTTTTGTCCCAGGGTTGCACCTATGGTAGGATTTTGTCCCAGGATCGCCCATATGGTAGGATTTTTGTCCCAGGATCGCCCATATGATAGGATTTTTGTCCCAGGATGGCCCATATGGTAGGATTTTTGTCCCAGGGCCGCCCATATGGTAGGATTTTTGTCCCAGGGCCGCCCATATGGTAGGATTTTTGTCCCAGGATCGCCCATATGGTAGGATTTTTGTCCCAGGATCACCCATATGGTAGGATTTTGTCCCAGGATCACCCATATGGTAGGATTTTGTCCCAGGATCGCCCATATGGTAGGATTTTGTCCCAGGATCGCCCATTAAGTAGGATTTTGTCCCAGGATCGCCCATTAAGTAGGATTTTTGTCCCAGGATCACCCATATGGTAGGATTTTTGTCCCGGGGTGGCCCATATGGTAGGATATTCTATTTTACTTATTTAATATTTATCTTAAATGTGTATTTTAGTCTTTTCAATGTTTTCTTGCTTTTATCTTGTATTGTTTCTGTATTATTGTCTTTTGGGTATTATTGTCTTTACACTTGTTAAAGCACTTTGTAACTTGTTTTTGAAAAGTGCTCTACAAATAAAGATTATTATTATTATTATTATCATCATCTTTGTCCCGGGGTCGTCCATGTGGTAGGATTTTGTCACCAGTTTGGAGCTGGTGGGGATGAAGTCGTAACACTTCATGAAGCGCATGTAGATTCTGCAGAACGTGCAGTATTGTGGTCGAACACAAAGGAAATCGTCCGCTGACAAACACTTTGAGAGAGAATGTCAGAAACACGTGGAGGACGTCAGACGAGATGCTGAGACACAGGCTGCTGCACCTGGACAGCTGCAGGAAAGAATCAAGGTCAGCTGGTTTAAATATGCAGGGTCAGGCCCGCCAAGTCCTGGAGGGACTGTTCAATCATTCAATTACAATTCTAAAGTTAAAAGCATCAGTTTTCACTTATTCCACAACTTCAAATCACAAAGCGGCCCTTGAGATCCTGGAGGGCCTGACTCAGCAGCGTGAGAGCCGACAGGATGAAGCCGTCTTACCTACAAAGCTCTGCTTCTTGCTCTCCCACAGAGGAGCAGCTCTCACGCCGTTCGCCACCAGAGCAAAGAACGCCTTCTTCACCTGAAACAACACCAATAATTATTATAACATATATTCTGCTAGAGATGTTACACTTTGTTTAATAAGCTATGATTAGATTTCAGCTTCTTCTTATTTAACAATGACAACAATGGTTGAAGCGTCTTCTTGTTTTCTGATGACGGTTAGTTTCTTCTCCAGCTGTCTGCTGGTTATCAGCTCAATAAGAAAAACATTCTGTGATGTTTTTATCAACACTTTGTTTCACAGCTGCTGCAGTTTCCCGAAAGTTTCTCTCGTCTCTCCTGAAACAGACTTTGTACTAATTACAGCTGAGAGCAGATTCATTAAAGCTGATCCTGGATCAGTTACAGTAATAAACAGGGCTTGACATAGGGTGTCACTCCCACTAACCACTTTGGCGTGTTAAAAATCAGTCAAGTCAAAAGGCATAAACAAACGAACTGCAATGTGACACTATAACTCCCATGAGTACAACCTGCACATAGTGTTTGCTCATTGGTCCACTGGTGAAGCCTACTGTCCTGCGCGCTACTGACAAACGACACTGTAAACAAGAAGATGCTGTGGGGATAAAACTAGCGGAAGTCAGAAGCACGGGGAGATTTCCCAGGGGACTGAAGGCTGTTTTGGCCTGCCGTTAATTATCAACTTAACCAGCGGCAGCGATGACAGAGCAAGCTTTTTTAACAGCAGGTGAATCTACGACATGCGCTTCTATCTCTCTCGCCTCTCTCACGAGGGTTACAACCTTACAATAAACAGACAAAAGAGAAAGCATTTAAAACAGTAAAGCAGAAAGAGTAAGAACCGATTACCAAATCAACAAAATATAAAACTGTCAGCAAAAACAGGCAAACGCTCTTATTGTGAAATGCTCCCAGCCTGCCAACGACGGAACTAAACGGCGTCTCAGAGAGCCGTGAAGACGGCAGTAGAAACACAAAAAGGTCAACTTAACAACAAGTCAACAACGCGCTGCGCCGATGAAACGATTGTAGAGGACGGTGACGCCGAGCGGAGGACGGAACAGAACCGTGGCGCAGCTGGCGTCAGTGGAGTCTCAGTTTGTCTCAGTCAAGGGCGCCACTTTGTGCTGAAAAGGGGTGGAGGCATTTATGGGCTCAGATTAGGAGTGCAGTGAGACACTTACTCCCGAGACGTGAACAAAACAAGAAGATATCAGAATAAATATTCACTACTGTGATTTATGTTTGGGAGTCTGGGGCTCCTCCCCCGGAAGATTTTGAGCATTAAACACTTCATTTTCTGCATTTTGGAACATTTTCCAGACCAATTTATGGTAGAAATGTCTTTTATATTTATAAAGGGAAACACAAACTCAGGTGTAAGTGACAATACAAAATCTAAAAATATAATGTAGTCATCAGGAACTTGTTTCCTTCTTGGACAACGCAGATTTGTTTCTGTGAGCCGAATCTCTTCCCGTCGGACAGGAGACGGTCAGCTGTCCGTTTGTGACTAATATATCTCACCTGCAGCGTGGTGTCGAACACCACCAGTTTGGAGCTGGTGGGGATGATGTCGTAACACTTGTGACACTTCATGAAGCGCATGTAGATGTCTCTCTCCGACTCCTCTGAGGCTGCAACGCACAACACCTTCATCATCATCATCATCATCATCATCACCATCATCATCATCATCATCATCATCATCAACACCATCATCATCATCATCACCATCATCATCACCTCATCATTCTCACCATCACCATCATCATCATCATCATCACCATCATCATCATCATCACCATCATCACCATCATCATCATTCTCACCATCACCATCATCATCATCACCATCATCATCATCATCACCACCTCATCATCACCATCATCATCATTCACCATCACCATCATCATCACCCATCATCACCATCATTCTCACCATCATCATCATCACCATCATCACCATCATTCTCACCATCATCATCACCATCATTCTCACCATCATTCTCACCATCACCATCATTCTCACCATCACCATCATCATCACCATCATCATCATCACCATCATCACCATCATCATCATTCTCACCATCACCATCATCACCATCATTCTCACCATCATCACCATCATTCTCACCATCACCATCATCACCATCATCATCATTCTCACCATCATCATCACCATCATCACCATCATTCTCACCATCATCATCACCATCATTCTCACCATCATCACCATCATCACCATCATCATCATCACCATCATCTCACCATCATCACCATCACCATCATCACCATCACCATCATCACCATCATCACCATCATCATCATTCTCACCATCATCATCACCATCATTCTCACCATCACCATCATCATCACCATCATTCTCACCATCATCACCATCATCACCATCATCATCATCACCATCATTCTCACCATCACCATCATCACCATCACCATCATCATCACCACCATCATCATCACCACCATCACCATCATCATCATCATCATCATCCAGCTGTGGTTAGGATTCAATCACTATCAGCATTGTGTGACATCACTTCCTGTGTGTTCGGTATAAACTGCTGAGTCATAAGAGAAGGTTACCGTGGTTATCTGTGTGTGTGTGTGTGTGTGTGTGTGTGTGTTGGCCTAAAAAACTGAACAGATGAGCTCGTCTCTAAGCTGTCTGTAGCCGTGACAACAGACAGCTGGTTGCTCTGTCACGCTGCAAAGCATGCTGGGAACATCCTACGCTCCCCCAAAGTAAAACACATCGTACTTCCTTCTCTCTCTCTTATTTATTCAGCTTCTGTTCCCGCCTCTTTTGGAGGTCACCTGACACCTCGGACAAATCGATAACCCTGATCCATAACGCTGTGTCTACCCATCATGCCTTGCAGTCTGTTGTGGTTTTTAGTTACTGGATCTGCTGATTCAGATCATCAGACCGATGAAGGTCAGAGTCCTTGTCTGTCTGGCCCTCGTGTTCAGGAATAACTCCGTGTGTTTGACCTGGGGGGCCAAAAAGCTGGAGCCCACAGGTTTAAAGGGCTGTGTGGGGGTCAAGACCTGGTTTTAGGGTTCAGGTACAGGAGACAGTCTTACCGGCATCGTCGGGGTCCGGCTGCTCCGCCATGCCGTCTGCAGCCTCCACCTGCAGCACAAACAGCGTCGGTCAGAAGGGAGGATTTCCCTCCAGAGTCTGGCTCACTTTCATATGAGCAGCAGGTGATGAACCCACTGCACAGATTCAAAGCTGAAAGGGGATTACAATCTGCCAGAAAAGGAAAATAAAGCTTTATATATAGGCTCTTCAGCCTGCTGTGAAATAATGAAATATAAATGTGTGAGGAACACTGAGACATGAAATGAAGCAGCCTGTCTGTAAAATCAGGTCGATTTTCTGCAGGTTTTAAAAAGGAGCCCGGTGTTACGGATCATTATGTTATCAGGTATAATCACGTCTCTAGTGATCAGTAACGTGGCTGTGTTAGCAGCCGATCTCTAGACTGACATGTTTTCATTAACACCGGGAAGTTAAAGCCTCCTGACTGTTAAAATGACCGAGTGAGAGCTATTTGTCTGGTAAATACGTGATTTTTTAAAGCTGTTCGGCCGCTGACTGACTGATGTTAGCTAGCACCTACTGGACAGTCGCCGTTCATGAAACGCTCCTCTCTCTCTCTCTCCGCGCGGATGCCGAGCTCGGGGTTTATCCTCCCGGTGGATCTCTACAATCCTCGCGGCTCCATCCGGAGCCTCTGCCCGGCTGGAGGATGTGATCCGCCGGTAAACGGTCGTCTCCGGTCGGTAAAGATCGCCGCTGCCCGCCGCTCGGTTTCAGGTTAAACAGCAGCCGCGACCACCGGAGCCGCAGCAGCAGCTAACAAGCTAACGGAGCTAACACCAAGCACGTCCGGTCCGGGATTTCACACAAAAGCACGGTGACGGCGTGTTCCTGAACACAACGCTCATTATATACACTGTATATATATAATATAATATAATGATATAATATAATATATATTATTTACACTGTATATAATATTATAATATTATATTATATTATATGATGTGATATTATATTATATTATATCATATTATATT